>NC_037093.1:52078383-52424633 GCF_002994745.2 Rosa chinensis | reverse complement strand
AGAACCTGAAAGCCATCATAAAACATTGAGCTACATTGCCATACATAACCAATAAATAGTGGCAAAGGCACTGGTACTTGCAATATTTGCATTTCATACCCGAGACTAGCAGAGTACAAGTCATATGACTGCTGCAAGAACTCGCCAGTCTTGCAAAGCAGATCTCACATATCATGAAAGAACTTATAAGTCTTGACATCTTCCACAATAAACTTGACTGCCCCAATGCAACCGAACACTGCAACAGCCGAGAACCACACCACTATAGCAAAGTTAAGAAGTAGCAAAGACAGATACATTTTGGTGTTTTGGTGCCGTCTTCTTCTAGCTTTTAGATATGCCATAGCAGGGAACACAAAGTCCAGTGGTGTGAACCCAATTGCTCCGCATATTGCCACAAAATCCCCAAAGAATGGCATGGCTGCTGCAACTAGTGTAATAAGTAGCATATACATGGAGGTACAAACAAGACGAACTAGCTTGTTTCTTAGTGAGGAACGACTTGTGGCAGTTTCATTAGACAACAGTGTCTCCTCGAAGTAGGCATATGTTGGCCTGCAGTATATCTAAGAAAACCGAGTACACTACAGTAAGTGCGACGTTATGTTGTTCAACTATAAGTCAATCTTCGAACCTAATAAGTCAGCAGATATCTTACAAGAGATTTAAGTATTTATGTTGGTATCTGAGAAGCAGGGTACCTGAAAGCATCCTGATATTTGTATGACAGCAAAAAGATTGGCCATGACAATAGTCCATTGAGGAACAGTGAGTGAAGACAAGATGTAAGGCTCAACTTGTGACCCAAAAGCCCAGTACCCAGTGAAGGCCAATTGCCAGTAACTCAACACTATGATACCATAAGCTGCTGATACACCTTTGTACACATTTTTCTTTGCAGGTTCTCTCACAGTGTTCTGGTAAAGCAAAATTAAATGGCCCATATTCGACAAACAAAATGATCATTAGCCTTACGCCCTTACTTCAACACTGAAAATTGGTAAATGAGAAATGTCTGTATGGATAACCTGTATCTCTGGAAGCATTGCATCTCCAAAGGAAAAGGCAATTGCTCCGAGAGCATTGAAGGCTCTAAAGACTTTGGATGATGAGCTTCCATCTAAACCGTAACTGATTGATTTTCTGTCAATCTTTTTCCCTGTAATGAAATGAAGTCAGATTTCAAAGAAGCAATTAATTTGACAGACTAGTAGTATATATGGTGTCTCTATATATATACAGGACTACAGAAGCATATATATACCATTATAAATTGTGACACCAATGGTTGTAGCAGCAAAGCCAATGGTGCTGAAAGTGCACAAGGCATTTACCCATCTTAAGGAGTGTATATCAGGGAGCTGAGAGAGAAAGAGCTCAAAGACCCCAAAGAAAATAACAAAATGTTGCAGAGTTAAGTCACCATCCTTGTGATAATACTTGTAAACAGCCTGCAAGAGAAATAGCCAAGGGATATATATTCAGTTCCTTTCTCTACCGAAGGAAATGGTCACTTGCTGATACCGAGTTTTCAGTACTGATACCTTCTATTTGTGTAACCTTGTGGTGCCCGAAATAAGCGCACTACAGGAAATAAACTGAAGCTAGACTTGAAGAGTTGGTTGACTAACCTTAAGGCTACTCCCAGCTGCAATTTGAATGGCAATGTTATTGCCTATTGAAGCTACCTGCTGAAAAAATGCAATAGACCAATAACCCCAGAACCCTTTAAGAACGTGAAAACAAAGACGTGTCAATTAACATAGCATGTTTACTGTTGTGTAAACTGTAAAGTGACCAAAACAAAGGCATTTTGATACTGCTGTTGTGAAAAGCATTTTTATTACAAGCACCTATAAGTAAAAATGCTTTCAGAATAACTAAAGGCACTTTCGAGAGTCATGCTGTCATGGTATACGATGCGCACTGATTAGAGTGGCAGATAGATAAGTTGTTGAAAGTGTACCGAAAATGCTTTGGGCAAGGTGGCGATAGGTAACATGTTTCTTCCCATCCCACTTCCACAGAGAAGCGATAAGCAGACTAGAATACCATGTGGCCAGTGTTGCACCTACCAAGCTGCTTACCCCTGAACCCCCCAATCAATTAATTACTAGAGATAACTTCTTTATGAATCAGAAAGGTACAAGTAAAATTATGTAATTACCGAGAGACCAACCAAGAGAAGCGAGAGCAAAAGGCAGAGGAGAATAGGCAGCAGGTGTGGCAATCGTTGTGGCCACATGAAACGCTGCGTGCTTCCATGTCCCTTTGCCATGTTTTGATTCTTCTGCCTCTTCTACTTCTTCTACTTGCTGCCTTTCTTCCTCTGCTGCTTCTGCTGAATCTGGTGGTTGTGTCATTTTGCTTCTAAACCTTAAACTTGCAAATACGTGCAGCTTCATTGGCCTTCGTGCTTTAATGAACTAGCTAGCTAGTCAACAAAGTGAGCTCATGTAGCTGCATTTGACCTCTAGAGCTTAGAATCTTTCGGACGGCATTGCATCTCTTTGAAAAGTCTCATGTAGAACAAAAACAGTGGGTACCCATCGGGTCATCAGTGATCACTTATCTAATTAGAGGTGTAAAGTTGAGCTAATTAGGGTGCCATAAAAATGTCATCATCAACATATATACTTGTGGCACTAACACTAACTTTTCCTACAAAGAAAATTCGTTAAGGCTTTAAAATTGACACTTTTATTAAAGTTGGTCTTATTTTTGTTGAGATGCAGCAGATATATTACTCCAGAAAATATACGCAGAGAAAAAAATAGTTATTTTGCCGCGAAGAAAATGAAGAGCTAGGATCTTTAAGTAATTTAAGTGACACAAGAGGTTTGACTTTATGTCCTTTTATGTGCGGGGCTATCGCTAAAAGTGATTAATTATAAGAGTAATACTGTCTGATTTTGTTTCTGAATATTCACAAAATTATGCAGGCATGGAACAAATGGAGGGCAGGGGAGACTTCAGAGTTGATAAATCCCATGTTGATGACTAATTCAAGCAATGAAATAGTGAGATGCATCCAAATAGTCCAACCATGGGGGAAGTTATTGCATGCTTACTAGCAACCCTGCCACTGATACTCTCCGAGACTCAGCATGACCCTGCAGATTAAAGCATGAGACTGAGCACAAATGCAAGATTCATGATTTGACAATAACATTGGCGAAAACTGAATATGACTTGACCTAAGTAAAAAAACATGAACTAGGTGTGAGGCATTGAGTATGAGCACCCGTTTGAATAGAAAATAACAAAGGTGGCACTCGAGGTATTGAGTATAGTATACCTCTTGTAGCCAATAACTTGTAATGTTTGTGTTCCCTCATGAATTGCGGTATCTCTGGAGGTAGTTAGCTCTCTGTGATGCATCCATTGTTAAAGGCTCATAGCTAGCTCACATATCTTAGCACACAAAACATAGACCTGAATAAACAAAAATGTGCTAGCTACATACTACTGATACAGGTCTAGCCAGAAGTCTTTGCAAATGTACCTTAATATTGCAATCTTCGAAGGATCTGTCAACAACTCTCCTTTCCAAAGTACCATCTATTTTGAAGCTGCTGCACAAGCTCTGTGGAACTTCATAACATTATGTTTGACTTGGAAGACATCAGATGCTGATCTCATGATGCTGAGGGTGGTTTGAAGGGTTGTGTCCATATTAATGCAGACTTCCTCCCTCCCTGGCTATAGGCAAGTAAAGAAGAGTGGAACCACGAATAATGAAACCAAACAGGCTCGAAGAAAATTTTGCTACATGGGACAAATGGCTTGTCCTTGAGGTTCCAGATGAAACCAATTTTTCTGATTCCTTTTAAAGTCCTCAGGGACCAATACATGGATGCACAGCTTTCAAAGACCTTCTTTCTCCCCTGCAGCTCTGCTTAGAATTGGCTGGCATCTTGGAGTTTTTCTTAGTAATCCTACCATCCATATATATATATATATATATATATATATATATATATATATATATATATATATATATATTAATTTCAGTTAGCATTACCATTAAATGGTTAAAGAAACTTCAAGATATTGACGATTTTGAAAGGAACATAAAGGCATAAAGCAATAACAACAATACTCCGAACTTCATTTATCCCAACTGATATCACAATCCACTTCAGTAGTTCAGTTGTTTCTATTTGGGAAATGAGTCTTATTTACAACAAGAAACAATCATAATCAATGGAAACTGTAACTCTTAATGGAAGAGTATACTAAATGTGCATGTCATGATTATACCTCTTTGACAGTGTAAAAGTATATGCATGATATATTAATTGAGCAAAAATCTAATAAAAAACCATGAGTGGGATTAATCTTAGGTATCCAAAGTCCTTTCTGGTAGTGATTTCATCACTGTTGTTTTGCTGATTTTGAGAATATGGTCGTCTTGAAAGTGGCTATGAATGAGTTTCGAGCACACTGAAGACACTTTGTATTTGGGTAAATCTTTGCTTAAATTTTTGGCTCATCTAATACTATTTCATACGTCTCTATAGGTTTCCTGAAGTATTCTGCCATTTAAGACTTTGAGTCAACTTTCACGCAGTACATGATTGTTACAGATCAAATATTTCATTGAACTTCTCTACTGTAAACTTTTTACCGGGAAAGAATATGATTATGGACTGCCTGCTAAGATATATTTTTTATATATGTGTGTGTAACTACGTCTTCTCCTAAGAACATGACCTCCAAACAACATTTTTCGTAAGGAAAAAAAAAAAAGGTACAGCAAACTGCACACCAGAGTGTTTATATGATCTAGGATCTAGTTCATCTGTCCTATTCTTGAAAGATTCCCTCACGGTCATTGCAAGCGTAAAGCAGGCATCTAGGCATATATCTGTTTCCCTGGCTAGCAAAAACCGTGTTAGAACAGAATAAGCACCCATCCCAAAACAATTCATCTTTTTATTTTTATTTTTAGCAACCACTCCATCTTAAAATAAAATACTTGCCCGCTCTGGATGATCAGCCTAGTGAAATAACCTTCCCGAGGATTTTTTACATATACTGAAGCATCCAGTGCACTCAGTCCACTGGTATCCAACTTGTCAAATAGAGTATATGCTTCGCTGAAGCGAATAGAAAACAAAATTCACACACATTCATGGCCTTTGGTATCAACAAAAAGAAAACATCCATAACTATAACTCAACCACCGCAACAAAAAGGAGATATCCTAAGATTATAAAGCCACAGACTCACCAGCCTGGAACACTATAATCGCGGTGCAAACTGAATCCTCTACTTCATAAATAGTTTCACTTGTTAAACCACTGCCCTGGAAGCTAAACTGTGGTTTTATCAAAAAACTTGTTGACCTGTTATTTGATAGTGATAAAATAAACTTATAGACTCTATGAAGGCCATGCGTTGCCTCCAATTTGTTAGCAGAATTTGCTTATATGTTCTTGACTTTTTGGTGCAGCAACCAAGACAACCACCTTCATCATCAGCCTGCAGGCAACACAAGCCAAAGCATGTGTAATCCACTCTGTTGAATTTTTTTTTTTTTTTTTTTTTTTTTTTTTTTTGAGAAAAAGGGGTATGGATTATTTGATAACACCTTTACTGATATTGACAAGGGTATCACTAGTGTTAGACTACTCGTTAGCCTGCCTGACCTTGTTGATAAATGTTAAGAACCAATTGCTTAGGAGTGATTGTACTCTTTAAGCATCATCTGCCTAAATGCCTTCTCAGATTAACTATACTTTCAGTTAAGAATAATATTATGCAGGAAGAAACACGCACAATCTGCAAATTGAAAGCACGCAGAAGCCTGTATATGGTTGAAGAAATCTACAACAGTACGCTAATTAGTCCATTGACTACTATACCTTCTCATTTCCAGCCTTGAGAGCAAGTTTATCGCTCATATGGGTCACAACTGCTTTCTGTATTTACATCATCTTTACTCAGTGTATGTGTATGCCGCCCTAATATTGTCTATGTGTAATGTGTTCCTGCATAATCCGAAAATGTAAGAGAGATATAATTGATAAATTGAATATATGTACGTGTGTGTGTGCGCGCGCGCGCGCGCGTGTCCCATCTAAAGTTCTAAACACCTTCTATATCCTTGCTTTGTCATATCACTCCTTGTTACTTCCCATTCAAGACATCTCTATTATTTTAGGGAGATTATCATGATGATCAACAAGACATGCAATACCTAAATCAAAATAAACTATATATGATCACGAATCTAATAGAAACTGCTACCTAAATTTCTAATCACCGTAATCACATAAGCAATCAGAGACAATATTATGAGCGCACAAGGATATTCAGGGAGATCAAACCCTGAAGCAATCAAAAAGGATGAAGCGTACTTGAACCTTTATAGGTGGATAGGGTTCTGCAACACATGCAGTCAGTGACGACCCGATTATGGACTGATATGGTTTTTGTTTTTTTGATATATAAGAGCAAACCGAATCATATAGTATCCAACCAACTACACAAGATTGCTAATTATGTCTGACATAAACAAGGATACATCGATCTATACAATGACCAGAAACAGTACTTTCTCTTGTTTCACCTAAATCACATTTTTTTTTTTGTAGTAAGCCAATCGGCAAAAGTTCAAACAAGTCCGGCTAGCTCCTACATATCCTCCACAGAAAGGCTGGTCGAACGAACCAAGTGAAAAAAGGAAAGACGCCTAAAATACATAAGTATACAAGAGCTCCGCAAAAACAGGGGAGATTAGGGTTGGGAATACAAGGGTTTTCGGTGCCTGTCCGGCGGCGCCCTCACACTGACGACGGCTTCCAGCCTCCTCGGAGTATGATGGGTGTGGCCGGACAGGATGGTGTTTGGTTGGCGGAAGATGGTGGTTGGGTTTTATGGCTGCAGTATCTGGTTTTCTCTTTCTCTCACATAGATTCAATGGTGGAGCGGGGCTGCGGTGCAAATGCGCGGGGGCTCGACGCCGGTGGGGGATGGTGTTATCGACTTGAGTTCCAAGACTTAGATTCGTCCACAAAGTCATCTGTTGCTCGGTGGTGGGCTGTAACGAGATTGTTGGAGCAGCGTGGGTTGGTGTTCTCGTTGGGCATACAAGCAGTTGGGTTTGAGATAGCCAACCTTGAAAGTTTCCGACTTCATATGGCGGTTTCCAGGAAGTGGAGTTGACTCTGAGGGACAAGAAAACGGTTCGCGGCAGTCTATTTCTTTTCTTTATTAGGTTTTTAACGTTTGGTTTTTGGTTAGGTCTATTAAGTCCTTCCTCATTTGAGCAAGGGTTTGTTTGTCTTGGTTTCATGGTTGTGCCATTATTGTGGTGTCATATCCAGGGACTAGTTGTTTTAATGTTGATGTTTTCTTGTTGTCAATGTAATGGGGAGATGCCCCTACTCATATAGTGGCGGTTTTGGTATATGGAGTTGGAAGGGGATAGTCTCTTCTTGAGGTTGGCAATAAGGATGTATCGGGACTCCTGGGATAGGTTGATTGTTTGTAGCCCGGAAGAAAGGGTGATTGTGGTTAGAGTTGAGTCCCTATCGGCTCATGGTATCTGTAACCGCTGGTTGTAATTTCTTGGATTAATGAATTTTCTTTTTTCTCAAAAAAAATAAATAAATGTTTTAGAGAAACTGAATTTGGGAGGAATTTGCTGTGTATTCTCATTGATAATAGGGGCCTCTATATATAGAGGATTACAATACATAGAATCTCAATCGTACAAGGAAAGTAATCGTACATTGAATAGGAATCTAGATCCTTCTAATTTAACCTTATTACCACTAGGTCAAGTAACCTAGAGTTTGGGCCAAACACAAATAGAGATATCCTTAAACACTCCCCCTTGTGTTGTCCAAACGTGGTGCTTCTCTCGTTGCCTCATTAAAAACCTTGCCGAGTAACAAAAACCCAGTGGGACAAAAATAACCTCGGTCGAAGGGGAAAAAGAGCACAACACACCCTTCACGATTCGAGACGAACATGTAGACATCTCCCCCTGATGTCTGCACCTCCCCCTGATGACTACGATCATGGGAGTTCAGATAATTTCCGCAAGCCAATTCTTGCCACATGTTTCTCGAACGTGGTATTGGGCAATGACTTAGTAAACAAGTCTGCCTCACTGTCCTCAGATAGAACCTAGTTCACTTTGATCTCGAGGAGTGTCTGTTGTTGCTGATTATGCTTGGTGTTATCGCTATTGATGTAGCCTTGCCTCATTTGTTCAATGCAAGCAGCATTATCCTCATAAATGCTCGTTGGCTCATCTGTGGTAGACTTCAAACCACAATTATTCGAACATGCGTAATTATGGATCCAATCCATATGCATTCACGAACCACTTCGTGAAGGGCAATGATCTCTGCATTGTTCGAAGATATAGAGACTACGGTCTGTTCTGTAGACCTCCAAGATATCACGGTCTTTTCCCATGGTGAACACTTAACCAGTTTGGGAATGACCATTGTGTGGGTCAGAGAGATACCCAACATCAGCAAAACCTTCCAAAACACATGTCGTTTTGGGATGGGGATAGAGAACGCAGGCCAGCGTTAGCGGCGTTTCTGGTGTGTGATGGGTCCGAATCCATCATCTCTTTGTAGGGATAGAACAAGCCCATATCATTCATACATCTCAAGTATCGAAAGATATCTTTTACACCAATCCAATGGCGTTGCGTTGGCGCAGAGCTATATCTAGCTAACAAGTTCACAACATATGAGATGTCCGGTCTTGTGCATTGAGATAAGTACAATAATGCGCCTATTGTACTAAGTAAGAAACTTTTGCCTCTAGCACATCTTCGTCATCATCCTTTCGACGAAGATGATCCTTTTCAGGATCAAGACTACGGACGATCATGGGGGTGCTTGAAGGCTTGACCTTGTCAAAATGCCTAAGCATCTATCGACACGATGCTCAAGTTCCAAACCGAGACATAATCGTGTTCTCCCAAAATCCTTCATCTCAAACTCAGATTTCAAGTGTTCAGCGGTTTCCCTTAACTCTTTAAGGGCTTCTAATGAAGATCATGTCCAACATGAACCGCGATAGAATCCGAAACTTGTCATAGAAACGCGTGGGCATATCCTTTCCCAATCAAGTAGTCACTTTAGTGAGCGTTTCAACCTCTTTGTAAACGCGCTCCATGGTCTAGAGCCACTTGACTTGGGTAAATAAAGTTCACCATGAACCTTCATGTATATTCTGTATCTAGATCCCTATAGAGATACGTAGTGACCACATTTGTAAGCTGCATGTTCAGTTATTCGGAAACTACCAAACTGACAAGGTAGTGGAGTGCAGTGACATCCACTACGAGAGAATATGTCTCATCGTAGTCAATTCCAGGGCGTTTTGTGAGAAGCCTTGCGCCATAAGGTGAGATTACCATCTCTTTTTCTCACTACGCTTTCTAACGAAGACCCATTAGTCAACAGGTTTTATGTTAGGAGGTGTTGGCATCTCTAGCTCGAAAACCTTCCTCTTCGTTAGAGAATCCATCTTAACCTGGATCGCATCTTTCCATTTAGGCCAAATTTCTCTACGTTGGCATTCATTCATCAACGGAGCGTGGTTCGATATCATCTGACTCAACAAACTCATGCGCAACAAAATACGCAACTACATCACCAATTATGATGGAGTTTCTATCCCACATCTCATGTACACTAGTGTAAGTTTCATAGAGCTCTATATTCTCAGGAATAGGTTCTAACGTTGAGGCATCCCCCAAATTTAACCATAACCCGGAAGATACTCATGAAACGGATTTTGAGTCTTGATGATCAAAGGATTGGAATGTGCCAAAGTATCCTTCGAACCCACGTGCCTCCCACGCATCCTAGCTGGGGCCATGGCCTGTAACGCCAGAGTGCCACTCTCTTTGGCGTTGGCGCCTTGCCTACCTCCGTGTAGGGTGGCGCTACGTCCTCTCGTAGGGACGTCCTTCCTTGCAGGCATGTTTGCAGCATATTTGTGTGATCTTGTCACTTTAATAGGGATCAAGATGAGACATAGTGGGGACAGACTACGACAATTCCTGTCGTTCCTGTTGAACATTCGTGTTCTTATCTCCCCCTAACGACGGGAAGACTGTCTCATCAAAGTGACATCCGCAAATCTAGCGGTAAGGAGATCGCCTAGCAAGGGCATTTAAGTGGCGGACGATTGTTGGGAGTCTCAAATCCAACGTAGTTGCCCATTCGTCTGTAAAGACCCATCATAGAGCGCTGTGGCGGCGCAATTGGCACAAAAATGGCTCACTCAAATGTGCGTAAGTACAAAAGACGTGTACCCAGTCACTAGCTGTAACGCAGAGGTACATTGAGTGGCATTAGGTCGTAGACGAATTAGCATAGCTGCATGTGATATTGCATCACCCCAAGCGGATGTAAGAAGATTGGTGCGCATTACCAATGTTCAGACTACCATCGTAGTCATTTCCGTGAGACCATTTGGGTGTGTTCATGGGAATGTGATGCCCAACATCAAGCCCATTGCAATATCCATCGAAAGTCTTTCGATGTAAACTCTCTAGCATAGTCAAATCCAATTGACTAAATAGGATGATTCGGGGAGTGAGCCCGTTGTTGTATGATATGTGCTAGGAGTGTAGCATAAGCAGCATTACAAGTGGACAATGGCACAACACGTGACCAGTGTGTTTGCGTGTCAACCAACATCATGAGATATTTAAACGTCCGCAAGTTGGTTGAATCAATCCACAAAATCCCTACGGATTCTTTGTAAGAACAGAATGAGTAATGTCATATCCTTTGCATAGGACGGTCTCAGTCCTAATTTCCCTAAGGAACAGGCTTAGTAAAAGATGTCCGTGTGAAGTCTTTTTGTAGACGGATCATCATATCATGACCAGGATGACCTATCCTGTCGTCACAAAGCCAATATGTGTCTAAGTCCAAGAGATCTTCTCTCATAACTTTATTGGATTTAATAGCTCGAATAGTGACATAAAATCCACTAGAGCGACACATAAACTTCTCTAAGATGCGTCTTTATTCGCAATCATTAGAGGTAATGCAAAGGAACTCATTTCCGTTCTCTACATGCATTTTCGCATGGAATTCGTTGGCTATTCATAGGGTACTATTTTCCCCAAGAGCGTAGAGAGTTTCTGTGACAACTGTAATCAAGGTGCCATTTGGCAAGTGGAACTTGGGCTATTCCATGTCCTTGAATTAATACTGATGGCCCAGCCATCGTAGTCACAAAGTCATATGCTCAGAATCAAAATTGAGTCATAATGAAAAGAACTCGAAATTTTATTCATAAGCCAACGGAATACATCATTGTTTCTATGATCAAAGAAAATCTAATCCAATAAAAAGTAATATGGCAATCGCCTACAACTCTTGGAAAATAAAAAGACTTAATCAAAATCGCCAGTTTCTGGGTCTTGATCCTTGTAGTCTTCCACCCTTAGATCTAGATCGCCATCTTGATCTTCTTGTGCCATGTAATTCGCTTCCCTTGCTTCACGATACGTCTTGTATGCGTTTGCAACATTCTGGGGTGCGGTACATGATTTGGCCCAATGTTCAGTTGATCCACATCGAAAACAAACATCATCATGGTCAGGCTCCCTTGATCGAGGCGCCATTGGGGCGCAATTTGAACGACCTATCCTTTTGGTGGCGTTACTACCATGGTTGGAGGCTCCGCCTCTCTCTCTCTTCACACGTTGACCTCTACGGTTCCGTGCACGCCTCTCTTGGCGATTTCCTTCCTCTTTAGGGCGAATATATGGACCTGAACGTCCAGAATTGTCCCTATCCTTAGGGTTTCGCTCCTTACGTCCTCCATTAGGGGCGCGACTATAGTTAGACTCCGGAATAGGCTTAGTTCCCACGGGTCTAGCATTATAGTTCTTCACAAGGATATTGTCGTGCTTTTCAGCTACGTTCATGGCGCCAATGAGCTCATGAAACCTTGTGATACGTCTTGCATTTACATCAATCCGATAATTCTTTGAAATCATCAGTGCAGAGACGGGGAAGGTAGAGAGAGTCTTCTCGATCAACATTGTATCAGTTATAGCTTGGCCACAAAACTCCATCAGAGACTTGATACGAAGAGCTTCCGAGTTATAATCAAGCACAGACTTGAAATCACAAAAGCAGAGGCTATGCCATCGCACTTCTAAATCAGGAAGCAGGGAGTCACGAACGTTGCCAAATCGCTGCTCTAGTTCTACCCATAGCTTTCTTGGGTCTTCCTCATTGAGGTATTCATTTTGGAGCGCGTCATTCATGTGCCTTGTCATGAGAATTATGGCCTTAGCTTGTTTTGCTTCAAAAGCAGTAGCTTGCTCAATGGAGAGCACGTTCTGACCAGGCTCTTGGATGGCTCCCAGAAGTCCATCAGCCTTAAGATGTTGGCGCACATCTCGGACCCACCTATGGTATCCTGCGCCAGTTGTTTCTAGTGGAACGAAGTTCAACTTGTTCAGGTTACTCATCCTGAAAAACAACACAAGATTAGGGTTAGTTTCGGAGCGAAAGGGCTACCACGAAAAACTATTAAATTTCTGAGCGTAGTCGCTTCCAAGAAATTAGAGATTTTCTGAGCGTAGTCGCTTCTAAGAAAATCCGATTCCAAGAGGGGTTTTTGGATTAGATCGAAACAACGATGTATGTGGTCGATCGTTTTCTTCTCAACAAACTCTAAGTTTGGAGGACTCTACAAGCTCCAAGCTTGGAGTGAGCACGAACCCCCACAGTTCGGCTATTGGTCTCCCCTATGAAGAAGAAAGGGGGGTAGAAGAAGGGATGTTGGAAGTCCCCGAGAAAAAGAAGAAGAAATTGAAAAAAAAAAAAAAAAAAAAACTTCAAAACGGGAACTTTTATAAAAATTACCTTAAAAGATGGTCGGAAAAGTCGCCGTCGGAAAATTACTGTAGCGACCGGGAAAGCACTGTAGCTGCCGGAGTTACTGTAGCTGGCCGGAAAAGTGACCGAAAGTTGGCCGGAAAAGTCACCGGAAGTTGGCCGGAAAAGTCACCGGAAGTTGGCCGGAAAAGTCGCCGGAAGTCGGCCGGAAAAGTTGCCGGCGGTGGTTGACCGGAGGGTTGACCGGCGTTGACTGTTGTTGACCGGCCTGCTGACATGGCACAGATGGCTGACGTGGCTGCTGACTGGATGCCTGCGTGGTTTGCTGACGTGGCAAGTTTCTTGGCTTGGCGGCTTGCGGCTCAGCGGCTTGCGGCTTGGCGGCTATGCGGCTTGGCTTGCACGTGGGCTTCGCTGGGCCTGCTGGCGGACTTGGGCTGCAGGTGGGCTTGGGCTGATCGCAGCTGGGCCTAGGGTTGACCGAACGTGGGTTCGGTTGACTGAAGCACAGATAAGGGATGTAGGCGGCGGTTCAGCGGCTCCGGTGGTTCAGGCTGCCGGTTCACGTGGTTCTAGGCCGGTTCCGATCATGAATTTTTGTCTCCGGTGAATTGAGGTGCTGCTGCAGCTGCTGGTGAATTTTGGCGGCAGTTGACAGGGAGGAAGGTATCGAATCGGGCAGAAGGACTTTCGATACTTCCGGTAGCCGGTTCGGTGGTTTACCGGCCGGTTCTGGGGGTGGGGCCTCCGGTTCTGGACTCCTGGAGTTGAGATCTTGAAGGTGGGCTGCGGAGGTTTCTGGGATTTGAAGGCTACGAATATAGGGTTTCAGGGTTAGGGCTCGTGCTGATAACGTGTTTTAGAGAAACTGAATTTGGGAGGAATTTGCTGTGTATTCTCATTGATAATAGGGGCCTCTATATATAGAGGATTACAATACATAGAATCTCAATCGTACAAGGAAAGTAATCGTACATTGAATAGGAATCTAGATCCTTCTAATTTAACCCTATTACCACTAGGTCAAGTAACCTAGAGTTTGGACCAAACACAAATAGAGATATCCTTAAACAATAAATAAATAAAAACGAACCAAGTTGTTGTCCAAACATATTCTTGTTTGGACTACCCAAACCTAAAACTAGGCTAACTGCAACACTCCCGCTTGTGACATCCAAACATGACTCACGTCACGTTTAGGCTATATCTTTTTCCAAAACTAAAACAACTAGCGGGTACCCATGACCCATAAGCGTCCTTAAGAAACGGGTCTTGATTAAGGGAGGCCCAGATAAGAAAACCGAGGTGGGACAAATTAGGTGCCCCTTTCCCTTATGCTGGAAGGTCTCTAATATAATATAAACACAACCGACGTGGACACGTATATATTTGTTGGCGTTGAAAAGCAATAAACCCCATATATCCCATCTCCCCCTGAATAGATCTCTCCACGATCTTCAATCAAAAACCCTAACAATGGTGTACGTTACGTCCTGGGACGAATTCGTCGAGCGATCCGTGCAGTTGTTCCGCAACGATCCTGATTCGGTAGTCCGATTTTCTCCTCTTGTTTCCTTTCTGATTTGGTTGCTTAGGAAATTGAAGAGGAGGATTGAAATTGCCTAGTGTTCTTGATTGTGTGTGTGTGTCTTTGATTCAATGTCTGGGCTTTAAAATCAAGACCGAGACCGAGCAAATAGTTAGTTGAATTGGGCATATTAGTGAACTAGATGCTGTTAGATAGTTAGTTTGCCTTTGGTCTTTAAATTTAACCGTTGTTTTGCTAATGATTGTGTTGATCTGTTTGTTGCTTGCAGACTCGATATGTGATGAAGTACCGGCATTGCGATGGAAAGCTGGTTCTCAAAGTCACCGATAATAAAGAGGTACAACTGGTTACGTGTGGCTGCATTGCCTGAGACTCTTGATTTAGCTTTGTGAATGGATTTTTTTTTTTTTTTTTTTTTTTAGAGAATTTAGACTATATTATTGAGATTGAACTTGCAGAGTTTGAAGCTGCCTTTGATATTAGGTTAGGACTTTAGGTTAATGTTTTCTGTTTGGATAGCTATTTTCTGTTTTGAGGCTTATGGTTGATGCAATTAGTCCAACACTAGTCCTTGTTTGGGTACTTAAGTTAGCTTTGTAACGCGTTGAATTATAGGAAATTAAGTAAAAGAATATCAGTTACAGAAAAATATATGGTTAGCATTATACTTTTAGACTAACATTGTATGAGTTTTCATATGTTCCTCTCAATATGTGCGCTTGTACTTAACTTGCTGCATGCGTTAACTCTTCAATAATCCTTCACGTGTCAACTTTGGGAAAGTTAGTATTTGAGTCAGAATCGCTTACAAGGGTTCCCATTGAGGAATTGATGGTAAGTTGGTGCTTTGAAAAGAATTCTGCAACCAGAAACCAACTATACTGAAATTTGATATCAGTGCCATTGTGTTCGTGCACTTTTGGAACTCCACAATGTTTTGCTTAGATGTAGAATGCAGGCTATTTAAATCCCCGTATCTCCTGCACTTGCCTTGGAAACCTGGATTGCATATCATTTACATTATTGTCAATAAAAAAATATTTGCATGACATTGCATATCATTTACATTATTGTCAGTACTCTGCATACTGATATTGGGATTTAATGCATATCAGTGGTTATGATGACTTAAGTGCTTAGGATATTATCTATGAATTCAAATTTCTAGATACAAGAAAACCATTGCACATGATTTACTCATTCGATCGATTCTTTTGGTTTTGCAGTGTCTGAAATTTAAGACAGATCAGGCGCAGGATGCTAAGAAGATGGAGAAACTGAACAACATATTCTTCACCTTGATGGCCAGGGGTCCTGAAGGTATATCAAATTATCTTTTTTGATGATTAACATGTATGTGAATTATTTTGCCTTCCTGTTCACTTGGTCTTAGAACTATAGTACCTGAAAAGGTTGGATTGCCTGCTATGTGCTTCAATTGAACAAGTGTCATGTTTTCTTTGTGGAATAAGATCTCTGATCTAGGGTGGCACCTGTTTTCAAATGGCCCTTAAAGCCTTGAAAGGTTGCTCACCTTACTGAAAGGAACAAGTAGCGTTGAAGCTTAGAAACTGGCTTCAAATACAAGACCATGATTGAAGCAGCATTGCTTTGAAATTGCTATTTTTTGTCCTATGGATATCTTTGGAATCTTCCAGTTTTGACCTTGATGTTGTTTGCATCAGTTGTACTAACAATCATGCATTTTCTTTTGTCTTGTTTCCTTTTTGCAGTTGATCCATCGGAAGTTACTGGGAAAGATCAGATGGATGCACAGCCAACCAAAAAAGGCAGGGGCAGGAAACAATAGTTTTGTTGGCCATTAGATAATTAGGTCTTTTGGACTCATCTTAAGATTAACCCAAGAATTACTTGAAGATTTGTGTAACTATAATTCAGAAAGTTGTGGAATTTTCCAGATGGTTTGTCAATTCTACATTTTGGTTTTATTCCATTTTATATAATAGAATTATTGTCACCCTTCACTGGGTACAGAATTCGTTTTGGCTTGGCAAACATGTTCTATAGAAATTTGGTTTTGATTCCAGTTTAGATATTAGAATTTACCGGGTACTGGGTTCGACTTCTGGCCTTTAGCTAACGTCCCCAAAAAAAAATTTCCACTTATTACCCTTGCAAAGAAAATTGTGAAGTCGCAAGATCACGACTGCTTTGAACTACGCGATGCCTTCAAGTCCCATAGCGTCATATCAATCTTTCAGACCACGGGATACCATGTCCTTTGTATGCTATGACAACCCTTGGAGAAAAATTGTACACAGCACAGAGACACAAATGAAATAATTCGAGTTGAGGTTCATAGGTTTGTGTTGCCACGAAAAGGACTCCACATTTTTATCGTTTTAAACTTTTAGTGTTGTCTTGGTAAGTGTGAATATCATCCGTTTGTGTTGCGCTCTACCAAAAACATGCCTAAGCTTAATCATCATCTTGGGTGTAAAACTGTTTTCACAATCGGTCTTGGTAATATGAAAAATATGGGTCGTCTTTAGTCTTAACATTATCCACAAATCAACTTAATACAATGTTATCGTATATATTTCAGGTCGTATACACACACATACGAGATTAATACAATACTGTTTAAGTATGAGATATTTTGAGAGAGATTGATGAGAGAAATGTGTGTTCTATTATTGATAATAGGAGCCATTTATATAAGGATTTACAGAGTACATACAAGGTAATAGAATCTGAATACAATTAGGAAATTTAGAACTTTCTCCTATTAGAACTCTATAACTAAACCCTAATTTGAAGAGGCACACATGATGTCGACTTCCTTCAACACTCCCCCTTGTGCCACTCTAACTTGGTGATGACGCTTTGATCGTTGCCTCACTAAAACCTTGCCAGGTAACAAAAACCCTGCGGGACAAAAATAACCCTATTCGAATGACAAAAGGAGCACAACACGTCCTTCACTCTTCGAGATCGAATATGTAGACATCATACCTCCCCCTGATGTTAATATCTCCCCCTGATTGCTGCAATCATGGGAGTTCGGATAACTTTCTTAATCCAATGCTCTTCACATGTTTCTCGAAGGTGGATTTTGGTAATGACTTAGTGAATAAGTCTGCTACATTATCCTCTGATCAGATTTGACTCATTTCAATATTTAAAAGTGCTTGTTGTTGCTGATTGTAAAAGAACTTAGGCGATATATGCTTGGTGTTGTCGCCCTTAATGAAACCTAATTTCATTTGCACAATACAAGCTGCATTATCTTCATAAATGCATGTAGGTTCATATGTGGTAGACTTCAAACCACAAGTTCCTCGAATGTGTGTAACTATAGACCTTAGCCATATGCATTCTCGCATGGCTTCATGTAGAACGATAATCTCTGCATGATTTGAGGAAGTAGCAACAAAGGTCTGCTTTGTAGACCTCCAAGATATCGCAGTGCTTCCCATGGTAAAGACATAACCCGTTTGAGAGAGGCCTTTGTGAGGGTCAGAGAGATATCATGCATCAACAAAACTCATCAAGACATCGTTGTCATTTTGATGGAGGGGAGGGGGAGAACGTTGGCCACCATGGATGGCAGCGTCGGCGTCTACATCACGGAAGGTGGCATTTTGCCTTGTGGGGTCCGATCCCATACTTCCGTCATTTATTTTCTCTCTGTAGGGACAAAACAAGCCCATGTCAATCGTACCTCTCAAGTATCGAAAGATTGTCTTTATACCAATCGAACTATGTCGAGCTAACAAATTCACTGCAAATGAGATGTCCGGTCTTGTGCATTGAGCTAAGTACAATAATGCACCTATTGCACTTAGATAGGGTACTTCAGCCTCTAATAAGTCTTCGTCCTCATCCCTTGGACGAAATGGATCTTTTTTGGGCTCAAGACTACGGTCGATCATAGGAGTACTCACAGGCTTTGCTTTATCTTCATTAAAGCGCCTTAGTAATTTTTGAGTATATGCTGACTGATGGATCATAATCCCATCACTACGGTGCTCGAGTTTTAGTCCGAGACAAAACCGTGTTTTCCCAAGATCTTTCATCTCAAATTCCGATTTCAAGTATTTAGCAGTTTCCTTTAACTCATCTAGAGTTCCAATTAGGTTAATGTCATCAACATAGACTGCTACAATTGTAAATCCGGAACTTGTCCTTTTTATAAACACGCATGGGCATATTTCATTGTTGACATATCCCTACCCAATCAAGTAGTCACTTAGACGGTTATACCACATCCGTCCGGATTGTTTCAATCCATATAGTGAGCGTCTTAATCTTATTGAAAACGCGCTCAGTGGTTTAGAGCCACTTGATTTGGGTAATTGAAGTCCATTTGGAACCTTCATATATATCTCTGAATCTAGATCCCCATAGAGATATGATGTAACCACATACATAAGCTGCATGTCAAGTTTTTCGGAAACTACCAAACAGACAAGGTAGCGGAACGTTATAACGTCCATTACGGGAGAATATGTCTCCTCGTAGTCGATTCCAGAGCGTTGTGAGAAACCTTGCGCCACAAGGCGGGCTTTGTATCTAACAACCTCATTTTTCTCATTACGCTTTCTTACAAAGACCTATTTATAGCCAACAGGCTTTATACTTGGGGGTGTCAGCGTTATAAGCCCAAATACCTGTCTCTTTGTTAGTGAATCCAATTCAACCTGGATTGCATCTTTCCATTTAGGCCAATCTGCTCTTCGTTGACATTCTTCATCGGAGCGAGGTTTGATATCATCGTGTTCTATAATTCCTTGAGCAATAGAATATGCAAACACATCATCAAGGATAATAGAATCTCTATTCAACGTCTCATGTACACTAGTGTAATTCATGGAGATCTCTCTATTCTCTGGAATTGGTTCTAACATTGGAACGTCCCCCAATGATGTCTCTTAGACATACCCATAATCCAGAATATCTTCATGAGACGGGTTATTTATGTCGATGATTAATGGATCTTTTTGTACCAAACTCGCTTTCTTTCTTGGACGAGAATTCATCGAACCTTTGGGTCTCCCACGTTTCCTTGCTGGGAGCCAGGCCTGAGCCACATTGTCATCACCATTAGTGGTGGTGGCGCCATGTCCGTGATTTTTAGGGACATCAATCCATGCAAGTACGTTTGCAGCAGGTATGTATGATCTTGTCACTTTAGCGATATCAGAAAACGCATCAGGCATAGAGTCTGCTACGTTCCGAAGATCGAGAATTCTCCGCACTTCAATTTCGGATTGTGCGGTTCGGGGATAAAGATGAGACAAAGTGAGGACAGACCACAACAATTCCTGTCCTTTCTACTGAACATTATTGTTCTTATCTCCCCCTAACGATGGGAAGACTGTCTCATCAAAGTGACAATCCAAAAATCTAGTGGTAAATAGATCACATGTCAAGGGTTCTAAGTAGCGGATAATGGTTGGAGAGTCATATCCAACATAAATGCCTAATTTTTTTTTAGGTCCCATTTTTGTGCGCTGTGGCGGCGCAATTGGCACATAAACTACACACCCAAATATGCGTAAGTGTGAGACGTCAGGTTCATATCCAGTAACCATTTAGGACGCAGAAAAAGGTTGAGTGGCAGTAGGCCTCAGACGAATAAGCACAGCTGCATGCAATATTGCATAGCCCCAAGCAGAAACAGGGAGATTAGTGCGCATAACCAATGCTCTAGCAACCATTTAAAGTCTTTTAATGGCAGCTTCTGCGAGACCATTTTGGGTGTGAACATGAGCAACAGGGTGTTCAACCTCAATCCCAATGGACATGCAATAGTCATCAAAAGTTTTTGATGTAAACTCTCCAGCATTGTCAAGACGAATTGACTTAATAAGATGATCAGGGTGGTGAGCCCTTAACTTAATGACTTGTACTAGGAGTTTAGCAAATGTAGCATTTCTTATGGACAAGAGCATGACATGTGACCAGCGTGTCGATGCATCAACCAACACCATAAAATATCTAAATGGTCTACAAGTTGGTTGGATAGGTCCACAAATATCACCTTGGATTCTTTTGCAAGAATGGTATATTTTCTTTAGTGTCCTTTGCATAGGATGGTTTAGATCCTAACTTTGCTAAAGAGCAGGTTTTGCAAAACAAAAGATAAGTTTTAGAAGCAAAAACTTAGGTCAAGGAAGCAGTGTTGGCATCAAAACTAACGTGGGGCTGCAGGGGGTAGGCGGCTCCAACCAATAACGGTCGGTTTTGCATAGGGATGGCACCATGTGGCGTCAGTGCCCTTCCTTGGACCGAACTTTGGGTTTGAATTCTTTTGGTTTTGAAAAATATATGTCCGTGTGAAGTCTTTAGTATACGGATCATCATATGATCACGACCTGGGCGTCCCAGACTGTCGTGCTAAAGCCTATATGTGTCAGAATCCCATAAGTCATCTCTCATGAGATGGTTGGATTCAATGACTCGAATAGTGGTTGCATACAACCCACTAGAGCGACACATAAGTTTCTCTAATACTCGTTTATGTCCGTAGTCATTAGAGGTGATTCAAAGGAACTCTCGTCCATTCTCACAATGTGTTTCCACATAAAAATCATTGGTTCTTATATATTTAAAATAATAAAGTTCGAATTAAGGTATGTCCAGGACATTAAAGAATCGACACTTTATTAATAGCCAATGATTACATCAAAGTTTCTGGACCAAAATCTAATCCAAAAATAAAAGTCAGAATTAGACAAATTGTAGTCACTCAATCATTTTCGTAACTCCAATTAAACATGACCAGGAAAGTAAGAAGAGATGTCAGTGAAGCAAAACTCGCTTAAGTACCACTAATCTCAACTAGTTTCCTAGACATCATACTTAATTGTGTGAGTCTAGTGAGAAAGAGCTAAGACAATTGTCATTTATTGATTTGAGGCATAATTGCCATTACATAATTCTTGGAAAATAAAGACTATACTAATAAAAATCTGCGGCATTTTATCTTCATCGCCAGATTTAAAGTCTTCCATAACTCGATGTCTTGATCACCATTGATCAGGTACTCCATAAAACATAATGTAGAGGATGCTCTCTTGATTGAGGCGTATTGACGCAATATACATGGTCCCTAGGACCATTGGTGTTGGAATAGTGTTACCATGGCCAAAAGTGGCGCCATGGTGTCCAACCCCCAACGTCGTGACTCCTTTGGTCATGTATTTGCCAACTTTGGCGATTACTTTCATGAGCATGTTGATCATATGGATCATATCGTCCATGGCGACTTCTTCTAGCCATTGAACGGTGCTCATGGTAGCCATCTTGAGGTCTACCATATTTTTAATTCACAAATTCGTGGTTGTGCCTTTCCAACACATGCCATAGCTCCAATTAGCTTATGGAAATTTGTGACCCATCCTTCATTGATTAAGATTCAATAGAATTCAGAGAAACTTAATTCAATGACGAGGAAGGTATTTAGGGTTTTCTCAATCAATTGTTCTTCTGTGATAGTTTTTCACAGGCATGCATCAATGATCTGATGCGGAGAGCTTCCGAACAATATTTCATAACTCTTATCAAAGTTAGAGAAGCAGAGATAAATATTCCATCATGCTTCTAAGTTCGAAAAATTGTGAATATTGCTAAAACGTTCACGAAGCGCTACCCAAAGGTTTCTAGCGCTATCCTCATTCATGTACTCAAACTGGAATGTACGTCATCTCCATATGACGTTTCATTAGGGTAAGTGCCCTAGAATTATCTATCTCAGTTTGAAAGTTTTGAGCAGTTCCTTCAGAACATGGCTCTTGGATTGTGGGCAATAAATCAAGGGCAATTAGGTGGAGTTCAACATTATGAGCCCACATGACTATCCCGTGCTCGTAGAATCCAATGGAGTAAAATCAAGCTCATTCAAGTTTGATATCCTAAAAAAGGAGAAACAAGAACGGATTAGTTTTGGAGTCAATGTTTCCACAAAAACTAATATTAAGATTTCTGAGCCTTAATGCTACCAAGAAATCGATTTCCAAGAAATTTGGATTAGACCTAAATAATGATGTTGATATGGTCAGATTTTCATGCTCATGGACGCTCTTGGTCCGTAGCTTATGAACACTCTTAGTTCATTTAGCGTGAATCCCCACAATTCCGCTTATTAAATAATCGAACTCATGTTCGTATATGGAAAATCCTACAACAAATAAAGAAATTTAAAAGACAAAAAAGCAGGAACTTTAATCACAAAGACTTACTTGTTGAAATTCGGAGCAGATTCACTTCTGAACAGCTCCCACTTAGATTGGTGTACAGGTCTCAAAACAACTCCAATATAGCTGAAATTTGGAGGTCAGATAGAAGAGACATAGATGAACAACTTTGATGAATAAATAATTTTTATGAGAGGTCCCAAACAGGACGTTTCGGGGAGTGCAAGCAGGCTGATCTGCACAGGAACGAGCGTGCTACTGTGCTGCAGGGGCAGCAGGCGTGCGGCAATGCTGTAGGGGCAGCAGGCGTGCGGAAATGCTGCAGGGGCAGTAGGTGGCACACGGGTACGCAAGGGCTGCAGGGGCAGCGCACAGCATGGCTAGCAAGGGCTAGGAGCTTGAGGCAGTTTTGGTGAGAAGAGTTTTCAGGTTTTTTGTTTTAGGGTTTTGGTTTTTGGTTTTTGGTTTCTAGGGCTCGTGCTGATAACATGTTTAAGTAAATTGGGATTGCAAACAGATTAATTAGAGAAATTGTGTGTTCTATTATTGATAATAGGAGCCCTTTATATAAGGATTTACAGAGTACATACAAGGTAATAGAATCTGAATACAATTAGGAAATCTAGAACCTTCTCCTATTATAACTCTAGAACTAAACCCTAATTTAAAGAGGCACACATAATGTCGACTTCCTTCAACAAATACAACTGAACGTTTATACTTTGCTGGTAAGTGGCAACTGTAGTTATCCATGCGCCCTTACCATGATTGCTCAAACATTGGAGTTTCTTTAACTGTTTATGAATAGTAAAAGAGTCATTGTTTCTGGTATTTTGTTCAAACATGGGGCTTGCTTCACTGTTTTCTGAATAGAGAGAAAGAAAAAGACGTTCTGGGCTACTCCCTCCCTCTACAAGCCTACGCTTGGTTTGAGTGAGTGAGATCTGTAACGGAGGAAGGAAGCTAGAGGTAGCTCGACTGAATATATATCTCAAAGATAGTGATGCTTTTGGCATTTGCGATTCCAATGATAGAACTACGTACTGTTTCCTTTTACCAGATCCCAAGGCACTCTTTGCCCTTTGTTTTACTTTATCAGTGCCACTGAAAAAAGCTAAAGCGTTTGCTAAATCCATGTGCTCCATGAAAGCTTGTGAAGCTGAAACTCTGCCTTTCATTTCCCCGAAGAAGAAAGGACGATTAGAGAACAAAAGGAAAATATTCTTCAATGAGATGCAGGGACAGAAATGGACGCTGGGACAGAATATCTAGGACTCTTAATTGGTGGTAATGGTGTCTGTGTGAATAAGGTTAGGACAAAGTGCATCGTTTCATTATCATTATGAATAATAAGGGCGGTGGAGAACTCTCTAACTTAAGCTTCTTTCTGCATGTGTTAAATTAATGCAAGCATCCCCTGCATGATTCTTTTGCAGAAGATCTTGCAGTTTTAAAAACTTTTAATTCTTCATGCAATTGCGGGTTTGGAATATTTTGTTGGGAATTTAATGTAGAAGTTCGCACGCTACCATATACTTCTCGTTTTAGTATTTTGCATTCTTTTGAGACAATTTGTCAAATATTTGGCTATTATACATGAAAAATAATGAAAACGTGTAAACCTTTGTAGCATATGTTTAGACCAAAACATATGCTACAAAGTGTTTTAATTTTACATGTTTTCATTATTTTTCATGCTAGTGTTTTTTATTTTTTTCCTTAGTTATTGCTTTAATCTCTCCTTGACACAATCCGTCAAAACTTTAGTTCTACACTTTGAAAACAATGAAACGTATGAAGTCATTAGACATTTTCGTAGCATATTTTGATCTTGCTCTAGAGGTGAGTTGTAAAAATTCGCACGCTAGTTTGTTTATCTTACTTAGTTGTTATTGTCTTAATCTCTTTGAGACAATTCGTCGATCCAACACCTTAATCTTATATGAAATGTAGAAATAGTAATATATAAATGAATATATATCAATCGAAGCAAGTGCGTTGATCGTACTAGTAATAAAAAACGAGGATCATATACCATGGATTTTTGCAAAAGTCGATTCTACTTCTAATAATTAATAATATGCATGCACCTACAATGATTTCTACTCGCACTGTACGTATATACGTGTTATTAGACCAGAGCAGCTTCCCTTCAAAAAATATAGACTCAAATAACCCAAAGAGGAAGAGAAAGAGAAAGAGGAAAGCAAAGGACTTGGGTGTTTTTCATGGCTGTATTGGTATAAAGTTAACCTTTGTCCCATAAAATCTGAATTGCTCCCAATTAAACGTTGTAAAGTATGAAATCCCTGCACTTTGTGAAGGAAAAACCGTGCTTTAATGTGCCTTTTGTTTTTCCACTTTCGTTACTCATAATTATGTTTTGATTCTTCTTCCTTTTGCCCTGCTTTTGTTCATAACTTCATATGTGGCGTTACGATCACACTGTGGTTCAATTTGAATCATCGATCGGGAGCACCATGAGGCTGTCTTAAGTTTTAGGTTAGTGAAACTAACTTTGAGGTTGTATATTATTATGAAACAGTTTTGGAATTCTTAAATGAATGGCGTTCCACAATAGAAGTTACTTATCCGTTGTGACAAATCGGACAAGGTGCAGACCTATTTGGGTGACTAGATCAGTAACTAGCCTCCGTCTCGGTCTACATGATTTCTCGTCGAGAGTTATTAACTATCTCGGATTTTGATCGGTGTTTATTCAACCAACTTATATAAACAAGAAATTGCAGTTAAGTGTTTAGGCAAGAGGGGAATGCTAGTCGATTTTTCCTTAAGAGGCACGAAATTGTTTTTTGATAGTGTATTAACTTATTATAACATCTTGTTTTGTTTGTATGGAGTTTACCTGCAAATATCAATTACACAAGGATTTCTTTTGCTTTGTGTATAGAATACTCGTCATACTCTAACATTGTGCTAATGTGAATCACCCATTGTCTCCAAGAAAAAAAAAAAAAGAGTATTTGAGAAGTTTTGAGCTCGATTTTCGTAATCATCTACCAACAATTATTAAAAATAATAATAATTTAAACTTATAAGTTTCTACCTTTAAAACAAACAAGTAAGGACTTTTGTATCGGAAAAAAAAAAAAAAAAAAGACTCTAGATTACCTTACCTAAAAATTCTTGAACTTTGATCATGAGGAAACAAAGGATAACGTTAAGATTATTTGAGTGCTTGCCTACAATTTCACGAGGAAATCAAGGATAATGTTGAAGATTAAATAAAATTTTCAAATATCGGTAATAATCAACTGAGAATTGAGCTGATTACGCGGGGATTCTCTTATTTAGACAATTAAGTCAACGGGCTGTAGGACTGGTGGGACCCACACAAGTCAGTGGAAACAAAAGCACCGTAAGATACAACAGATTTGGGGAGGAAGGAGAGGGGGGGGGGGTCAAAACAACAACCGCATCGGGATGCGTGTAAGACTCTACGGGTGTAATCCTACACGTGTCGAATGATGACTCGCCTTCTTTAACAACGGCTATTTCTTTCTTTATTTATATATGGATATATATTTGTGGCTTAGTCTTCTTTTGGGCCCCACTCTTTGACGGCCGTTACGATAAAGCCGTCCCTGCATCCAAAGGCTTCAAACTCAGGGGCAAAGTGAGAGAGCATGGAGCTTGGCTTTGGTTCTCGACTTTACTTGGAAGTTGGAAGTTGGAAGTTGGAACCACTCCCAATTTCTCATCTCCAAAGATAAGATGGTTAAGAAATTATAGTATTTACTTACTATTACAATTTGAATAGTGGATATATCATAATTACAATGTCAGTGAGCTGTGATCTGTTGATTATTTGAAATAACATATATAAAGTATGTTTAAATGTCACTAAAATCATAAAATAGGTGTGGTGAGGACAAAATTTTTGTGGTTTCTACTAAAAAAAAACATGACTGCATTATCAATGTGCAAATAAATAGTTTTATAGAAATAAAATGTTGGTGAAAGTCTTTAATAAGTTACAGGTTGGATATACACTAAACAAACTATGAAATTTTAAGCGTGTGTAAGTGAAAAAATAATCGAGGGGAATACGATATTGTCTGGTGTGTCACTTCACTCACTTGTGACCTTCTCTCCACATCATGGACTTTGTGCATCACAAATAGGAACACCATATTGGAAATTCATCTATTTAATAACTAGCCTTATTTTGTTGTATATTGGATTTGAGTTGGAGAAGCTATCGACATGCTGCATTACCCTAGAGTCAGTAGTTAGAGCAACTCCAATAGCTTCTCTGTAAATTTTGTATTATGGGGAAGCAAGAGTCAAAGTTTTAACCTCTGTTTATTCTCCTACTCTAATTTTACGACAATCTCTAAAATCTCCATAATTCCTCTTTAAAATTTTAGAGATTGTTGTAAATTTAAGGAATTTGTTGGAGCAAAAGAAACTCATTTTTCCTTAAGATAGAGAAAAATCAAAATATGGAGAATCTGTTGGAGTTGGCATGGTCCTAATAACTAAGTAACATTGTTAATAATACATGAGGTGTAATTAAGACTAAATATGCATGTAAATTACTAACTTCACATTTAATGTGGCACCTTATTATTGATTAACGTTGTCATTACGAGATAAGGTAACTCAATTAAAGACTTTATCCTCTACTTATAGCATTAATTTGATTTGATTCTGCCACAATTAGCCTTGAGCCCTTGATTGGATATTGATGCACCAAGATATAATCTGAAATATCTTTCCTAAATTTTCATGTGGTCCACTGGTCCAACTCCAAATCTTCAAATCTGTAAGGAACAATTTTGCTACCAGATAGAAATATCTGTAAAATGACTAGAATCAGTTGGGGGTCATTAATAATTCTTAATAAGGAAATATTTTTACTACCTTACCACATGTATTTTGTCACTAACCCTATATTGCAAAATTGCAGCTCAGAATCAGAAACTTTTCAAACAAAATGTCCCTCCACACAGTAAGAAAATGCAATGAATTGCAGACAATTTAGGATAAGAAATCCAAATCAGCAAGGGTGCAGCAAAACGTGAATCCATCCCTAAACGACAACTCACACAGTCTTCTTTTTCTGGGGGTTACAATACAGACTAAAGCTGAGTTCTTTCTCTCAGGAAGGAGTGAAAGATTCAATTTTTCAAAGTTGAAAACTTGAAAACTGAAATTGGGTGGAAGCAAAGAGGAAAAAAAAACACACACACACACAAAACAAGTACTAAAGAGCAGAGCCTATAAAATCAAAGTCTCACTTTAACAGTGTGTGTAGAGGAGGAAGAAGAGGAAGACCATTTCTCAAAAAGAGGAATAACAAAGGTCTCAATGGTGGGTCCTGCCCTTCAAATGTGTGACACAGACGGCAGTTTCATTCATTGAGAGAGAGAGAGAGAGAGAGAGAGAGAGAGAGAGTTTTCTCTCTGCCTCACTCTTTATTTAAATATCCCTTCTATTCTCTCTTTGATTTCTCTATTTAAAATTTTAAATCAAAAAGAAAGCTTTGATCTTTCTCTCTGTGTTGAACTCTGTGTGTTGCTCCCTCTAGAAAAAAAGAAGAGAAAAGAATTGTTTATGGTAAAGAAAGATGGGGGCTTTGTATTCTTATGGCAGTGTGAATTCTCAAGCCAAGCAAAAGTCTTCTCCTTCACACCTTTCAATCTCAAAAGCAATGAATTGAGAATCTAGGGTTTGACAGCACCAACTCCAACAAAGGTCTGTTCTTTTGCTTCTTTTCTTGCTATCTCAACTCCCAGTTTTGTCAATTTCTATGCTTGATTGTTTTGATTCCCCATCTGGGTTTTGTTCCTGTTGATCATTTCTTTCAGACCCAGTTGTTGATTTTGATCTCCTGGCCTCAAGTTTGATTCCAAAATCCATGGTTTGCTGGGAGAAATGGGATTCTGGCTATCTGGGTGTTTGTTTTATATGATGTGGGCTGTTAAGCATCCTATAAATTAACTAGGATTTTGAGAGCTTTTGGTATTTATGGTGTGTTTTGGTTGATTTTTTGGGCTTTTGGGATTTAGGGTAGAGGTTTTGATATGGAGGAAGTTGAAGAAGCTAACAAAGCTGCTGTTGCAAGCTGCCATAGAGTTTTGAATCTGTTGTCTCAGCCACAAGATCAAGTTCAGTTTAGGAATTTAAAGGCGGAAACTGGGGAGGCTGTGTTTAGGTTCAAGAAAGTTGCTTCTCTTCTCAATACTGGTTTGGGTCATGCTAGAGTTAGAAAGCTCAAGAAACTTCAAATCCCTTTTCCTGAAAGTGTCCTCTTAGATAATCCTAATTGTACAACAGACCATCACTCTAAAAATCCTCATTTTCTTCAATCTAGATTTGCTGAGAACCCAACTCAAGATTTGAGTTTAAATGTTAGAAATTCCCTAAGTTTGGGAAACCCCTCTTTGGAATTGAGTACTAATGGGAAAACCCCAATTCAACTACAACAAGCACTTCCAGCGCACTATCACTTCCTTCAGCAGCAACAGCAGCATCAACAACAGCAGCAGCAGCAGAGGCTATTGCTTCAGCAGCAGCATATGAAACAACAAGCGGAAATGATGTACCGGAGGAGCAATAGTGGCATAAACCTCAACTTTGATAGCTCTAGCTGCACACCCACAATGTCATCTACAAGGTCCTTCATTTCTTCCTTGAGCATAGATGGAAGCGTGGCTAACTTGGAGGGTAACTCATTCCATTTGATTGGAGCTCCTATCTCTTCTTCGGATCAAAATTCACAACATAAGAGGAAGTGTTCCGCGAGGGGGGATGACGGCAGTGCAAAATGCGGTAGCAGTGGTAGGTGTCACTGCTCAAAGAAGAGGTTGGATTTGCTTCCCTTTTCTTCTACCTGGTTCATTTAAAACTATTTACAGCTTGCCGTGTCTGTTTTTCCTCTGTTGAGGGGCAGTTAGATTTGTTTTTCAATCATTTTTCATTGATGGTGTTCTATTAGCAGGAAACATAGGGTGAAAAGATCAATTAAGGTGCCTGCTATTAGTAACAAACTAGCAGATATCCCTCCTGATGATTATTCATGGAGGAAGTACGGCCAGAAGCCAATCAAGGGATCTCCTCACCCTAGGTATAATACATATCTGTATTTTGAATGGGAAGTTGATGATATGTGATTCATACAAATTGCTGCCAGTGCTTTACGTAATTTACAGTTTTGGAACTTTGCAGCTAACATGAATGCTAGAAATTTATAGGAAATTAGGAGCTTGAAATATAAGAGACGATATTATGTTTGAACATTAATTGCTGGTGAATGTTAGTGTGTTTTATTTTTGATTATTCACTAACATAATAGGTAGTGCATGTCTCCAACAAAAGATTACTTAGTATGGTTGATCCATAGGATTGTGATATCTTTTATACAGTTTTAAAAAAAAATAATAATAATTAGGATATCTTGGCAAACAGCTATCATCTTCTGGGTTGGTGTGTTTTTTGTATTCTGCAAGTTGATGTCATTGGTTGTTTCATTAGATGTAATGGAATTACCTTGCCTGTACTTTTTTGATGTAGCATGTTAGTTATGACCTAACGTTCACTAGAAAAACATTCTTGTGTCAAGTGGTTGAAGTGTCTCTGATTGTTCCTCTGTTGGTGAGAAAGAAGTACATGTTTCTTTGCCATCTTGAATATTGCAGTATTCTTACTTTGTAATGATGGTTCATGACTTTAAGATTCTAATAATCTGATTCCTTTTCCTTTATTATTACTTTTTAATATTTTCCTCCATATTCTCAGCAAATCCAGTTTACGGTCAAGATCTGTTGAAAGAATCAAATTTGGAATACATTTGATTGATATTTGATAATGCTTGTTTATGCACTTTTTGATTTTATTGAGAACTACTACGCTTTAGAGGGCAGTTTAAACTTCCGAGAATTTATTTAACTATGAAGCTACTCTTTAACTTGTGCAGGGGATACTATAAATGTAGTAGCATGAGAGGTTGTCCAGCGAGGAAGCATGTGGAGAGATGCTTGGAAGAACCTTCCATGCTTATCGTCACCTATGAAGGTGAACATAACCACCCGAGGATACCATCACAATCCACAACGACGTAAAATACACAGAGAGCTTCATCAAGCTCAAGCCCAGCACAACTTATTAAACCATATCTATGACGGGCTTGAGATGCTCCAGTACATATTTTGCATGGTTTGAGCATGGCATACAATCGGTGCAGTTTTTACGTCTTTGGGCAGTTGGGTATTCGAGCATTTTGGCCATTTGGCAGCAGGCAATGGAACCCCATGGTGGACTATGGAAGGAGTTTGTAAAACTGGTCAACTTTTAAATCTCTTTTCATGTTTTTTAGCAAGCAATGCTTTAAACAATTTAGGGTTTTTGAAATTAATGGAATGCCTTTCATGTGGTACTTCTTGTCTTCTTATTTGGTTAACAGCCTCTAGTTTTCTTTCTTGGTGGTCCTTCTGGTATTCAAATTCCTGAAAGCAATCATGTGACTTTGGGGGCAAAGAGTTATCTTGAATAGTTTAGGCAGAGAGGCAAGTAGTCTGATTGGATGAATTAGAAGCCAAGTCATAGAGATTGTCAGATTGTCCAACTCAAAATTGGTAGCCAAACTTGTCACCATTTACTGTTTCTTTCAAGGTTTTTGATCGGAAAGTGTACGAGAAGTTACTGGGTTTGGTGACAAATGAGGGGACCAAGGGGCAATCATTCATTGTCTTTGTGATATCTTATTATTCCTTCATTAGAATCAAATCCAACCATTTTGTGATCTTCGGGTCCAAATTCCATAATGTCTTTAAAACTAGATGAAGAAATATTCTCCTTCACCTAATTGATGGGATTGGTAGAAGTATATATTCATTATCAGGGTTGTTGAGAATTTAGGACCTTGTTAAAAAGAACTGGTATCTCAATCTGGAACAAAGATTTCATTTGGGTCTTTACTTTTCTTTGATGGGGTAAAGAAATGGATGCAATAATTTTGGTTACTACATGTGGCACTGCACAGAAGATTGAAAATCACCATTGAGATTTTGTATTCAATAAATCAACTGTATGGGACTCCCAAGTCAAAAGGCGTGTTGTAGTAGTCAATGAGATGATTTAAGATTGTCAATGGCGTTGCTGCAACATTTTTCAAACCTCTGATTTTTAGTTCACGAGTACCAATCAAAGGAAGACTGTCTGTTACATGATTACGCAAAGAATGTATAGTTTTCTGGTGTTGGTTTTTTGACAATGTAGGTTTTATAAATTGTTTCGGTGAGAACTAATAATAAGTGTGCTAAAGTAATACAGACAGAGGGATCCGTAATGGGAACCCACTTATGTGGCATCGTTAAAATCTTATCTGGAAAAAGCTTGTTGGAAGAAAACCCTATGGGAGGTACATTGACATCCTAAATTCATCATCGGAGGTAATGCTAGGGGGCCTGTCACACCAAACTCTATTCTCTGTACTAGAGTTAGAGGCTTCATATTGAGCCAAACTGTAGCACCATTGGTGCCTCTACTGATATACCCAATTGAAACATATTGGAAAATCCAGAAGAACAGCTTTGGTATCCTAGGCCATGCATCCCACAGGTAAAAGTCAAGTGCAGGCATTAGAGCAACTCCAACAGATTTTGATTTTTTTCTACTATAGTGAAAAATGAGTCTCTTTTGCTCAAACAAATTTCCTATAACTATCCCTATTTTAGAGAAAGTAAAGAAAGAGAAAACCAAATTTTTTATATTTACAGCAATCTCTAAAATTTTAATGAATAATATGGAGATTTTAGAGATTGCTGTAAAATATGGAATTTGTTGGAGTTCGTGAAGAAAAAGATGCTAAAGCTTTCACTTTTGTTTCCCTATTATACAGAAATTATAGAGAAACTGTTGGAGTTGCTCTTAGCATTACTATGTGTATATCTTTCTATTCTGGACTTGGGGACAGGATAAACATCATTGTACAAAATTGTCTAAAATTTTCATAAGATTGTTGAAATCTGATTTTGAGCATCTTACTCAAAAGTTTCACAAATTTCCCTTGATATTACCATTTCCAACAATGTTTAGTACTCCCAAAGTCAGAATAGTGCGGCTGCATTCTTTCCTTTGTTAGAACAATCTCATCATCCCAAGAAAAGAAAAAGAATAAAACCATAAATAAAGAAGGAAAGCTGAAAGCTCCTCATGTGGTATTTTATTGAGCTGGGCTTCAGCAATTAAATCTCAGCCCAATGTCAGTAGGCCTCGATATAAGAAAAAGAAGAGAATAGACCACCCGATTACCCGATAGCAAAGGTGAATCGGAATTTAGGGACCAGACAAAAACTGGAGGAGAAGAGTGCTTCAATAATGGACTCCCTCCCATAATAGAACTCCAGCATTGCAATTTGTGATGAAGAAGGAAACAAAGAAACAAAGAAGACTTGTGTTGTTGTATGATGTAAATGGGACAAAGTGGTGTTAGGATCGATATAGCCGAAGGCAGCATGGTTCTATACTTCTATATAGATCAGTCTTAGTAAAGTAAGAAAGGAAACCAGTTTCAAGCTCCAAACCACCAAACCTGCACAGTTGCATCCATCCCTAAACTCTAGGTTTTCTCTTGGATAGCAATAATAATGGTGTCATCCACCGTAAAATTGAGCAACATATAGTAACAACTGATTCCGAAAGAAGTATCTTTGGCTGGCTGTTCGGAGCGGTTAATCATCATAACCAGACAGTGCAGCTTCCGCAGCTTCGCGTCGTCGGTGGATGGGTCCGCGATAATCTCCTGGGAAGAGTTACTGGAGCACATTGTGATTGCTTTGGAGATTGTCTTGGCCACGAGACTACATACGTACGTATGTATATCCCTTCATGCTATCATTATTTAAGAAACTTTAAAGTTTAGGTCGAATTCAAGAAACCAATCGTGTTAAAATGAGGTAACCTCCTTTATTGGTTGAAATTTGTTTCTAGTAGTATTGTAGTAGAAACAATCTAAACAAGATCATCTATAAGAACAATCCTAATTATATTTGTGCAAGATTCATCCATGCATAACCTTAAAAAGGATAGTTGATGTTTTTTGTAACATAAGGAAATGGATATTTGTGCACGAGAATAAGGCATGTAAGTGGATATGAGACGACATTGTGTGCGTGAATGAACATGGAGCGCATTAATGAATATAGGCGGCTGCGTGAGTGATTGTTGGACACGTAAAATGAATTGTAAGATGATCTTGATTTTGGAATGCAATAACTTATTACTCTACTTGCAGAAAAAGTAATCGGATAGAGCTGTGCTATTCTAGTTTAATTTCTCATACATTGAGGATACAAATTTATGTAATAGTCATGCTTTGTATCATTAGTAAATTTTTTTGTATATGATGAATCAGGATTGATATTCCTATTATATTAGGACTAGTAAACCTTTATGGGAAGGTGGCTAGTTTTGTTTGTCTACTCAAGTACTTGGTCCCTGCTCTAGCTTTGTATCAAGCATGCATTATTCTCTGCCCACTAAGAGATAGGTCATGGAAGAAGCACTAAGATTCGACCATACCTATAGTACTAGTCATCAGATTAGTATTAAATTCCACAATCTTCATTCTCTATGCAAGTAAGTTGGTGTTCTTAATTTTGAGCATATATAACACATTTACACATAAATATTAAGATACATGAATATGAGAAGTACGAATGATTATGGGATGGGACCGTGTGAATGAATATAGATCGTTGACAAATATGGGGCCCGCTGGAGTTGAGAGTAAATATGATGCATGCAAATGATTATGGGATGCGTGGTATATAATTATGGGCACATGAATGAACAAGAGCGGCCAAGTAATATAGGGCACGTGTCGATAATAAATTAAAATATGGTACGCACGAAAAGATTACGGGATGCGTGATGGATATCGGGCACGTGAAAATGATTACGAAGCGTATTAAAGAAAATGAGGTGACCAAGGGTACGTAAATTTATTCTAAAAAGGCAGAAATATCACTTTGGTCATCGAACTATGACTCGCTCGACACTTTGGTCATCCAACTTTTAAAAACTTCATTTTGGTCATCGAACTTTATCATCGCATATCACTTTGGTCATTCCGTTTGTTTTTTCTGTTAACTCCAAGGGTATTTTGGAGATTTAAAGTTTTACTCATCATTTTTTTAACTTAATCCAACTTTTTCCGCCTAAACATAAAACTCCATCCAATTTTGCCAACTTTTCCCTCCTTTTATGATTCCTTGATTTACTAAATCAATATTTTTCTTCCTCTTATATTCCCTCCCTTTGAATCATTCTCTGACTTGATTATTTTTCTCTGTTGTATGCTTTGATTACTGATGATGAATGCATGAATAAAAGGAGGGAAAAGTTGGCAAAATTGGATGAAGTTTTATGTTTAGGCGGGGAAAATTGGATTAAGTTATAAAAATGGTGGGTAAAACATTTCATCTCCAAAATACCCCTAGAATTAACAGAGAAAACGGAGAAAATTGACGGAATGACCAAAGTGATATACGGTGATATAGTTCGATGACCAAAATGAAGTTTTTAAAAGTTGGATGACCAAAGTGTCGAACGAGCTATAGTTCGATGACCAAAGTGATATTTCTCCCTTCTAAAAAAAAAAAAAGGGTACGTAAATTGATTATGGAGCGCATTAGGGGGTATGGCGCGTGCAAATAAATATAGGTGAACACAATATAAACCAAGGCCCGTGCATGCACCACGATCTAAATGAATTGAAATGACTTTTTTTTTGGTCTAATGAATGAATTGAAATGACAAGTGATCATATTGGATCATGATTTGAACCAGTTAGGCTATACTTGATCGAGGAAAAAAAAAACTTGATCAACGTACTTAATCGTTTTGTTCACCTATTAGGCTATTAGTATGGAGCTGCATTAAAAGCTTAACACATATTTATACCAAGCTCAACACAGACCTTCTAAGAGAGGAACAAATTAATAGAAACTTAAATCATAATATATATATATATATATATGCAACAGAAAATATTGAAAGGTTACACTTGCATATAGTTAAAAAAAAAAAAAAAAAAAAAAAACTTTGTCCTCTCTCATAACTTTGTCAATGGGTAGCAAATACGGAAAATTCTACGATACTGGGGTATCCCATACTGTGTGTTTGGTAAATATTTGTGACTGTTAGATCGGTAATATATCCAATGGTCATGGATATTCGAAAATAGTTGACCTATTTAGAAAGTAACCTCATTTTTTTTTTAAAGAGAACGAACGCGCTTCAGTTCGCTATCTCAATCTCAGTCTCACCCTTACAGCCTCAATTTACCGTCTCTCTCAGTTCGTCACCGTGCCTCCGAGGTCGGGCCTCCGTGCGCGGCGCTCCTCTGCTTCATTGTGCCACCACGACACACTCTCTCTGTCTCTCTGTCTCTCTCTGTCTCTCTCTCTCTCTCTCTCTCTCTCTCTCTCTCTCTCTCTCTCTCTCTCTCTCTCTCTCTCTCTCTCTCTCTCTCTCCCTGTGTGTGCGACTCTGCCTCAGTCTCCCTCTACTCCACCGCTCCCCTCACTCCACGTACTGCTCCTCCAATCCTCCTTCAGCCTCCAGCCCACGGGTTCTCCATGTAAGTTCTTGTTCTTCACTTTTTCCAATCTTCTTATTAAATAAATTGAGAATCTGGGATTATGGGAATTATTGAACTGAGGTTGAATTGGAAAATTGAAATTTGAAATTTAGAATTGGTATTGTTTATTAGTTCTATGATTACTGATAATCAATTTATTTATGTCTTACTGATATCAAATTCCAATTCTTCAACCACTCATTTCAACTACTACAATAAGCAAGGCCTAACACACAAACACTATTTATTCTATAATAATTTCATTATGTATGTATCTAAACTCCCTAATATGTTAGACCTAAACTCATTCATCAGGGAACTTTGAAATTCAAGCTTTCATTTTTCCAAATTACACCTCAATTTTGCCACGAGTTTTCAAATTTCCATAATTAAGCTACTGAAAAACTTAATTACTGATACAAACCACAGTAAGAAAAAAGGGAAAATTTTTACCTGTTTGGGATCACCTAGAAGATTAAGACTGGCTAAGTACCGATCCTCCAAAGCCTATCTCCTCCGTTTCTTACAATATATGGAGAAGTACCCGTCTCAATCTTCCTCCACCAGCTCTTTCCACATCGCCGTAGATAGAGTCCCCAGAGCAGCCCCAAATCCCGTTGATACAATCAGAATGCAAAGCTTCGCCGGCCGCTTCCTCTACAATTGCGTCACCGGAGATGATGATCCGGGAACCGCACCAGATAGTGTGCTCAGAGACTTCGGAATCCAAAGCCAGAAGGGCAACGACCCAAATCAGAATCTGAAACAAGCAAATCAGAATTGTAAACCCTAAAACCCAAATCAAAACTCTAACTCTAAATCAAAATCAAATCATTATGAAAAATTGGTGAAGTATGAATCATTGAGATGAGCCCATGTCACAAAAATGGTTCTTATGAAACCCAAATGCAAACTGATATGAACTTGAAACCCCAAACTATGAAACCCAAAAAAATATAACCTAGAAACCCAAATTTCAGTCAGACATTGAACTAGGCTTAAGTTTCGAAACCTTACCCAATCTTTGATGAAGCGACCGAGAGAGTGCGTGGATGAGACTATGAGAGAGGGGAAGAGACTCTGAGAGAGCGAGAGAGGCCAAGAGGAGCTGAAAATGAGATGAGAGAAAATGATGAAAAATGTTGTAAAAAAACGTCCTCTTTGTGGTAATTACAAAGTCTAGGACCAAATTTACTGGTTTATGAACAGTTTTACAAACTTGAATACGAATGTGTTGTCCGAGTAGTAAATCTTCATATTTCATACTAAATAAAGCATGTGTCGTCATTCATGTAATAGAGTTCTCGATTGTTGGGTGGTAATTTGTGTAATGTTCCCCATTGAGAAAATATATAATTACATCACTAACAACGAATATTACGAATATAAGGACAAATGATGAAAAATGTTGTAAAAAATGTTCTATTTGTGGTAATTACAAGGTCTAGGACAACATATATCAGTTTATGAACCATTTTACAAAATTGATGATAAATGTGTTGTCTGAGTGGTAAATCTTCATATTTCACACTAAATAGGGCATGTGTCCTCATTCACGTAATAGAGTTCTCGATTGTGTAATTGGGTGGTAACTTGTGTAATGTTCCTCGTTGAGAAAATAATTACATCGCTGACAACGATTATTACGAATATAAGGACAAATGATGAAAAATGTTGTAAAAATGTTTTGGTTGTAGTAATTACAAGTTCTAAGACAACATCTACCAGTTTATGAACAATTTTACAAAATTGACAACAAATGTATGTGTTGTACAAGTGAGAAATTTTCATATTTCATACCAAATAGAGCATATGTTCTCATTCACGTAATATAGTTCTCGATTTTGTAATTGGGGTAAACCTTTTGGTAATTACTTCATTTAGGACAATATTTACAAATATATGGACAATATTACAAATTGATGAAAAATGTGTGCTTAAAAAGGTAAACCCTCATAATAGACCAAAATATGCTCGAGTCTTCAATGTTGTAATGTGGTTCCTTATTTGATAAACAATATTATTCAATCAATAAAAAAGCTCCAACTATACTATTTACATGTTTGACCACTGAATTACGATAACTACTACAATTGTGATCGTAAATGGTAATTTTAGTTCCATTCGGTGTAATTAATATATTCACGACCTCCGTTACGTGTTTTGAACGATGTTACTTATATAACAACAAATGTGTTGTTAAATTGATAATTTTTATTTTTTTAAAATTGCCATGTGTCAAAATTTGAATGGGTAGGTTACCATCATATTAACTTGTTTTATATTAAAAAAATTAATTTAAAAAAAGGTGTGTGATGGGGGTACTGTAGCTTGTCTCAGCAAATACATAACTGTTCGTGTTAGAGAAGACAATTAAGGCAATCATCCTATTCGATCAGAAACTAGGTTGAATCCATAAATGTGATGTCCGAAGCGATTTTTCCCTGTAACTAATATCACAGAATTTGCCAAACTTTCTCTCGATCTTTCCATCCTTCATGTGAAAAATACCTAAATCCATGTCCTCAATACGAGGGACAAACATATAATGATTCATGAAGTATATGCAATTTCCCTTGCATCCTGAATACTTTGAGGTCTCAACAGAGAAAGAAGAACTACAGCAACCCAAGAACAGGGTTCTATTTCCCAAGCTTTATGTCCGAGCTCCACCATGATTTGCCATTACCAAATGGGACCTCAAAGATCCTAAACCCAGTAGTTAAATTCTCCGCGTACTTATTGCCAAAACATAAAACCGCCAATAGTGTCCCTGCTGATTCCACTAGATATATGTAGTGAAGATTAGGACGTCCAAGAATTTCCCCAGGCATATCTGGAGCAACAATCCTCATATGCTTAGATACAGTCCCCAGCCATCCTAATGAAGAATAACAGAGTTTGTTCTCGGTTTCCGGCAGATATAGTTTGCAGATCTTACCTGTTCTGAAGTTGTAAAACATACGGATTGCAGAAGCCTCCTTCTTCGAAAGGATGAGGAAAGGAGCTTGATGCGTTGGTCCTAGTCGTTTGCTATTGAACACTTCCCTGGTCGCAACTGATCTCCATGATTTGCAAACTGCACCAAAAGAAGTAAAATCCTCTAACGAAAGCATTCAATTGGCGAGACAGGTTATTGTCTTGAGGGAGCTGTGACCAGTCGGCCATAAAGATCGACGTCAATTTGACTCCAACTCTCAAAGATGATGCACACACCAGATCTTGGGAGTTCAAAATTATAAATGGCCGGAGAACTTTGAGATCAAGTGACACTTCGGCCTGTTGATCATGTGCTATATGTACTTTACCTGCAGATTCTCCTTTTTCTTAAGAGTTCAAAAATATTCGTAAAGATTTGTTTAATTAACCCGAAGAGGTCATATATAAGAATAATCAAAACAGTTCTGAACGTTCATGTAAGACGAGGGATTGAATGTGTCAGGTGAAAGATTACGAGGTGCATGAAATGATAAATGATCGCGTTGAATCATGATTAATTTGAACCGCGCGCTTAATCTTTCAGAACAAAAAAGAGCTCAACTTAACCGTTTCGACGTATACAGCTGCATCTCAGATTCGATCTTAATTAAACCAAAATGATGTACGTATGAAATCAGGGTAACAAATTTCATCCATGTCAGTTACCGAATCATCATCAATCAATTTTCCGATTTGAAGGATCATAATCAGTTTTTTTTAGAATTAAGGATTGGAACTAACAGATTCCATTTTTTATAATATCATAGAGAAGAAACTGAAACAGATTTAACCTTTTTACCAGGTCGTTAATTAAACCTTTTTTTTTTTTTTTTTAACTTTGAGCCCGCCCGCCCTAAACCGCTATTCCATTTTGTTTTTACAAGAAGAGATCTGTATAGACACTGTGGCTGTGGGGAAATTAAAAAAAAAAAAAAAAAAAAAAAAGGAACTAAATATAACCGCTAGGGGCAAATATGGAATTTAGCACGGACCTCTCCGGCGGCGGCTCAGAAAGACGGCGCCGGAAGATTCAGATCAAACTGGAACGGCTTCTTCCTGCTCTCCGCCGCCAACTTCATCTTCTTCTCCTGCTCGCTCACCACCGGGCCCAAATTCTCCAGCTTGTAACCCTTATACTCCGACCTCACCGGAGCCGCCGGCGCCGGAACAGGGTCGTTCTTGCGCACCGGAGGGGTCCAGAGCACTTCCTTGCCCCCGATCAAGAGCGCGTGCTGCTTCGGCGGAGCCGGATTCTCGAAGTTCGTCTTGGCCCTTACGCCGCGGAATCCCCGAGCTGCGGCGTCATAGGCACGCGCCGCTTCCTCAGCAGTGTCAAAGGTCCCGAGCCACTTGCGGGACTTGGTCCAGGGATCGCGAATCTCCGCGGCGTATCGGCCCCACGGCCGCTTCCTCACGCCACGGAAACTCCCCTCCTTGGACGACCTCGACCTCCGACCTCCGCCGCCGCCTTTCGCGGGCTCCTCCTTCTCCTTCTTCATTTCGCCGCCATCCTGGGCCGCCTTCTTCTTCATCGCGCCTCTGACGTGCGCCGACCTCATCGCGCCCCTGGAGGCCTTAGCCGGCGGCGGCGGAGGAGGATCGGCGGCGAGGGAGTGGAGTGAGGTGTGCATTGCGTCGAGCGCCATGAGGAGCGAGTGGAGTGTGAGAGTGAGAGTGAGAGTTTTAGGGTTTGGGATCTGGGGGAGTATTTATAAGGAGGGAGACAGGGCTGGATTGCTGGGATAACGCCGACACCTTTGGCTTGAGGAAATTAATAATTTTTTTAATTATCCATTTACTAAAAATAAATAAATTATGAAATGGTAAAAAATTAGAGAAATAATTTGTTGCCTTTTTCTCCGGGTCTAAGAGAGGCAACGACTTATTGATAAATGCGTTTTGACTCATTAATTTTGCTGCGGGGCATAGATTTGGTGGGCTATAATAAAGTGTGCTTTTTTTCTAAATGACTGTGGACCAAAGTTCTATGTGGTAGCCTTTGTAGGTTCCAAAAGCACCTACATTATCCTCTAGGCTTCAACCTTCCCACATTTTTTTTTTTTTTTTGTGGGTATGGAGTATGGACAAACACTAAAGCGTAACTAAAGGAAAGTAGTCATGTTACTTCCATATAAAATGGCCGTATACGTTCCTCAATAAGTTGGCGTTTAGTCCTTATTTTTTGTTGTTGGGTCAATTGCATATGCATCATCTTTTTCACGCTTTATTATCGTGATTTGTAAGTCAGTTTGATGGTGATATTTATTATCGTATAGTGATGGACTGAAATTTCTAAAAATAATTCTAATTAATAATTTTTACTTAAAAATCAATTGTACTCACGAATTTGTTATTCAGCTGTGCAGCCCGTGCTTACTAGTTGTTGAATATAAATTCAATGGTATAAAATAATGAGTAATTAATTAAAAATAAATTTATTTAATCATTATTCTCTGCCGTTACATTAACATCTTAGTGTTGTTGAATATGAATTGTTCTATCCAAAAAGAAAAAAGAACACCAATTGTTGGAGAGTGGTATCAATCAAGATTTCTAATCTCAGCTTGTTATTAATTAGTGTTGATTTTTATTTTGAGTATTACCAAAATAATATGTGCTAATTAATGTGATAAATTTGTAAGGCAACAAAAGCTGTCTCCCACCGGAGAGTCAATATGGGGTTGAGTATTAAATTTGTGTTTTAAAATTTTAATGCACTGTCTATTTGAGGCCATTAGGCCATATTACTTTCCTAATCTATAATATTATTTACTAATTTTGGCATTAACCCACAATCATTAGCCTGGTCATTACCTGATAAACCCGAAAGAAATCTTTTTGTCAATGGTTTATTTCGAGTCAACGTCGGTAGGTCAACAAAAATATCAACGGAGCGGCGGAAAGCAGTGGTGGGGTCAAGTCATCTGTGAGCCCACGGTTTGTGTTTTAGACTTTTAGTAGCTGACAAAAACTGTCAAATGAAGCGAACGCCTGAACCTCTAGAGTCTAGACCACCATTTTCACGAACAATTGAAAAAAAAAAAAAAAAATTAAACCTTATTTCAATTTCCATTTGGAGAGGATTCAAAGTATTGTACTTGCACCAATATAAATATGAACGGCTAGATTGCATTAATTACATTTTTTATTTATTAAAATAAATATTAATTATAAATATTAAGAGTTGAGATCATAGTGTAGGGTTACTTGCATCATCAATGCATAGATAAATTTCCACTAATATTTACCTTTAATTTCGTTATAATTTTGGTTAAGTTTAAGCTAAGCATGTCCAAGAGAGAATAGATAAATTTTCATTGACTTTAAAATGAAAGAGAATATAAAAATAAAGATGATAATTTAGGCCTATTGTAGTGAGAATGTGAAATGTCGTCCTACTATATGTAATAGTGAACTTATAAAACAATTTGATGATTCTCATAATGTATTGAGCAGTGCTTAGTGTTTTTGAGATACAAGGTTTTGCGGCGAGATTAGGGTTTCGTACCCCCTCTTGTGGCAGTGAGATTCACCAAACCATCAAGACCAAGTGGCTCCATCCTCATCTAGCCATCTCCCCCACCTTAGTGCAACTGGTGGCGTAGTTTTTAGTTTCATTAGGGTGTTGTTTCTCTTGTTGGATCCAACTTATAGGGATCTTAGGTTGTCGACTTTTTGGTTGGTTCGAAGGCCTTGATGCGGATTTGATCGGCATCAAGGGCTGGTGATTAGCAGTCTGGTGTTTAGTGGCATGTGTCTGTGGTAGATCTTCTGATCTGCTGATCTGCTTTGGTTGTGATTGATCAGTTGTTAGTTTCAACTCATCGGAGGTCGTCGGTGAGCTGGAGGACCATGATTTGTTGGAAGAGTCGACTGCAAGAAATCTTGACGAGATAGATTGGCACATAATGCAGGTTGCATGTGCTCCTGTCGCTTTGCTTGGGTTCGGGCCTTTGGGCCTAGGCCTAGGTCTTGCGGGTGCAAGTTCACATGGTTTGGCTAGCTGATTAGGTCTAGTCCTTTTGAGATTGCACACAAACTACTTATCTAGTTTGTTTTGATTATTATGTCTATGCTAGTGAAAACTTTCTAGAAGCCTTTATAGAAATGCTTGATTTCATCGTACCATAATTACATATACGGCATATGAAGTTAAGTATAATATATTGCCAACAAGACAAAATGTTTTTGTTTAGTATAGACTACTTGGTGCTCATATTATTATCATGGAGTGCTCGTCTTTGTACTATTCTAACCCATTTATGGGTTTTCATTAAAAAAAATTGATGGTTCTCATATTAAAAGCTATTTTGACAAAAATGCAGTAAAATTTACTGAGACAATCTTAAAAATAAAAATAAAAGAGTTTGTAGACTAAACTAGAGAGATGTGGTAAAAGTCAGAACCTCAGAAAGGCAACAAAATACGTTCTCCCCATTTACACAATGGAAAATTGGAAATTGGAAATATTGAAGATGGACTTTAGTGATGGTCTTGGGCTGGCCTAAGGTCAAAGATCTGAGCACAATTTGAGTCTGGGCTGCATAATCGGTCAGGACTCAGGACCCAAATAAATGAGACACAAGTTTCATTATTTTTGTTAGGATATACGGGATTCAAATTTGGGTATAAATAATGTATCGAAATATTAAATAGACTAGTTTGATTAAAAAGTAGATTGACTCTATGCATTGATAAACTGGTTTGAGACTACTCTACTTTTGCGTCAAACTAATCTACATATGTATCGAGTTAAATTTACTTAATGTACCGTATAACTTCCCTTCAAATTTTGGTCGATTTATGTAAAAGTAAATTACTCTCTTATATGTTCCAATAAATCAAGAAGCAGCCCCTTTGTTTTCTGGAAAAAATAGGAAAGGATGTAAACCCTGAACTTTCAGAGAACCACACTATCATTATCACCACTTGCTAGGGATGCTGTCTCAGACAAACTGAGAGTTTCAAAACGAAAATATACACCATGACCACCTGACCGAAAGGAGGTCAACTTACCATAGTAAATGCCTGGTAACCAAGTCAACAATCTAACCAGAGTAATAATGAGACTGAGAGAGGCATGTTTATAAGCATTTTACTTGAGAGAGATGAACCTGGAGGAAGGGCTAGTAACAACTAACATTAATACCGGGCCTTCTATGCTTGACCGGCCTGCAAATGACCAAGAACTTCAACTGGATAATGCCTTTTTGTTTCCGGCTTGCCTTCCACTTGATTAAAGGGTTTGCCATTGTTAAGAGAAATGGGACTACCACTTATCTCACGAACAACGATCATGTTGGGACTGAGTCCAATCTGGCTCTGGCTCTCACCATGTCTTACCTGCAGCTTCTGTTTAGACCTAAATTAACAAATGCAGCCCATTTAATTACCTTATAGGTCATCACAATGCCAACGACATGGTAATCCATGTCCACAGTAATCATTAGACTAATAAGCAAAAGCACATCATATATAAAATTATAAATAGTAATTAGCTTTCCCTACCAGTATTATCTACGCTATCTTAACTTGAAACACAACCTTCTATCAAATCAGAAGTTAAATGTCACGGTACAGATCGAATGATGAAGTAATGAAAGCAATGCAAACTAAAACGAGTTTATGAAGTAGATGGTTCTACCATCCATTCACCAAATAAACTTTATCATCATATTCTGAAATAAAACATTCCATTAATCACTCAATAGTATCAAGAATTCAAGACAGAGGCTGATAGGCACTGTAGGGCTGGCCCTGGTACGGTTACCGGGTTTTTGGGACTGAGCCGACTACCGACCAGAACATGTCGGTTTGCTCAAATGCAGTACCAATACCGTACCAAAAAAATTGGTACCGAAACTGTCGGTTACCGACTTTCCCGGTCGGTATAATTTCGGTTAAGGCCCAACCGAATTGGATGAATGGGCCTACTATTTATTGGTATTTTTTCAGCCCAATTATTCATTCTTAGCTGAATACTCAACTCTTTCTGCAATTTTCTGAATAATACATCTTCATCAAGTCTATTCCATATGCAAACTGATTTCACAAAACATATGCAACTGATTTCTGAGTCTAAAACTACTTAAATATTACATAACTGCAAATAGGAACTAGAAATCTGAAATAAACAAAAATCTACAGATGGTTTGATGATTCCAATCACTTAACAAAAAAACAGCAATATATCTTTGAACTCCAATCCCTTCGGACTAATGCTTGCACTTTGCACTTTGCACTTTGCAGCATCCAAATCTTCAAGCAGCAGTTGTTGTAGAAGAGTTCGCACCTCCCAAATTTAGGCTAGCTTAATCAATTACAATCAAGCTACACATTGCAACCAACCAATCAATCAATCAAAAATGCAAAACAGTTCAAAGAATCAATCAATCAATCAAACGACCAAAACCTAACAGATCTGGAGCAGATAGTGCATGCATGAAAGAATCAAAAGTTCAAAACCCATCGAAGCACACACAAGTTTAGACGTTTAGTTACCTAATCAAATACCTTGATCACTCTCTGTCAATAACTCAATATGTTGAAGCTTCGGACTTTCCTACCAAAACACATATTAACATATATATTAGATAACCACGATCAATTCATCAATTGCAAACAATCAATTAAAAATAACAACAACAGACTACAATTTTTTTCATAGAAATTAGACTAAAATGAGTAACAACAGTTCAAGACTAAAAGGATATAGATTTTACCTAATTTGTTGTGCTCTGAACCACCACTTCAACACCGTATACCACCACTTCAACACCGTATACGCCTAGGGTTGGGTCGAAGGATTTGGGGATTTCGAAAATCAAATGATATTGGGGTTAGATCGTGGTGAGGTTTGCATCTTGCGTCGAGGGAGGGTTCTGAGAGGAAGAGAGAGGAACAGTCGAGGGAGAGAGGAACAGAGGGTTCTGAGAGGAAGAGAGAGGAAGAGAGAGGAACAGTCGAGGGAGAGAGGCTGCGGGCACAAATGAGTGAATGACTGAAATGAGTCTACCCTAACTGACCCCCTAGGGTTATCTCAATCGAAACTAACATCCAACGGCTCTTGTTTACAGATGCTATAAATCAACGGTTCAAAACATACCTTGTATTAAAAATTAAATAAAAAATAATAAAATTAGATATATACGGCTGGTTCGGTAATACCGTATATATACATTTAGCCATACCGTTACCGAGCCGAGTAGGTATATACGGTTCGGCAGAACCGAACCGGTCATTCGGCTACCAGTTTTGTCGGCGCCGACGGCGGCGGTTCGGCCGGTTTGCGGCTGGTTTCGGTAAGTTCGGCATTTTCAGCCAGCCCTAATAGGCAGTCTCCCCTGTAAACCCGATTCAACTAACCAGACCAGAAACGGCTTAACTATGGCAATCATTCACTTGGAGTAAAATAAACTATTTGCGGTCAGTTTCCATGTGCAAATTTCTACTTTCCCTTATTGCCATCTCGTGTGCAAATCACTCCAGCGGTCTAGCCTCTTAACGTGGCTTTGCATCCTGCTAATTAAAAGCAGTGTCCTAAATTAGCACTTATATGAACGAAAACCAAGGATCTTGCACACATACCCTCAGCTGATGATGTTAAAATCTCATTCTACTCTGATCACACAACTACTCATTTAGACAATGTATATAGTCCATCTACAAATGGCACAAAAGATTCCATGCTTAAATATATACACAGGAGACTCGATATTATCGATTTACAGAAGGCAATGTCCCCTCTTAACCTTATTCCACAGACAATACTAGCAAGGCTAGACCCTTGAAAAAACCTGTATATGTTATACCAAAAGAATGTACTTGTGATTTACTTTGTCAAACTATAATTAGATCAATAAATCTTTTTCCGGTATGTATGTGCAACTTTCTAGTTTCCATTAGTTCTACCTTAGCATATATCTTAAACTCAGTAAAGCTGTTTATAATAATCACAAGCAGTGTCCTAATTCAGCACTCAATATCAATGAGAATCAATACTCCAGACACGACTACTTAATTTCTTAAGCTAAGCATGTTAAAATCTCACGTCGAAAATCTGAGAAAACCTCATTCTACTTACCCCGATCACATGACTACTTAATTTGGAAAATGGGCATACATTCCATCTACAAGTGGCAAACAGATGTTCACTGGAAGCATATATAGATAATTATCAGTAAAGGCACTTTGTAACGATGCTTGTAATTATAAAAACTAAACGCAAAGATAAAAGATTACACGTACATATTCAAGTAAAGTCCACCCAAATCAGTATCAAGCATATCATATGGAAGTGAATACAACCAAACAAGCTAGCTAATACTTAAAAGTTAAAATGAAAGGTTAAGTAAAGCTCATACATATCAATATATCATGTAGTGTACGTACGTCCACCATTCACCTACTCGGAACAAAATGGATTCCATTATGTGGCTGAACCCAAGCTTAGAGTATCTCTAACTAATAGTAAATCCTAAATCCATAATCAAATCAAGAAATCATGTGAAATAGTTGCAATAGCATTCTCAATTCAGATTACTCAACGGCTTGAATATTTGCAGGAAAAGAAGAACTTAACGATATAGTCGAGAAGAAAAATTGTTCTGAATTGTTTCCTTTTACGAGAAATTTTCTGATGGTTTCCTTCACTTTTAATTTCATGAAACGGACAAGAATAATTTAAGAATTGAGGCATGTGAGACGTGCAGCAATGGCTGAAGATGGTGAAGCAAAACCCTCACTCCTTTTGGCAGGATTTCTGCGAGTCTAGCTACGGGTTGTTCGGAGCGTTATCCAAATGAAGTAATGGATCATGAGGATTCGGCTTCGTCAAACCGCAACCCTTTTAACAAAATCATTTACTTCTTTATTTATTTTTTCGCATGTATAATGTGAAGATTAGTAGTTTTGTACGGTCGAAACAATTTATAGTAAAAGAAAATTGTAATTACATGCACACATAATGCAGGGCGACGACCCTGAGCTTAGGCAGACTATGTCTAGGCCATGGCTGCTACCCACGCAATGGGTCCCAAAATCTTTGTCAACATTTGTTTTAAAAAAAAAAAAAAAAACGAAGTGATGTACCTCTGCCTTTTTCTTTTTTTTTACTAAGGTTTTTTTTTTTTTTTTTTTTTGGGAAAAAAAACCTCCCATAATAAAATAAAATAAAAATGTGATACTGATATTGCGTCAGCAAATATTTCGCATAAGAAGATATGCTTCATCGACAGAAGTCTCCATAAGAAAATAAAATATATCGGACACACTTTTACTAATAATATTTCATCATAAAAACCATTTAAAAAAAAAAAAAAACAGATCTCCCACCATTTAGGGTGCAACACTTCACCACTTTGCATGGCAACACAATACTCGTATTGCTCTCTCACACCCTCTCTTCATTATTTAGGTTGTTCCCATTTCACTCGCTACTAAAAGGTAAAAATTCATAAACATAAGAGAATGATTAGAAGCCCTAGTTTCAACTCCAACATTTTCCATTCTCTTTACTTCTTTATTATTGAAGTTTGAAGTTTCTTCACTTGTAATTATATTGTAATATGTATTTTAGTAATTAGATTGTCTATTATTGGGTTTTTCATAGTTTAATTAAGGTTCTCAATTGCAAGAAAAAGAACTTTTGATTTGAATACATTCAAACATTATGCTGTTCAATTTATATTTTATGTTCATTTAATAATTATGTTATATCAGTTATTAAGAAAGTTCAATATATTGAAAGGTCTCAACAGCCGTGAATTTTGCCTTGACTCAAAATTCTCAGAAAGTGCCCTAATATAATGTAAACTTTGTCTTATAGCACTTATTCACTTAGGCCCAATTTGGCCCGAGGTTGAGGCAACTTAAGCTGCTTATTTATTAGGGATCTTGACCAAATGCCAAATTTTAGATCATTATGAACCCACTTACTCATGTAAGAGAATAATATGCCCACTTACCTAATTTAAAGATAAAATGTCACTTTTAACCTTCAAAAATTATGAAATTACAAATCACTCACAATTACACGTTCTCTCTCTCTTCTCACTTGCCCTCCCCTCTCCGATCTCTTTCCGGCGAGGAAAGAGATCCTGCTCGGACCCGTAAGCAGCAGCAGTCTTGGCGGTGATGACAAAGACAACGACGTGAGAAGTGAGCACTCGTCTTGGCGTACTCGAGCCAGAGAACTGAGTCAGTGTGTTCTAGAGCGATCTGGTTCTTGGCCAGGTCCTGCTTGGGTAACCTGAAGGCGACGAAGACGTTGTTAAGGTGGTTGAGGTTGAGGTCGATCGGCGATGGTGCAGTGGAGGAAGAAGCCACAGGAGACTAGGCTGGTCGGAGATTGAGTACTTGAGACGGCGAGGTTTTGAGCGGCATCGGATGTAGTGGTTCGGATGCGGAGATTGATGGCCTCAAGAACAGCTTCTATCAAAACCTCTGGTTGTAAATTGTTGGATGCCGTGCCGAAGCCAAGCACATGCATGGTCTAAATCCTTACCTTCTATCCCACCTTTGTATTTTTCGAGTCTGAAAAGGAGTGGATAAAACGATGGGAACAAAAGGAAGGCCTGGTAAGCAAATACCAAAACTGTGAGTTAAGGATTCAGACTCAAAAAAATGGAAACTGAGCTGCACTAAACTATTGGAAACTGAGCTGGGGTTATTCAAAATTGGAAATTAAATTCAATAATTTATTGGTTTCTCCGTGAGTTATAATTCACAATTAGTCAATTATCCGTTGTGGGGCCCGTCCATCTGACAAGCAAACAAGGAGGATTAAATTAGGAGCAATATTCAAAATATTTGGTAGTAGAGAGATTATTCAGAGCACCGCCGTGCACTTGCACCAACATAAATGAATGGTTAGATTGCATTAAATACACTTTTTGTTTATTAAAAATAAAGTTGATAATAAATATCAAGGGTTGAGATTATTTTATAAGGGTTGGGTCACTTACACCGTCGGTGCATAGAATAATTTCCAAAGTAATGGATAGTAGATGAATTCAGCAGGAGAAAATAATTCAAACACTTCGTGGAGAAGAAAAAATAAAAGTTACTAGGTTTAATTCACCTTAAAACTTTAAAAGTTACGGCAAAAATGTTTCTATTGCGGGACAATAATGTTTCTATTGGGGGTCAATAATAATATTATTGGGGGGCAATAATGTTTTTATTAGGGAGCAATAATAATATTATTGTGGAGCAATAATATTCTCCGGTGACTGGACTCCAGCGATCGGAATCCTACAGAAGTCACTGGTGACCGGACTTCGGTGACCGGAATCCGGCAAGCATTGACTGGACTTCGGTCAAGTCTCCGTTGGCTTCTCTCTAAGTGACAATGGGAGGAAGGGAAAAATTGTCTAAAAAATAAATTAAAAAAAAAAAAACTTATTTGAGTATTAAGGCAAAAAGTGTGTTATTTATTGAGTAAGTGAGCAATCTTATAAGATATTTGGGTAAGTAGGGTTAGTGGAACTTAAATTTGGGTAGATGGACATTTTCCCTATTTATTAATTTAAGTCAGATTAGTTGTTTGGTAAAACAATAGCTTGTTAATTATAATTCAATCTCCCACTTCCTAATGTATAATTCACAAGCTGCTATATTGTATATTGCTGCTTCTAGATTAAGAGATTTAGAAGTTGAGATTATTTATTGACTTTACCTATAGTGCCCTCATCTAATATGTTATATTACCTAATATCATCATCACCTTTTACACTAACACCATTTAACTTCCTTTTTGGTCATTATCTAAACTCACAACACTTTTATACTTAAGTTTACTAAACACTTAAAAAAATCAGGTTTATGGACATAAAACCCTAAACCGAAAGAACGCACCTCACGTGCCAAAGAACAAGAAAACCAAATCTCGTGGGTTGGCTCTCCTGGCCGACTGTAGCCGGCGAATCTGCTGCTGCGTCTCGGTCCGGGAGGGGTCTTTGCTTTCCTAGTTTTTCTTAGTTTTATAGTGTTTCGCTGATCTGGACCGAGTGTAGTCGGAGCATGCTGGCTTGTGCTGTGTCTGTGGTGGCGAGGCTTGGTGGTCGTGCAGTTCCATGGCAAGGGGCGCGTCGTGGTCATAGGGGTGCAGATCTGTTCTGTCCAGGATTGGGTCTCTTCAACCTGACCTGGGAATGGATTTTGGTTGGCTGGGCTGGTGTGGATCTGCGGTGCGGAAGGGAGGATGGCATGATGTTGGCGGTGGTCAGTCTCCGGTGGCGAGTGTCTAAGATTGCGCAACAGAGGTGGCGGCGAGTGCTTCGGCACTGGTTTGTTGGGCTTGCGAGGATAGAGGTGGAGGTGGTGGGCTGGGGGATGTGTTCTGTCGGGGCTTGGCTGATTATGCTTGGCCGGCGATGCTTGGTTGACGGTAGTCGGGGTCTGAAGGTGGTGGCGGTCTGGGCCTTAAGCGAGTGTGGGCCAGGCCTGGGCCTGGTGGTATTTGGGACTCGGGTACTTTTCTAGGTCCATTAGGTGCTGCTATTTTTTTTTTAAAAAAGCTTTTAGTTTTTGTTTGGCAAGTAGTGTGTTGTTAGTAATAAGACGCTACTAAGTGTGTGCCAGAGACAATCTTCTCTTTCACCGTCTAGAGGGTTGTTCCTATTCTGGAGTTGGGTCAGCAGCGGTGGCAAAAATGTCTGGCAATTGCATAGACAATCATCCTTGGCCTTCTAGTAGGACGTTCCTGTCTGGGTTAGGTTGGAGGTGATGGCGATTTGGAGCAGTGGTGGATTGATGGTGTTGACAATAGGGTGGTGATGGTGTTGGGTTTTCTTTAGTCCCAGGTTTGAATGTCCGGCAATCCTTTTGGTCGAGGTTAGGTCACAACGAGTGTTGGCTTGGTCGATCAAAAACTGGTCAGGCGGACTCTGGTTGGTGAGATAGTGTCGACACAAGTGAGTTGTCTAGTCTTAGAGTTCTTACTGGCTGGATGAGAGGTAAGATGTCAGGGATTCACTGCTCCTGCGGTTATTGTCTTTGCCGTACAGTTGTAGTGCAAGTTTAGAGTCAGTCATTATAGAGTTCCAGTGTGAAGTCTAGTGGCCATTTATGAGTAAGAGATGTCGCCTAAAACTCGTTGTAAGCAGTTCATTTTAATGAAGTTCTTATTTGATAAAAAAAAAAGTTTACTAAACACTTGAATCTGCTTTTGTACTCACATCACTTTTAAGATCATAGCTTACCAAACACTCAGTTACTTAATTTCACAGCTGATTATTCTCACAGCACTAAATCTGCTTTTAAATTAATCACCTCGGGGCCAAAGTAGCCCTTAATCTTGTCTGTCAAGTTATCATGTCATATTAAAAATTGCCATCTTGAATTGTGTCATTTAAATTGGTGGTTTGGTGAATTTTAATAGGAGAACAATTTTCACACTGACGATATTTTCTTGAGAGAGGAGTAGAAGAAGAAGGAACATACGTGAGAGAATCGCTTTGGTGAAAAAGATATCCATTCCATGTATCATAGGATTTAAATTGGTTTTGGGTATATATAGATGTACGTTCATGTCTTATATCTCTTTAAGTCATGGTTCAAGAAACCAAGGCACCTATTCGTAACACAGGGAATCTAAATATCACTTTCCTGTTTCTGTAACAACTTGTTCACTAGCTTGTGTGGTAATTGTCATCATTCATCAACTACTAGATTTTCAGTTTGATGTGAAAACGAAAATGCAAAAGCGACGATATAGAATCTACAGCCTCGACTTATAAGATGTCGATCATAAATTGGTCAAAGTTGAGAGTCGTGATGTGCTTTTGGTTTAATCCATAGTTGACATGATCGCATCAACAACTTTGCTCTTGTAACTCCGGCTAGTATGTATACTATAATTCATTCTGAAGAATGTTAAGCTTTCTTCATTCCAATTGTTAACACTTACAACTAAATTATGTTGACGATAATGTAACCACACAACTAAAGGAGTTAGAAGATTCGACATGAAACGATATCAACAAATTGCAGATCCTATATAAATGTTACAAATTGCTGCTCTTCTACATGACTCGAATCAACTATCTATTGCAAAAGCCAATGATCTTTTGATTAGGGAACTCCATGTAACGTTTGGCTGTGGCTGCCATGTTTTTATGCATAGATCTGCCACAAAATGGAGACTCTGCATTGATGAAGCTATAGCCTCTTCTTTAGAGGAATACGTTTTGATAGAAACCACAAAACATCTCATATATAGTTGGTGTCACCCTGCAATATGTTTGATCAAATAATCCGAAACGTCTGTTCAACTTGGAATCAGTCTTGCCAAAAATCAGCAAAACTGAAAATCATTTGACCTTTTGATTATTACGATCACCATTTCAATGTTTATTGTGAACATTGTGTTTGTCTATTTACCTGGTGATAGTTGGATTAGTAAATAACATGTAATTTAGTTGATTCTTAAGAAGAATGAACCTTAAATGACTACCTAACAAATGGATGGTTATGATGACTTTAACATATTAAGGTATATATATCTTGTTCTTAGAACAAGTCCAACGCACTAGGCTGTAAGAGACCGACCTGGAAATCTTATCTGGTACCACTTTACCCGTGAAATCAATTGCATAATTTATATTACATGATCTCTTATGGAAGATATATAGTTGTATATAAACTGCAACAGAAGCTGGAAGAGCATATATAAATCTGGGCATCTAAAGCCTATTTAATGTTGACGCATATAGATAGCCATATAGGTCCAACTAATATGTTTGAATAGTGTCACAAATTATGTGCTGGATTCAATCCATTGATTACATGAACCAGCACCGTTCTTGTTTACTCCGGTTAAACTTTGAAGACTTTGAGGTTAACATTAGTAAATTTGTGCTTTGTCTTATGTATTTAGTGTCAATATACAAGTAACAAGTAACTAGTGCTATGCCTATACTAGCTAGTAAGAGCTGTGGAAAATTCGGGTTCATTTGGTTATTGTGCGAGCCATCTTGACTCTCAAATTTGATCAGTTTGGATCCGATATCTTACAACGCTCCAGGCTTTAGATTGTTGCCTTAGCATTTTCATTTTCCCATCAAAATGAAAGCTTAATTAGTTGATGACAATGATACCACACAAGGGTGAACAAGCTGTAACACCAACAGTAAAACGATTTTCAGATCCTATTTGATGCAGATTGTTGCCTTAGTTTTGTGCATCTTGAACCGTGAATCCATGACTGAACGAGATGTAGAACCTAAACATCTATACACAAAAGCTAATATCCATGGAATGGATATTGTAGACTCATCAGAATGAGAGATCTATCCCCAAATGAAGACAATTCTATCATTGTTCTTGTAAAAAGTCCAAGTCTTTTACTTGGGTAAAACCAATCTGGAAATTTACTATTGCTTTAAAGTAGCATATGAGTTCCAGTATGACATGTTTTGGGGCAACAATAGGTGAATGAAATGATTAGTATCTAAGCTGCTTGAAGAGCTGCAAAGAACATCTGGGTATGTAAAGTCCTTATATGGTGTAGTGATGCATAGAGGTGCAGTTAGTAATTAAAGTAGTGAATGATGTAAGCTGACCGATAATTACTTGGTTTACTATGCAATATTCCAGTGAAATCATTCATCGGCATGGAGCTATATACAATTTTGAGGCATACGGAGATGGGTGAGATAGCTAAGATGTCAAATTACCCAGGTTGCAAGTGGCAACATATGTGTCAATGTTCTACATGCTCTAGGATGAGCATCTTTACTTGATTGTAAAACAACCCGGTGACCATAGATCTAGAACTCACTTGAATTCAAGTTCATTGATCACTTTTCATGTCATAATATGTCTAGATTTAGTGTCAAGGTGCTGGGTGATTTCATTGTTTGCAAATAGGATACACACCACATGTAATGTGTCACACCTTGCACAAAGGGAGATGAGATGTTCAACTTCATTGGCATTGCACTCCACATTTCAGTACTCAAATCCGGTCCGATTTTTGTAATTCTTGAACCGTTACGTTCCTCAACTACGTGCCTATCAGATATGGCAAAAAAAACCGGAGTTGGTTCCGAGCATTCCCCGGAAATCCATCGGAAGCACAATAACATCACTAAAAACCCTAATCCTGACCATTGTGGCTTCAAAACCAAATTACTCCAAAACCCATCACCCAAAAACCACAAAAAACCACTCATTAGAAAGCTCAGATAAAAATCTACCAGATGAAAAAAGTCTCATTCAAATCCATCTAGTATGTCTCCAGTTATAATCAAATCAATCGAGGAGAAAAGCACACCCAAACCAAGAATAAAGACCTAATTTCCCCAAACCCATCCATCTATGCCTCCCCTCCCAGTCGCTCTCAGCCGTCCATACCCCCCCATCCAAAGGCTCACATTCAAACTTACGAAAGGCAGCGATCCGCGTGCTAGGCCTCTCCACCAATCAGCGCTCGTGTCTGGGATATCTTCCTTGAAGCTCTTTACTATTTAAACCGCTCAATTTCCGTCATCTTCTCACAACGAAAATTAACCCAGCAATACTACCACATTTACTTGTGTAGATCCAGATCTCTCCTCCTTTTAGCTTTTCCAAAATTCCAGTCTCCCCCTTTCTCCTTTCGTCAAAACCCTAACCCTAATTTGGGGATCCCAATGGCTGAGGACGAACAGATCGTCGCCACCACCGAGACCGTCGAGCCCGCAACCGAGACCGTCGACCCCCCGCCGGCCGACGACAAGCCGGAGGCCAAGTCCGGCAAGGCCACCAAGGCCAAGGAGCCCAAGGCCAAGAAGCCTGCTGCGCCCAAGAAGGCCAGGACTGCTCCCACTCATCCTCCTTATGAAGAGGTATTTATTGCATGTGGAATTTTCGAAATTCGAAATTGAAATGCATTTCTTCTCTAATTAGGGTTGTGAACACTAGGGTTTCGGATCTGTTTTTTTATAATTCTAACGATTTTCGTTTCGTTTCGATTTTTTGTTTTCCGCAGATGATCAAGGATGCGATTGTGACTCTTAAGGAGAGGACTGGTTCGAGCCAGTATGCGATCACTAAGTTCATCGAGGAGAAGCACAAGCAGCTCCCTCCAAACTTCAAGAAGCTTCTGCTCTACCATTTGAAGAAGCTCGTCAGCTCCGACAAGCTCGCCAAGGTCAAAAGCTCCTATAAGATTCCGTCGGTTCGGTCCGCCACAGCTCCACCCAAGCCCGCTGCTGCTCCGGCCAAGAAGAAGCCTGCCGCCGCGGCCAAGCCCAAGGCCAAGCCTGCTGCGAAGCCAAAGGGAAAGACTAAGTCGGTCAAGGCGGCGAGCAAGTCTCCGGCCAAGGCTAAGGCCGCTGCTGCTAAGCCAAAGCCGAAGCCCAAAGCCAAGCCTGCGGCCAAGGCAAAGCCTGCTCCGGCCAAGACCAAGGCGGCTGCTCCGGCCAAGGCCAAGGCTGCTCCCGCTAAGGCAAAGGCTGCTCCGGCCAAGACCAAGGCTGCCCCGGCTGCCAAGCCTAAGGCAGCAGCTCCCAAGCCCAAGCTTAAGGAGAAGCCAGCCAAGGCTGCGAGGACGTTGACCAGGTCATCGCCTGGGAGGAAGGCTCCGGCGGCCAGGGCGGCCAAGCCAGCGCCGAAGAAGGCAGCGACACCGAAGAAGGCACCCACCCGTACTGTGAAGCCGAGAAGCGTCAAGTCGCCGGCGAAGAAAGCACCAGCTAGGAAGGGAAGGAAGTGAGAGGGATAGAGAGGAAGAGAGGCTAGTGTTGGTTTAGGGGTAGTCTTGTAAATCTCTTCTTCTTTATGGGTATATTTTAGGTCTCTTTGCAGCTGAAGAAGAAATATATAATCGGAGGTTTTTTTTTTTTGTTTCTTTTTTACTTTTAATTTCAGAGTTCCTTTTTTTTTCGTCATGAAAATCTATGTCCTTAGTCTCTCTAGGGTTTCTGGGAAACACAGTTTGCGATGTAAAATTTCAGAGTTGAATGAAAGCAGATGAGTTTTATCTTATATAGTCTCTCCATTTTATCACTCTTTCAATTCTGCAACTCCCACTGTGTGTGTGGTCATGGGGAATATTTGGGCCCAATTTCTGAACCAAATCCCAAAAGGAAGAAAGCCTCTGCGTTTCACAGACGTCAACTGTGGTGTACGTGATTGAAGCTTGAAGCGAACCCTGTCAAATCTCACTCTGCCTGCTTTGATTCCAAGCTTGGTAAACTTCTCTGCCTAGACTTTATTTCAAATTTTATATTAATTTCTGGAAAATGAAGACTTAAATTTGAATATAATTATGAATTATCAGTGTGATGCTGGCGTGATATGCTTGTTGTTTACTATTCCAAGTCTCTATGTGTTCTGCAACACAAAGCTGGAGGAGTTGATATATCTGCAACAACTCTTAGTTTATTGTGCAGTGCTTGGTTAAAACTACATTGTTTGTTATTTGATTGGCAACTTTCTTATCTGTGATTTTCAACTTAATGACAGTGTTCTACTTACTTTGTTTGTCACTTTGCATTGTTTTTGAAAGCTACTATTTTAGACATAGTTTGAAGCTGAGATTACATATCTTGGCAAGTTAATAGACTTGGTGTGATGTTAGTGAAGCATGACTATTATCCAAAATCTTGTCTGTTTCGGAAGGTTGTTTGCATCCCTCTTAATCTCTTATACGTTATGTTGATTTGAAATACTAAGTATTTATTTGATATTTCTTCATTGATGGAGTCTTTTATAGATGATCTTCGTTATATGGTATGAGTTTAAAACACCAGAGGGTTCTTTCTACATTTACATGGTAATGTACTTTAGAAGGAAACAAATATGACCAAACTAAAAATGTAAATCTCTTCATATATGAATAATTTTATGGAGATGGTATTGATGAACCGTGCAAGAGAAATCCTTCGATATATCATATGTGGTTGATTTTATGGTGGTGAGTAGAGATGAATGACATTAATAAGGAGGAGTTACGGTTAGTAAGCTGTAAGCATTATGTCATTAACATAGAATTGTCAAATATGCATTGGTTTTTGAAAGGGCAACATCTCATTACCTGTCAGGGTGAGATCATATTATACAATAAAACCACTAAACCTTGGAAACCACACTTGAGTTGTTGAGATGAGACTCATGGTGAGGTCGTTTGGGGATGAAAGAAACCAGGTTACTGAGTCATACCTCATAACACCGTCTCTTTCCAGAAGTCATGTTGTATGCAGCCTGCAGCATGGCCTCTAGTTTAGCACACCCCCTGCTCAATGGCGAACTAACTGTAGCAGTTGCAGTTTAAGTCTTTATATTTTGTGACCATGTCATTAGTGGTAGGATGTTTCTGAGGAGTAGGTTTACTTTATCTGCAACATGGGAGCAGTAGTGTTTGAGATAGATCAAGATATGGGCATTTCCCATTTATCTCTATAAACTGTTGCATCTTTATATGTTGTCTACTTGGGAGTCGATATTAATCATGTGGGTTGGCGGGCGGCCCTGAAAAATTTGGCCTCCTTTGACTTGCAAGTGCTCAGTTGATGTTCAATCTTGTTTTCTTGCATATAGGATGAGGAATGTATGAAAGATGACATTGGAAAGGATAGCATTGAGAGGTCTTCAGTTTGCATTCTCACATCCATTGGCTCTGATATTGTGAACTCTTGTTTTTGGGAGTAATATGTTCCTGTCGAAATATGGTAGTACCTTAGCGGAATATGTAGCTTCGTTGCTGATGAATCTATAAGCTGCATGAAGTTGAAATGGGAAGGATATTGGACAGATTATATGGAGAACAGGAAACATATTTAATATGAGATGCATGTATATACTGCTGGCAGAGTATTATCATCAGCAGTCAGCAAGGACTCAACTGACCGTTACCTTGCTATGTCCTGCTAGATAGAGGTAGTAAATAAATTAAAGAAGTTGAGCCTATGTTTGTATTAGAACCTACAGGTGAGTCTGTCTCCTAGTCAGTTTGCATATCTCTTATAGGTTTTTATTTATTATCTTAATATTTTGCTTTTGCTTGCAATTTCTTTCCCAAAACATTCTATCTCGTTATCTATACGTTTCAGATTTCCTCATTAATATCCAGTTACTTTTCGGTTAAATCTTTCCTTTTTCTGCTTAACCTTACTTTTTCAGCATTCTGGTTATTTATGGTTACGATGTCATGCAAAGTTACGTACATCCCTTTCTAAGTATTTAAATCTACTCATCTTTTACAATTGAGAAATAGGTTATCCAATTTCCCTATCTAGGAACCAGGTGTTGCTACCAGGACTTCAGCTATTTATTCTACTGCACTTGTTTTCAAGTTTATACTTATATAGAAAACTCTTGATAAGATTTGGGGTGTTTGTTTGGCGGCAGATTGAGAATGGCCAGATGATTTGACCTAGTTCATTTTGGGTCAGCATGAAAGGCCAAAATAGTTAAATCAAGATTTATCAAGTGGACGAACCCTTTATAGATTTGGACGACTTTTTGGGTGGAAAGAAGATATAGAGAAGTTGGAGAAACATGTATATTGCATCTATAGGATTTTATCAAGGTTGGTATTTGGTTCTGCTATTATTGGAGAAGTCCTAATGTTGCTTGATTTGTAGAAGTTAGAATTAAAAAATGAGTGTAACTAAGTACTTCGAGTTTACAAAGCAACGGAATTAAACAATATGTGGGGCTTGATTTTAGTAATGCAATGACTAAATCAAGAAATTGCTGATGACCAAGGAATCCTTGGTAGTGACTATCAGGATCCAGCAATTCTTAAATGGTTAGATCAAGATGCTTGTTAGTCAGGAACATCTTTGGTTTTTGCAAGTACAGGAACACATCCAGGCATGTCTTTAATCATTTTAACTATGTTTCCTTTTGAACTTGCTTTCAGCTCTCTCTCTCTCTCTGTGTAGGTTGATATGCTTGTTGTTTTCTATTCTAAATCTTATTTCTCATGTAATATTTGTCCCGAAGCTTGAGGAGTTGATTTCTGCAACAATACTTGGTTCATTGGTATGGTTTAGTTTGAACTACATTTGTTCATTATTCAGTTAATAACCTTCTTATGCAAGTATTGTATCTTTTGTCTGCAACTTTGCAAAATTTTGAAAGCTTCTATGTTAAATAGTTGGAAGTGGAGATTATATATCTTGGTAATATGATATACTGATTGATGTTAATGAGGCATTCTTATCGATAATCTTGTGTATTTCGGAAGGTTGCTTGATAAGTTGTAGATCCCTCTTCATAAACTTAATAGTTTATTTTAAACTAGGAGTATCTTTTTGATTTTTAATGTTGTCTGAGAAGGAGACAAATATGACCAAATAAACTTGTAGATCCCTTCACATATGAATGATTTTATGGAGCTGGTATTGATAAGTTCAGCAAGAGAATCCTTTGATATGTGGCTGATTCTATGGTAGAGAGTAGAGATGAATGACATTTAATAAGTACCAGTCAGATTCAGTTATCACTTTATTTTTGACATAGAGTAAGTACTGTAATATAGATTTTGAAACCCCAACATCTAGTAATCTGTTGAGTGAGATCATACCGTACAATAATACCAGTGAACCATCAATAGCATAGAGTTGTTGAGATGAGACTCATGATGAGGACACTTGGGGGTCAATAAAACCACGGAACTGAGCCATAATTCATAAGCACTCTATCTTTCCAGAAGTCATGTAAAATGCGCCTACAGCATGGCCTCTAGTTTAGGACAACCCCTGCTCACTGCCATTATGTTGTTTTACAGGAACAAATAATCATGGCAGTGTTGGAAAGGAATCATTCAAGGAATGAGCTTGAGGCCTTGTGAAAAGCATTATGGCAAAAGGAAGGTGTAGTAGTTGCAGTTGAAGTCTCTCTTTTGTGCCATGTTCAGTAGTGGTAGAATGTTATTGAGGAAAAGGTGTACTTTAGCTGAGAGAAGGAAGTAGTAGGGTCTGAGATTGTAACATTTCCCATTCACTCTAATACTCTATTAGTTCTTGCATCTTTATATTGTCTCTTGGGAGTCGATATTAGTCATCTGTGATTTGGTAAAATTTTTCAACAGTAATGGACTCATGGGTAGGGTGACTGGAAAATTTGGGCACCTTTCACTTGCATATGCTCAGTAAGTCATCTGTGATTTGCTAAAATTTTTCAGGAGTAATGGACTAGGGTGACTGGAAAATTTGGGCCCTTTCACTTGCAATATGCTCAGTAAGTCGATGTTCAATCTTATTTTCTTGATACAGAACAAGGACTATTTGAAGACGAGTAGAAAAGATAACACTCTGATCTCCTGTTTATTTGGCCGTTTCGCATTCATTGACTTATATTGTGAAATCTTGTTTTTGGAAGTAAAATATTCATGTCGAGTTATGGTATTAAGTTATTAACTTAAATTTAGCAGAATATGTAACTTCATTGTTGGGGATTCTCTAGCTGCAAGATTTTGACATTGGAAGAATTTTGGACATTTAAATATGGAGAACATGAAACATGTTTATCGTGTGATGCATGTATATACTGCAGGAAATGTATTGACAGCAGTCAGCAAGGATTGAACTGAAAATTACCTTACTGAATCCTACTAGATAGAGGAGGTATCTATTGAAACCATAAATTAAACAAGGTGAGCCTATGGATTGATTAGAGAAAGTACATGCGAGTCTGTGAACTTATATGTTCGTTTGTCTCCTAGGCCGTCTGCATTTCTGTCATAGGTTTTGTATTCTTTTCAATGTTTTTCCATTATTTCCCAAAACTTCGTGTCTTGATAATGATATGTTGCTGAAGTTTTTTCCTCGGTAATATCCAGTTGCTTTTCGGTTTCATCTTACCTTGTTAACTAAACCTACCATTTTCTGCATTCTGGTTATATTTACATTTGCAATGCCATGCAAAATTAAATACTTGCCTTTGCTCATCTTTCTCGATTGAGAGATAGGTTAGAAATTAACCTATTAGGAACTAGTTATTGCTAACAGGACCTTGGCTATATATTCTACCGCACTTGTTTTCAAGATTAAGCTTCTAGGAAACTCTTGATAAGATTTGGAGGTGTTTGGTTGGCGGCAGATTGAGGAGATAATTTGGCCTAGTTCATTTGAGGACAGCATGGAGTTCCAGGTTTATCAAGATGATAGCCCTCTATGGATTCGGTTAACCTTTTTGGTGGAAAGAAGATTTAGATAAGTTGGAGAAGAGACACATGTATACTACATCTATTGGGTTTCATCAATGGCCTGCATTTGGTTCTGCAGTTCTGCTATTGTTGGATGCGCTAATGCACATGTACAGGACAAGTTAGATGTGCCTGTTTCATTGAGGTTTGAGTTGAAGGATAACTGTAAGAATTAGTAGTGAGTTTACTAAACAACAGCATCGATGAATATCTGGGGCTTAAACTTAGTAATGCAATGACCAAGTAAACAAGGACTCAGTGGTAGGTATAAGGATTCATCACTCTTTGAAGGTTAGAGAAAGATGCTTGATAATCAGGAATATTTTTTATTATTCTTGCAATTACAGAAACAAATCCAGGCATGTCTTTAACCAGCTTAACAATGTGTAGTTTTGAACTTCCTTTATCTCTCCCTCTTATCATTTTCCTTATACGTATTCTCCCTGAAATCTAGGTACATTGAATGTAGGGGTCCATATCCAGCAGATCCTCATTTATTTCATCCATATGCTGTCGATATAAAATTTGATGCTTGATGTGTATGGCAGTAGGTTAGAAAAAATTATATGTTGTGTTCGTTGGAAGACTGCTAAAATTATAGTTGTTGGATGAAAAGTCATGTCTTCCCAGTGGGGTTCTAATTGAAATATTGTTTTTTGGTTTCAGTTTCTTCAATTAAAATTAGAGGCAATAGTACATCACAACATGGAAGTAATCCATATGAGGAATGTGGGTTACAACCGTAACCGGCAAGGGACGATATTCCTTACTCAGATGTAGATAATTGCATAATGCTGGTCATCAGCAAATTATCGAAACAACCTTGAAACTCTTCTCCAGGAATACCAAAATGAATAATGAGATGACACAAAAGCTGCTGGAAAGCTATTAAGCAATCAATTGAAGGCTATGTTCTACTATGTTTCTTGTTTGAGAAACTTAGGTCTTCTAAGATCACAAGTTGCAATTAATCCAACATTCAGATTCCCTTCTTTTAGGCTTATATTTTCTCCTGCTGGATAAATCCATCCTCTTTTTATCACAAAATATTTTACTTGATCAGTGCAATATAAAGAACCTACAGATGTTAGCTCCTTATGAGATGGCTTTCCTTTATCTTTCTTCAGATTTTATTGATTATGTTTCTTTTATGTTACAATTTTTGCTACTAAAGGGAAAATATTGGATTATGTGTATCCATTCATCTATTATATAAGCCTGAACCTATACATGCCTTTGACATTTATGATTTCCATTTAATCCTTTTGGTGTTTGCTTCCATTGTCACCATGTATAATTTTGTCTAGAAGGTGAAAGAAAGGAAAAATATAGAAAGCATCTTTTCTACATCAACAGGTTTAATTGCTAATGAATGTCATACAAAAAGTAAAAAGGAAATTCAGATAAAATTGGTTTCATATATATTCCTATGATCTTCAACCAAGATAAGTCTGAATTTTTAACTTTGAAAAATCTTCCCTAACTTTGTCTATATGTAAGCTCCACATCTTTGGTACAACATTGACAAAATACTTGTTGGATCCACTGAAAGCTTTTGATGCTTCGTTCTGTCTCCATCTTCTGAGCCATGGCAAGCACTGTTGCCTTATTGTTTCAATCTCTCTACTTTCTGGATAGAGTACTTCAGCTCCTGTTGAATGTTTAACCTTGAAGGCGACAGGACAATGTCCTTCCAAACTGATCCCTTTTGACAAGCTGGATTAGGGTTTTTGTAGAGTTCGTATATGGAAGTCGCTCTGTCATTCAAACTTGCCACCCTTTTTAAGCAATCAATTTCATCTGGATCAACCAGCAAGGTCTTGTCTTTGTCTTTCCATCCTATCAACTACACAAAATTACTATCTTAGTATCAGATATTTAGTGTAAGATTTCAATATCTCGTTTTTGTCGTTCCGTTCTATGTACTTCCAAACAGAATTTTATGTTGTTAGTCTGGTCCTGGAAAGCTATGTCAGGCTCTGTCTTTCATCTATATTGACCAAGTTATTTATACATATACATACCATGTGTGTGTGTGTGTGTACAATTATGTAAGGACTCTAAATGGCTAAAGCATGGTTCTTTTCATCTCAGATGGTGGGAGCAAGCTCTTAACAGGTCTTGTGGGGTTCACGTTGCAAGGCCTAATTACAGCAATCCAAGCATGGTATCAAATTGTAAGTTTATTACTATGATAATTTCTGAGCCTGAACCAAGAAACTCCCGACTTTTTTGAGTTTCCTTAAGTGAAATTGTGCAGGTACATATGCTATTGTTTAAACATTGAATTCCATGTCTTGAAGTCTTAGTTGAGCATGTTTTGAAGGTTGTTGTTACCGGAAAGGAAGATAAACTAAGAGAAGGGATAGCAGGTGTACCTTAGGTGGTCCTTCCAACGTATTAGTGCTATACAGTCTAGCATTGTCAACTAGTTGGCAATATGTTTTAAATGCCTCTGAAAATCTCTTGTGGGATTTCAATTGTGCGTTTACTCGAACAGCTCTTCTACACATGATAGCTCGCCTGTCATGGTTGAGGATGCCAACTTTTATGCATCAGTATCTCAAGAGGACATGCTTTGCATTTGCTTGGTAAAGTTTGAAGGTGCAAACAAATGTAAGAAATAAATGATATAGTTGACCAGGACTCTACCTTATTCCTCTTATAACAGCCAGATAAGCATCACACACAACTCCAACAAGCTCTATCCTGTATGGTTTTCTCTTTCTGCCCCCTTCTACTTGTTCTGGTTCTTCATCTTCAATTCGTTCCCAATAGTTTTCAGTGACAGTTCCATCATCATTCACCCTGTAACCAGCTCCCATGCGATAACGGCGGCGGTGGACATTTCTGGCCATTGTTACAGTCTGAACAACAAATGGTACCCAAGAGAGTGTGCCATCCATGATCACATCTCGCCCTTCGTTAAGTGCTGTGACCAGAAGGGATGATGCTGCGTCTGTAGATGATTGGTGTACCTGTTTTATATTTGGCCTTGTTACTTATGAGCCATCAACTATTTCAATGAACGATGCCAAGGAAACAGGAGATGGGTGCTGAAAGGAGAAGATTGAGAATTGGGTTGTGCTTCATTGAAGATAATCTGAGAGAGTTGATATGTACCAGTTCAGCTGTTTGAAGCATGTCGTGATGCCCTCTGGAGCTGAGAGCTCTGTATATGACATCCGATTCTTTGAAGGCATCTGCTTCAATCACTACTGCATTCCCTGCTGCTCCTGCCCAGAATGGCCTGCGGACACATTTCATCCAGAAAGATTATGTTAGATACTTGCTTCTCTTAACATTCTACATATTATATATTGTTACTAGATGATGAGTGAATTCAAGCACATTATGCTTTCTCATGCATCTCGCTTCAAAGTTCCATTAGCAAAACAAGCTTAAAATTTTATCCTTTGCTCAATAAATTCATACTCTTTGAGAATGTCCTTTAGCACGGTGCTCTTCCCTGCTCCCATTCCACCTCCCATAAAGAGGAGGACTGGACTTCTATCAGCATGAGCCACCGGAGCCATCACCTCTGTACATGTTGAGTCATCCGCTGTGGCCAGTCCCATTGCTTTCATCTCCTCCAGTAACGTTGTGAAAACTCTAGCCACCTTCAAATTTTTGGTCACCCTTTCAAATCTCTGTTCCCTATATCACAAAGTCAGGTTATTTGATTGTTTTCAATCCTTGCAACTTCAATTTTCCCATGACAATTTCCATGTATCACATGCACACACCTGGTCGCTGCCATGACAATGTTCTTGAGCTTCTTCCTCGGCTCAGTATCACAACTCAAGACCTGAAATTCAACAAGACCTTAGGATTGTGCATTGTACATATATGATTTTGCAAAGCAGATGCATCATAAGTATTTTCGACTTTCTTTCGTATTATCAATCAATTTAGACTCTGTGATCTAAAACCTGACTAATCATCAGATCAGCTTCGTTCCAATGAAATGCGAAATAACTGAGGATGCATCTCTCAAACTCCTCCAGAAGCTTCACAAACAGCGAGTCCGCATCCGGTTCACTAGAAAAGAAACTGTAGATGTCATCCTCAAACCCGTCGCATTTTCTCATGTATTCGGTGGCCAATTTGCAGAGGTGTGGACATTCTCTTCTATCTTTAAATCCCAGCTGCCTAGCTGCATCAACAATGTAGACATGCAAAAGATATAAAATCCATATGACGATTTGATATAGATCACAATGGTTATATGAAAACAAAATGGATCATGTAATTTACCTACATAATGAGGGAACCTTTCAATCTTATGAACGCGGCTGGAGTCCGAGACCCTTAAGCGTGGGATGATCTTCTCATACTTTGTCTTTCGTTGACGATAATGCACCGCCGCGGCAATGATGATGCCGATGGCAGCGGCTGATAGGATATGTGCGAAGGTGGTTTTGCCGTTGTTTTCTTCTGAAGAAAATTGAGAGGTGAGGAATGACAAATTACATAGCTTTTTGCATGAAGGCTGGAAACATATAGCCATGGAAAAGGCCAATATATATCAAGAGGCTTACCTGTCTGCATGTCTTAGAATTCCAAGAGATTGAAATGAGAAGAAGAAGAGGAAAGAATCTTTACTTTTCGATTTGGATTGAGAAAATTGGAAATGAGAAAAAGAAAGTTTTGGGTTTGGCTAATGCTTTGTGTAGTTGCATGTTAATCGTTTAGTTTGTTGTTTGGGGAGGCAAATAGACAGTGATGCTAATGACACGTTTGGCCCATTTCTTGCATACAATAAAACTTAGTCTTTGCATTTCTCGATCACTACGGGTTTGACAGAATAATTTTTCTAAAATATATAGTGTTTCATTTCTTAAGCTATTTTGAATTTCTTCTGAAAAAAAGAAGTTATTATGAATTTAGTTAACTATTCTACAGAGGCGGAGGGGTATATATAGGAAAAAAAAGAAAGAAAAAGAAGAAGAGGTGATCTAATGTGGTACAAGAATGTAAAAATGTGGATGTTGTCTGACATTGGAAAGTGGAAACATATAAATTTACATAATGTTTACGTGAAATGAAATAGAGTCTCTTCATGTGTAACTAAAAAAAAAAAACTTCTTCATGTATTGCTAATTGATTATTTGTACAACTTTTGTAATTTAAGTTATCTAAATATTTAGCATGTCACATATATAAGTTGTCTACATATGTAGCTTGAATTCTGCTACACTTCTACACGTGTGAGGATATAGTTGAATTTTAGTGAAAGTATATAAATTTACATAAACACATATTATGTTGGGTACTTACTACTTAGGTTCAAAATTCGATAATTCTATACATAAAACAAAATAAAAAATGACAGTTGAATAAAAACAGTAGTATGATTTAATCAGATTTTTAAAAAAAAAATATATAGAAATTGAAACGATGACCACAACAACCCACCGAAACCAAAAGGAAAAGTTGTAGCGGCATAAACAGGCAAAAACTGAGTTTGGTCCTTGTAGCTGCTACTACCATGTCATCCTCTGCAAGAACTGCTGCTTCAAAATGCAAGTTACCACCTTTATCCACGAACCCAGAAAGACCCACATCTTCAAATTCCCACAGCTCAACCAAGCTTTCATCTTTCTTCACAAACCAAGCTAGTAGTAATACCGCTATACCCACTTCTTCAAATCCCAAAACTTCACCAAAAAACCCATTTCCTAGAGCTCCAATCCAAACCCCACTTGAGAAGTTCCTCCAAGCAAACTGTAAGTCAGGTAACATCACTCTCAGTGAAGCACTTGACTATTTTGACCACATGATTCATATGCGACCTCCTCCTCCAATGTCATCATTCAATCGTTTATTAGGTGGACTTGTCAAGAGTAAGCATTACTCTCATGTTTTCTCATTTTGTAATAAGTTGACAGCTTCTGGGTTATTGCCCAATTTGATTACACTTAATATTTTGGTTAACTGCCTTTGTAATATGAACCGTGTTTGTGATGGTTTTGTGGTCATGGGAAGTATGATTAGGAAGGGTTATAGACCAACTACTGTGACTTTTACATCTTTGGTTAAAGGGCTGTGTATGGAGAATAGGATTGATGAGGCAAACAAGTTGTTTGAGAAAATGATCAAGTTCAGGTGTCAGCCTAGTGTGATTTGTTATGGTACTTTGATTAATGGGTTGTGCCGAACCGGCAAGACAGATGTTGCACTTAAGTTACATGAAGAAATGAATAGTGGGAATGGTGTTAGGTTTAGGCCGAATACTGTGACTTTTACATCTTTGATCCAGGGTTTGTGTGTGGAGGATAGGATAGATGAGGCAACCAGTTTGTTTGAGAAAATGAAGAAGTTGCGGTGTCATCCTAGCGTGATTACATATGGTACTTTGATTAATGGGTTCTGCAGAACAGGCAAGACAGATGTTGCACTTAGTTTACATGAAGAAATGGCTAATGAGAATGGTGGATATGGTGTTGATTGTAAGCCGAATTCAGTTACTTACGGGATTATTATTGATCGGTTTTGTAAAGATGGGATGATAGATAAGGCAACAGAGCTTTTTCTAGAAATGAAAAATAGAGGGATTTTTCCAGATGTGGTTGTATATAGTATTCTAATACATGGTTTGTACTATAATGAAAAATGGGAAGCCGGTAAAGCTTTGTTACATGAGATGATAGATAGCGGTATCCAGCCTGATTTGGTAACATTCAATGTGTTAATAGGGGCACTTTGCAGAAGGGGAAATGTGAAAGATAGCCGTGACTTGCTAAAGTTGATGATTCGAAGAGGCATGAATCCCAATATTTTTACTTACAATACTTTGATGGATGGCTTATGTTTGGTGGGTAATCTTGATGAAGCAAGAGAGCTATTTCATTCTATCTCAACTAGGGGGTGTGAACCTGGTGCAATCAGCTACTCTGTGTTAATCAACGGTTACTGCAAGTATAGGAAGATACAGGAAGCCATCAATCTTTATGAGGAAATGATTTTCAAAGGAGTTAAGCCAACAGTAATAACATATAATGCCTTATTAACTGGTATTTTTCAGATGGGCAAAGTTCAGGATGCACAGAAACTGTTTCATGAGATGCACACTCAGAATGTGCTACCGGATTCAGCTACATATTTAATATTATTGGATGGCCTTTGCAAACATGATTGCAAACCAGAAGCAATGGATATTTTTCATTCTTTAGAAAATTCCAATTTTAGATTTAGTGTTGAAATTTTTAATTGTCTTATGGATGGGTTCTGTAAATCAGGGAAGCTTGAAATTGCTTGGGACCTATTTCACAAAATGTCAAGTAAAGGCTTGCTACCAAATGTTATAACATACTCCATAATGATTCATGGCCTCTGTATGGAAGGCCAACTGGAAAAGGCAAATGGTTTGCTCTTAGAAATGGAAGGAAAAGGTTGTCTTCCAAATGTCATCACTTACAATACCCTTATGCGGGGTTTCTGCCTAAATGATGACTCGACAAAGGTTGTTGAACTACTGCATAAGATGTCAGAAAGAAATCTGTCACCAGATGACTCTACAATCTCCATTGTCGTAGACTTGCTGTCAAAGGATGAAAGGATACGTAAATGTCTGGACTTGCTACCCACATTTCCTGCTACCAGCCAATTGAGGATGCCATGATAAGTTTCAAGTCACTAGCACGATGTTCGGTCATTCCTCCTAACCTGAAATACTTCTGATTCTGTTTGCTCACACATTTTAACAGAAGTTACGAAATGTGAAGGTGCATTGCCGTGGTCTTAAGGGCCAATATATTGTATTCAAAGTAAAAACTTGAATAGTGGGGATTTGTCAGGGCAGAGGAGATCATGGATAGTACTTGCATTCACTAGCGGCTGCAGTCCGTGTTTGACCCCCCTGAATCAACGTTGCAAAGAAACAAGATCTGGTGCAATGTACTTACTGATGTGTCTGGCTCTCATCACATGGTGCTTCATGGAAGAGAGGCTCACCTGAAAAGGTTAATGTTCTGTGGAATTTCTCCTCAATATTACTCTTTTGTCGATTCCGCATAGTAACCATTCAATGTCCTGTTTCACTTCCTGTTGTAAAACAGGTATTACTAGACTGAATTTTTTTTTTCCGTGAAAGATATTTAGCAGTTAATCATTATTTAATGTTGTCAAATTCTCCACTGCAAGGCCCCCTTCAGCCTTTGTTTAATTTATTTACTTGACAAGCATAAATTATTTCCCAGCTGATGTGCAGGTTAGTGAATTTGAGAGTCTGGCCAGCATGGGTAAAATCTGGAGTATATGAATGTGGGTATATACAGCTGGGTGCTTATGCACTTATAGAATACTTAGTATTTACAGTTGCCACATTTAATATACCTAGGTGCTTTCCTTCATTTCGGTTGGACTAATTGATAATGGGGTTTTAATTTTCTTTGATTCTTTTCCTTTCTAGACGATCATGCACTGCGGCAGTGACTATTGTGCATCTCTTTCCCACCAGAGGACTCTACAGTCTCCCTTGTCATTGAGTAGGTCTTAAAGGATGATAAATCTTGTACATGTTTGGACTTGCCGCCAACAGTTCCTGCCACTAGCCAATTGAAGGATGCCATGACAAGTTTCAAGTCGCTAGCATAATATTCAGTCATTCGAACTGCAGATACAAAATGTGAAAGGGCATTGCCATGGTTTCAATGGCTAATAGTTATTGTATTCAAAGCAAGAAACTATTGTGGTGGAGTGACTGGGCTCTGTGTGAAGATGAGATCACTGTATGCTCATGGATTGAACTTACATTCAAGTAGCAGCTGCCAGCTACAGTCCGTGTGACTCCTCTGAATCAAGTTTGCAAAGAAACAAGATCTAGTGCAGCGTATTTGCAGATATCTTGTTTTCGCATAGCCATGGTGTTACATAGAAGAGAGGCTCACCTCAAAAAGTTGATGAGTGAACATGAGCTGTGGGTAATTACCAGCCAATCTCCTGTTCTGCTTCACTTTTTTTTTTTGGTGATATATTCATGTTGGAATTGAAAATTTATGCGCTAAATTTCTCTGCTGCAAGGTCTTCTCAAGCCTTTTGTTGGATTCCTTTTTCATGATGGGCACAAATATTTCTCAACTGATGTGCAGGCTGGCAAATTTGAGTCTGGGCAGCTTGGGAAAACTGTATAGTGTATACCTATGAATACGTGTGAATGTTATCATGTCCATATGTACTTACAGAATAATACTAGTATTTGCTGTTATCATATTTAAGATACTTAGTTGCTTTGCAGTAAGCAGAACCGGTAATAGCGCCTCTTGTCAAATTCTCTATGAGTTCCTTGGTCTTTGATTTCTATGATAATCGAAAGTAATAGATCACTCTTGATGTATCTTTTGCTAAATGTCCCTGAATGTTGGGGAAGAAGAGCATATAGTTGTATACTAATAAAACCATGTTAGTTAGTTGAACCCAACAAGGACAGTGCATGTACTTGTAAGACAGAGCATGTGAAGAATGAAACCAAGGTTGAAGAGAATGTACTCATTAGAGAAAGTTTCTAGACAGTCGACTAAACCCATATTGCATGGACCCTTTAATCTTTCAAAGGCGATGCTGCAGTGCAAGGGTGATGATGATGGCGGTGGAAAGTATTTAGGGCTGTGTGAAGGTGGCACCATTGCTGCAGTTGTGATCTGAAGAAAATTGGGAGAAATGGGAGGTGTAGAATAATACCATACAGCGAAGAGTGGCTTTTACTTAGACCCATCTCAATAGTAAAACTGTAAAAAGACGGGAATAAGAGTTTACGTCAAGGAAAAAACCAAAACAACTTAAGAGTTTAAACTGACAAACAGATGACGCTTAACTTTTTCGCAGAATATGTTTTCCATAGTAAGCACAGAGGAGACAGTAGGAGTTGTCTTCTTCTTCTCCTTCTTCTTCTTCTTTGTCTGACAATGACAATGACAATGACAATGACAATGACTAGGGCTGTCAATGGGTCGTGTCAGGTTAGGTTTGTGTCGGGTCAAAGTATTTGTCGTGTCATAAGATACAAACCCAAACCCAACCCATTTAATAATCGTGTCAAAAATTTAAACTCAAACCCAACCTATTTATTAAACGGGTTACCAATTTCCAACCCACTTAACCCATTTAATAAATAGTTCGTGTCGTGTTTGACAAAATGACCCATTTAATAGTTAACAATGCGACCCATTTAACTAAAAAAAATTCATAAATTGATTAAATTCACTAAAAACTCCACAAGACGAAGTTAATTAATAATTATAAAGCAAAATATTTCAAATTGTCTAATCCTATGATCAAATACTCCCAACGTCTAAAATTTCAGGATGAAGTATAACATAATCGGGTTATACGGGTTCACTTCGTGTTGGCGGGTTGACCCGTGGCCAACCCATTTATTAAATGGGTCATGGCGGGTTGACCCATGGCTAACCCGCTTTTTAATCGTGTGAGTTCAACCCTCTTTATTTCGTGTGGGTTTCGAGTCGTGTTATCGGGTCGTGTCAGAATTGACAGCCCTAACAATGACAATGGATTTGGTGCTCAAGCTTTCATGTATCGACTGCGGTTCATCCTCCGACTTGTACGGAAGTGGCTGCAAGCACTTGACTCTTGGCTTGTCATGTGACATATCAATGGCTTAGCAGAAAGCCAAGTGTTCTCACTGTGGTGCTGTTCTCACCCGCTTGATTCGAGTACGTCTCTGCCTCTCTGTTTTCAATTTCTGATTTTTTTTTTATTTTTATTTTTATGAAAAAAAAAACCCCGTTAGCCCACCTCACTTTTAGATATGTCTTTAGATATTTCAATGAGCATCGAATCCATCGAACCCATGATCTTTATAATGTTGGAATTATAACTTACTAATAGATCACCGCTCACTGCCGTTTTTCAATTTCTGATTGGCCTCTCTCTGTTTTGAATTTCTGATTTTGGAATCAAACATTGATTGGTTCATGTTGTTGTTGTAATAAGAGTATGATGTTGTGCGTGCAAACAATGATGATAAGAACTACTTCATCGGTAGATTCTCAACAGGACTGCCCAACTTCTCCAAGAACAAGTCTCTCTGTAAAAACAAGGCAATTACTTAGAATCTTGTTCTTCTTTGCTTTTACTACTTGTAGGCTGCAACTGAACAAAAACCCCATTCTTTGCATTTACTACTTGTTCTTATTAGAACCTTATTTTCATTGACCTATTCGCCGTGGGTCTTGGAGGATGAGACTGGACGGTCCAAGTTCCAGGGCCATCTTCAAGAATTCTTTTCAGCTTACTACCTACTAATGCAAGAAGGAGAGGAGATTTCTGCTGTTCCTGGTATGTAGTTTCCTGGCTTACTATTATTAGCATTGCTTTTCATTTACAGCTCATTACTCTTGTTCTAATGTTTCCAAATATGATTGTAACTGGTTTGTGCATTTACTTATCAATCAAGGTCAGTGGTGTTAGCTCAGTGGTTAGAGCACCCACTACCTAAGATCGAGGTCATGGGTTCGAGTCACCATGGGGGTAGAAGTGAAATCCTTTAATCCTCTTTAATTAAAGAAGAGGGAAAAAAAAACATATCAATCAAACTTTCTTTTGAGAATCTCTCCGAGGTTCAACTTTGACAAAATTGCATAGTATAATAAGCAACTTACTTTGGAGGAAGCGGAAGCAAAGATGATCAATAAGAAAAAGACACAAGATTTATATCAAAGAAGGCTTATGAAAGCTGCAACTAATGGAGCTGTTGCATTTGGAAAAGTGAACAACTTTGGGAGCAAGCATAGCAAACAAAAAACTTGTTTTGATGATGATGATGATGAAGGGAACATCTCAGATAATGATGATGAGGAACAAGAGGGAGCAAGGAAAAATAGACTTGGACTCAAGAGAAGAGATGGTGATGATGAAGGAAACATCTCAGATAATAGTGATGAGGAAGAAGATGTAGCAAGGAAAAACAGACTTGAACTTGAGAGAATAGGTGGCGATGATGAAGATACAAGTGGAGATGATGACTTTGATAATGATGATAGTGAGAAGGGTAAGCATTTTTCTTGTTCATGCTTCAATTGTTATGTAATGAGAATATAATCAATGTACTGTTGACATCATTATATATTTCTGTATTTGTTGTAGATGATGACTGGAAGCTTGAGGAGATTTTTAGCGATGATGATGAAAATAATACCAAGGAAATAGAAGACTTTGCAACTGAGGTTCCAGTTCCACAAGAACTTACGCATTTGACATGTTTGTTTAATATGAGGTTTCTTTGGTAGATATGTGTTAAGTTGCTTTGTGTCTTCGATCCTTGTATTTTAGTATTTTGGCATACTTATATCATTTTGGAAGAGATTTTCTTCAAAGACATTTTTTTAGTTTTTATGAGCATTTTATCCTTTTGTTGCTATTTCTGAGTATTTGTTGGTTTTTGAAGGATGATGAGGAAGATGATAATAATGAAGAGGAGGGTTGACTCAGTGAATCCGGAAAAGAGTTGAAGAAGCTATTTGGGCATCTCATTGAGTCAGATACACAGGATGACAACGAAACTGAGGATGTAGGTTATTTTCTTATTCTTAGGGGTGTCAAATTTTAGTTTATTCTTGCTTTTGCCTTTAGTTAAGAGCTGTAATTGCCTAAATGATTTATTTTTGGTCAACTGCATTCTACAAAGTGACTTGGGTAATCTATGTTGATAAGCTACTAGCTTTGGTATATAATGCATGGACTAGGACCTTTCTCCCCCAATGACTCAATTCTTTATGCTTTGTCCAGATTAATATTATAGAGAACAGTCATTCTAGATCAGCTCAGACCAAGCCATCCAAAAGTATGAGAAAACGATATGATGATGATGCCGAGGCATTTAGCTGTGCACCTCCCCAGAAGTTGAAGACTGAAAATGTACGTCTATTAATAACTTTTTTTTTTCTTTCTCATTCAGCTTTGTGTTCGGACAACCTTGGAACCACCATGCTCACTATTGATCATATTCATTTATATTGTGGAAGAATCAGGATAAATTATCGTTCAAAGTTCTCCCATTGTTGTTTTTGTTGTTGTTGTATTTTTGTAGTACATGATTTCTTTGCTCACAACTTTGAACTTCATTTTATCATTCTTATGTCTGGATGAATAAGGTAAATGAGCTCTTAATATCAAAAAGTAAATCGCTAGAGTAACAACTTTTCCATTGTGCATCCAAAAGACAAGATATGGGCTTTGTTATGAGTTTTTTTTTATTTTTTTTATTTTTTATGTAATTCAAATTAGTTGGCTGATTAGTTCTCTTTCATGAGAAGGCAGCTATTGTGTTGGGGGTAAGTGGTCCTTGATCTTGTGTTTGGAAAGCAGTTGGACCTTCTTGAAAGGTGAGGATGTGGAGTTGCTCCGCGATAGAGTCAATTTTACGTTCTCTTTTGGCATCCTTGTACATATTTCGATAAATCTTTTTGGTGTTAGGCTATGTTGAGTGGGGAGCCAATTAGTGTTTATTACATATATTGTTTGAGTGGATATCTCATTCACCTCACTTGTATAATTCACTTTATTAATAAAATTTGTGTTTCGTTTAAGTTAATGTAGAAAATATTAGGTTTCTCTTAATAGGCGTAATAAATTAAGGCTGAAAGTATTACTTATATTTATTGACAGATGTTGCACTTAAGTTATTGTAGCAAAGATGATTTATTGAGGCTGAAAGTATTACTTATATTTATTGACTAGCTAAAAAATTTGGATTTGGTAATATATATTATGATGTATATGTCTTAGCATTTTGTAAATATTCTTCCTTCAAAAAAGAATAATTATATGCATATACCCTTAGCTCTGTGCCATACATTAGTTTTCTACATGCATTTTGTTCTCATTATTACCAGTCTCTTGATCATGACAAATGAATGCATTCAGTTTATTGCAAATGCTTCAACTGGATGAATGAACTCATCAACAAGCCTTTCATACAAAATTGTTAACAAAAATCCCGCAGCAATGTGCGGGTATCATTTCTAGTATGTTTCTAACGGGAACCTTATTTCATTGTTCAGGATAGATCTGAGTACCATGGTCATCTTCAAGAATCGTTTTCAGCTTACTACCTACTAATGCAAGAAGGAGAGGAGATTTCAGATGTTCCTGCTGGTTCCTGGTTTGTGATTTCCTGACTTACTGTTGTTAGCATTGCTTTTCATTTACAGCTCATTACTCTTGTTCTAATGTTTCCAAATATCATTGTAATTGGTTTGTGCATTTACTTATCAATCAAACTTTCTTTTGAGAATCTCTCCCAGGTTCAACTTTGACAAAGTTCAACAGTATAATAAGCAACTTGCTTTGGCAGAAACCGAAGCGAAGATGATCCATAAGAGAAAACGATATGATGATGATGCCGAGGCCTTTAGCTGTGCACCTTCCAAGAAGTTGAAGACCGAAAATGTACGTTTGTTAATAACTTTTTCTTTTCTTTTTTCGTTTCTCATTCAGCTCTGTGTTTGGACAACCTTGGAGCCACCACGCTCACTACTGATCATATTCATTTATATTGTGGAAGAATCAGGATCAAAAACCTTCCATAGAAGAAGAGCCTGCATCTGCTAGTCCTATCAGTGAGGAAGAAATCAGGGCTGTTTTTGAGAAAGAACAAGCAATTTCCTTACAAGACCTTGTTGACCACTATCCAGGAAGAGTCGAATCGAATGAGGTATCGTCTGTCATGGTTACTTCATAGTTTTCCCTCTAACGCATTGCTCTCATCGACATATCACAAGTAAGAATAATTCATTTTGGTTAATTCTACAACTGTCAATTTTATCACTGAGGTATACTAAGAAGAATAAGAATAATCAAGATACTCAAGTGGAATTAGTTTTTATTGAATACCTCCCTTTTCTCTAGTTTATCTGATATATGCTGATATTTGAAGAATGATAAATTGAAATATGTTCGGGGAACGTGCATACCATTGGATATACTATGAAATGTCGTAATTGTTATTTATTTTTCGGTTTGTGGTGCAGGAGCTGAAGGCTTTAATAGCAGGGTTAAGGAGTATGTCTTACAAAATACTATATGTAAGAGACCGAAAGACGATGAAACTGGTTACAATCTTGTATTGAGAGAGTGAAATCCATTGGCCGCCCCGCAGCTGAACTTGATCGCTTATATCTAGTTATACTTTTGGCTCTCTAGCTTATTATGTGTAGGTGTTTTTCTTTTTGTGTGGCTGTTGGTGCGGTGTAGACATACTTGATACATCTCAGATTAACCCCTAAAAAAAGTAAAAATTGTCATTTGGTGTATCAGTGTGATTGTCAAACTGGTATGAGTATTTCTTTCTTTCTTTTTTGACTCTTTATTGAAACGTGAAAACCAACCTGAATTCCTCTCGGTTTCGTTCTCACTTCGTAGAGTACAGATCTTGTTTGGTGAACAATTGCAGAATAGGTACAAGCATAAGGGCCTCATTAGAGTCTACTAAAGCAAGGTTGTATTCTATCTATTAGCGGAGCATTTGGTTTAAATTTTCTTTTGGTTGAACTCATAGTTTATGGCTTGTAATTTTCTTTTAATCATAGGAAAGAAAAGAAAGAGATTGCATGTATGCACTTGTAAGACAAAGCATCTGAACGAAAAATGTTATTGGACCAAATTAAATCTTTCATACAATTAATTAGATCAAAAAAGTAAAACAAAAGAAGGCATCTTCAATTAATCTTTGATCACAAAGTTACAGTAACCAAATCCTATCAAGTAAGAATATAATTAAAACGAGAAAGAGACACAGAAGTTGTCTTGGCTGGCTAGCTTCTTCTATAATCAGAAGTGGTACCCGGCGGTTGGAGGGGTGCAGGCTAGGGAATCAAACGTTAAGTCTCGGGTCGTCGTGTTCGCATAGCTCGACAAGCTATGAGAAGCTTTTTGAACCTGGCAGCTCTATCCTTGTCAACTGGGCAATCTGTGCTATTGTGCATAGAAAAGGTGTTACAAATGGTACACGACTTTTGAGAAACCCTTGCTTGTTCCGAAAAACAGTAATTGCAAACCCAAGTCTCAGACCAATCGAGAATCATACGACCACATCCCCGACAAATTACATGATATTGAGGGCCGACAGTTGCGCCCGGCGGGACACATTCCCAGTAAGGGCAGAGAGAACCCATTAAGTGCTCCTCAGAACAAACATTACAAGTCTTGTACTCGTCGCCGTTCCAGAACACATCCGCTTTACAGATTCCAGCACGCTTCGCTTCTTTTTTGGCTTCTTCTTCTGGTCTCACTGGTCTAAAATCATCAAGCCCGATGTACATGGCCATTGGAATGAGATCGGGTGGCGAAAGTTATGAGATAAACGACCGACTAGGATAAGATCGATTGATGGTTCTGGTTCTGGGTCTTTGCACAGTGGCGATCTGCAATCGAAATTTTGAAACTGATGGATCGATGGTGAACAGAATGGCCGGCCGGGAAAGAAAACCCTAATTCGATACGGGAAAATAGAATTGGGGAAGATTTTTCAGTGACTTGAGAATCGAGGGAAATGGGGATAGATTCGATTGTCTTTCCTCGTCCTTCTTGGATTGGGAAACTTGAAAACCACGCGGAAACACAAAGCGCGTTAACACCCAGGGAAAAGCCGCGTATATTTATAATTATTATATTTCTTTATTTATTTGCTCCATGTGGGCTCGGACTTAAATTTGGGCCGGGTTTTCTTTTTCGGGTTTTTCAAAAGAGTAGCAAAACAGGTTGGTGATCAAGCACATTCTCCAACTTGTGTTTCTGCAACTTTTTCGAGATGTCATGTTCAAAAGGCAAGCTTTCATCTTTATTCACGAACCCAGAAAGACCCACTTCTTCAAATTCATCCAAGCTTTCATCTTTATTCTTCACAACCCAAGTTATACCTAGACCCACTTCTTCATATCCTACAACCTCAACAGAAGCACCAAGTCCCAGTGTTCCAATCCAGACCCCACTTGAACATTTCCTCCAAACAAACTGCAAGTCAGGTAATTTCACTCTCAATGAAGCACTTCACTATTTTGACCGCATGATTCTTATGCAACCTGTTCCTCCAATGGCCTCGTTCAATCGTTTATTAGGTGGACTTGCCAAGAGTAAGCACTACTCTCATGTTTTCTCATTTTGCATCAAGTTAACATCTTCTGGGTTATTGCCTGATTTCATTACGCTTAATATTTTGCTGAATTGCTTTTGTAATGTGAAACGGGTTTGTGATGCTTTGGTGGCTCTGGGAAGTATGATTAGGAGGGGTTATAAACCAAGTGCTGTTACTTTTACTTCTTTGGTTAAAGGGTTTTGTATGGAGGATAGGATTGATGAGGCACTGAGGTTGTTGGAGAAAATGATTAAGTTTCAGTGTCAGCCTACTGTGATGACTTGTGGTACTATGATTAATGGGTTGTGCAGGGCAGGAAAGACTAGCGTGGCACTTAGGTTACATGAAGATATGTCTAAGGGGAATGGCGGATTTGGTGTTTATTGTAAGCCGAATGTGGTTACTTATGGGATTATTATCGATAGGCTTTGTAAGGATGGCATGATAGATGAGGCAAAAGACCTTTTCTTAGAAATGAAAGATAGAGGGATTCTTCCTGATGTGGTTGTGTATAGTGCTCTGATACATGGTTTGTACTATTATGAAAAGTGGGAAGTGGGTAAAGCTCTGTTACATGAGATGGTGCATTGCGGTATCAAGCCTAATCTCGTGACGTTCAATGTGCTAATAGCGGCACTTTGCAGAAGGGGAAATGTGAAAGAGAGCAGTGATTTGCTAAAGCTTATGGTACACAGAGGCATTAGTCCTGATTTATTTACATACAACACTTTGATAGATGGCTTCTGTTTGGTGGGTTGCCTTAATGAAGCGAGAGAGCTGTTTCATACTATTTCAAGTAGAGGGTGTCAACCTGATGCTGTTAGCTACAATGTGTTGATCAATGGATACTGCAAGAATTGGAAGATACATGAAGCTGTCAATGTTTACGAGGAAATGATCCGCAGAGGAGTTAGGCCAACTGTAGTAACTTATAATGCCTTATTAACTGGTCTGTTTAAGTTGGGAAGAGTTCAGGATGCACAGATGCTGTTTGCTGAGATGCAAACTCAGAACGTGCTACCAAGTTCATCTACATATAAAATATTGTTGGACAGGCTTTGCAAAAATGATTGCATACCAGAGGCAATGGAAATTTTTCATACTTTAGAAAATAGCAGCAGCTGTGAACTTAGTGTAGAAATTTTTAATTCACTTATTAATGGGTATTGTAAGGCACGGAAGCTCGAAATTGCTTGGGACCTATATCACAAAATGTCAAAAAAAGGCCTGGTACCAGATGTTATAACATATAGCATGATGATTCATGGGCTCTGTATAGAAGGGCAACTCGAAAAGGCAAATGGTTTGTTTTTGGAAATGGAAGGAAAGGGTTGTGCTCCAAACATCGTCACTTATAATACCCTTATGCGTGGTTTCTGCCAAAATAATAACTTGGAAAAGGTTGTTGAACTTCTTCATAAGATGTCGGAAAGAAATCTGTCACCAGATAACTCTACAACCTCCATTGTCATAGACTTGCTCTCAAAGGATGAAAACTATCGGAAATGTTTGGACTGGCTTCCAACATTTCCTGCCAGTAGCGAATTGAAAGCTGAGGTGACAAATTTCAAGTCATTTGCATGATCTTCAGTTATTACTCCTCATCTGGAGTTCTTCTAATTCTGGTTGCTCAGTTGCTCACACATTTAGCCAGAAATTAGAAATGGTGAAGTTGCATTTGCCATTGTCTCGTTTGCTAATTGTTTATTGTATTATGTACAATAAACTGTAGCAGTGGAATCTTAGAGGGAAGATCAGATTGATGGTCAAGTGTGATGGATTTGAACTTGCATTCATTAGTGACTGCAGTCTGCGTGTGACTCGCATAAATCAAGGTTGCAAGAAACAAGATATAATGCTCAGGCTGTACATATCAGAATTTCATTTTTCTCCTGGTCTCTTCTACTGTGACATGGTGTTACTAGAAGAAATGCTTACCTACATTGTTCTATAGACTTCATTTCAATGTTGTGATCTGCGAAGTTGTAGTAACCAGTCCATCCCATATTCTACTTGATAATGTTGTAATACAGGTTCTAACTTCTTTCCATTGCATTCATTGTACCTGGATTTTTATTCATGATGAGCATTTAATAAGAATCGGAATTTTACAATATATTCTCTGCTGCAAGTCCTTCCCTAGCCTTTTGTTTGATTTCTTTTCTTCATGAGCACAAAGTATTCCCGGTTTATGATTGCAGGCTGGCAAAATCTCCAATCCATTTCGTTGCAGAAAAAAGAAAACATTTAACCCAAGTCCTAACCATAAAAAAGACGCAGGATGAAATGGTTTGAGAGTCTGGCCTTTCTAATTGGGATAAGATGGGTGAAATGTAGTAGGCTATTATAGTGCATGTGTCTATATACGAGTATACTTGGTGTATTCATAGATTACAGACTTACATGTATCCCCTTTATCAGCTGACCTTACTGCTTTGCCCTAAGCTTAACATTAGCTTCTTACTCGTCTTTTGCTATGCCTGGTTGATGGGGAACTAAAAAACTTTAGATGGGGAACTAGAAAAAAACTTTAACTAATAAAAGTGAATATTCTTTTTCACCATGCTCGAGATTCAATGTCCAACATGAACAATGATCACACCCGCATGAATACAAGTAGTTTCCATTTTTGAAGGAAGCAACACTGCTGAGACCGGAAAGACACTCCCAAAGGATTCAAGCCTAATCTACTTCACCAATTATCCATGTTATCAGATCTCCCTCAACCTCCCTCGCTCTCTCTCCAATCAAACTTAGACATTGCCGGAGTCACTCAGAAATATTTTCACTGTCATTCAGCAATTAAAGTAGTTGAAATGATAACTTAAGGGTCCCATTTCGCTGATCTTTGGTGCGCAATCCACTAAACAAAGTTTTCCTTTATGTTTATGGGTCATTAAGGTAGGCTGTTGCTGTAATCCTTAGAGCATATAGAAGACCAGCAGAAGGTGAGGGCTCATGGTATTAGATGGTAAAAGCTACTACCTCTTATCTTTTACATTCTACTTGGATTGTGAGGCCTAAATGATTGTGGAGATAGGAGCTTAATCAATCTTGTTGATGATTTGAACCCCATTAAAGGTGTGTAGGTCATTCAGGGAAGACTAGCCCATAAAGACGCGTCCTTTGAATAGATTTCTATGTTTGTTGTTGTCTGCTTTTTAGTATCATTAGTCTATAAGTCAATAAAGTAATCAATTATATCATATGTTCATAACCCAACTTTAACCTTGTGAAGATCTATGTTAGGTACTTAGTTTGGCCTCTTTCTCCTGCCAAATCATTTGTTTCCTCCTGTTGTTCATTTTGAAAGTCCTTGTTTCCCCTGCCAAGTACAAAAAATTTGGGTAAAATTTATAATGCTTACTGTATGAATGTTAGCTTTTGCAAGAGAGTTATTATTCTGATTGTGCAATTTTGAATAATTTTTTTTTTTTTTTGGTCTGAGTGCAATTTTGAATGTTGAGAAAGGACTGAGAGCAGAGTCATCAAGAACTTCACTGCCAGGAGGACCAGTATGAACTCCATCATAAAACTAGTACATAGAGTAGGTTCTTATAGCTTAGTCTCATTGCTATGATTTTGGTAGCACTATTCATGAAACAGGCTTTCATAGCATGCATGAGTAAATAGACATAAGCAGACAAGGTGGTATTGGTTGGCACCCCTTGCTTTTTCTCACTCTGATCTTTTCATCCCCAATTTTCATCCCTCTTGAGTCCTAACAAACCCCACAAACAAGTACTTAGATTCCAAACCTTACTTTCAACATGAAAATCAGAACCACATTATAACTTATCATACTTTACAAGTATACATATCTCAGTTTTGCATTTGTGATCTCTCTTTGTGGATACACTACTACTGAGCGCTTGTGCATGTTTTTTCCTTTACAATCCGGACAAAATAAGATCACATCTAGCAGCAATTGAGAAGCTAATGTCCAAGGAGATTGACCCACCTGAATTTCTGAGCATCACATGTGAATCTGAGCCACCATGGAATTCATTATTTTCATTTTTTTTTACTCCCCCCTATATGGGGTTGACCTGCTCCATCTTGCAGGTGTGGTTTGGCATATATATAAATATAAACTTAAAAGCTCAGCTCATGAAGAAGTCATATGCATGTTTGCAGAGGAGCCTGGAATGTTTCTGGGATTTGACTGTCATTAATTAGTCTATCTTTTCCCTATTTCTCAAAAACAACCTTCATATATAAAGAGAGAAGGAATTGCAATCAAGCCAGAATTTCATTCCTCAAGTCATCTGTTCACACATCGGCACTTTACATCTTTGTCAACAGATTAGATTGAGCTAAGCATGGAAGAGATGGAAAAGAAAGCTGCCTCGTACAAATTACCTGATGTTTGCTTGCTCCGGTTGCCAATTCGAGCTACTCGATCTCTACTTTATCACTGAAGATCTCTGCTTCTGCATAACAGCTAACCTGTTATGTTCTTCAGAACACAGAACATATATACACCCCTAGCTAGGAGGTCTTCATCAGTGCATGAGGTGTGTGAATTTCTCCTAGTTTGAGGGGAATGAAGCCTGGTCCGAAATCTTCCTGATAGATCATGTTTAAGCTCACAGAAAGATTTCGAACCAGACGACATTCACCTCAACTGTTAGGGAGAGAGAGAGAGAGAGATGACATCTAGAGAGAGAGAGAGGTGGATTTGATATGGCCATGCATTGTGTATATTTCATGGGGTCCTTATATATACGTAAGGTAAGGATGAAAATAACGAGATTCTTAATTTCCCCAGTCACATGTCGTGGACATGGAGTCCACTTTCTACACCCTGCCTAACCTTGCTTTTCATACCTTCACATACCAAATCTGAGGACTTTATATGCAGGTTATATTTAACCATTCGTAAAAATATGGTGTGAATAACATTGCCCTATAATTATGAAACTGACCTCAAAGGTTATTTAATTTTTCTCCTCATGCATCTAATTGTGAATTGTGAGAGAAAGGTCAACCCAAATTGTATACAATCTAGTCTTTAAGCTGCTTTTAACATCAAAGCTAATCAATCTTGGACTAATGCCATGTATATCTGGCCAAAAACATAAACAAATCATAAACCATGATACAGTTCAAAATTAGTTTGAACCTTGAAGGATCTTGACCTTAATTGGTTTATTGCAAGTCTCAAGCAAAGGATATGTCTTTTGCTTGCCACTAGAGTAAAGGGACGGTGAGAGCAGGTGGAGAAGAGAACCTTCAACATCAATGATGGCATGCATAAGGGCATCTCCAACCCTTTAGTCAAAAACTAAAGTCATTTGGAAAATCTGACACCCCTAGTGTCATTACTATTCATTCATATTTTGCATCTCCAACCCCTTTTAGTCTAAAGTCATAGCCATTTCATAATTTTAATTATTTTAGATAATTATTTAACTATAATATGAATTTATATATCATACATAATAATCTTATATAATATATCGTCGTTTAAATTTTTTTTAGAAAATTTTATTTTATTTTTTCAAGTTTTTCTCGCTTAAAACTACATTACTCTATTATTAGCCATTGAATTTAATTCATCGCATTTTTCTGACTGTCAGATTAGAAATGAAGTAATTATATATATATTTTTTAATTTTTGGTATCAATTAATCTTAGCCTTCCATTTTGAATCGAATTCATGAGGAGTGAATCAGAGTCACTCATTTTGAATAGTAGAAGGTGGGGCCCAGCTTTCTTCCCATAAGCCATTTTGGCTTTCTACCTTCATTCTTTAGTCATTTTGACTCAAGGTATGGCTCAAAAGCCATTTTGACACCCTTTTGATTTGGGTTGGAGATGGTGAAAAAAAAATCCCTTAGTCATTTTGGTTTTTGACTCCATTGTTGGAGATGCCCTAATGTACGCAGCAAATAGCAGAAAATGAGATGCCAAGCTTAAATCCCAAGCTTAACACACATTGGCCTGGCCTGTACGTTAAAGCCATTAGTAACACAACCAAAGAATTTAAAGGTAAAGAAAAGCCAAAGGGACAGAAACAAAGGTGGGATGTAAAGTCATTATGCATAATATGCACCAGCTAATGTTTTGTCTTGATCCACCTTTTACTATTCCAGTTTTTCCACATATGTCATAATCTGGTGATTATGTTGGTCCTTTAGAATGTCTCACAGGAATTGGTTTGAGTATCAATCCTCTTAGTATGTTGACATCCATTTCACATAAGAAAAATCGAACCCTACTCATCGATCCAAGAATTTAGTGTATTTACTCTTACAATAAAATATGTCCATGTAGGTAAAATCGCAATAAATATGTCTCTAACTCTCCAGTAAAGAGGTCCCTAATAATTAAGAAAAATGAGTAGAAAACCACAACATAAATATTATGAGGCGATACATAATGCAAAAGTGAAATAAACAAATTAGTCCTTGTAGGGAATGAAATCGAAATGAGCTTTGTAATATATTTGTTTGAAATTGGTGGCCTAATCAAGTATATGTACTACCAAAAGTAGCAGACTCAATCAAATTTTAATGAGGAACCAGAAGCTGATGGAATCATTACCTTCATGCATATCAAAGATCATCATATGCTCCAAGCACAAGTCAAAACGCTTTTCCAAGTAGCACTATATTCCCACATTTGAAGCATGTTCTCCCTAATTTTCAGCTTAAAACTTGTACAATCAGCAGCGTTCTTAAAATCCTCGTGGGCAGTTGCTTAGGCCCTGCCTAGACGCTAATTGCTGGCTATATGTCCCGGTTAATTGAAAATCGCAAAAGAATCGAACAAGGAATTAAGATTGCCTAAAAGGGCAGACAAAGGATTTTTTTTATGTTTTTAATCAATTACAGTACGTTATATAATCATTCTGTTTTGCATATTTATGCTTCAACAGTAAAAGTATATTTTTGTTTTAAGTATATGCACTATTAGTTTTAGATTAAAATTAAAATCCGCCTAAACATCTAAGTCTTAGCCCCCTCTCCATCGCCCGCCTTAAAATATTGACAATCAGTATCACAAAGTAAACTGGATCAAGTTCTAGCAATCTGTATTAAAAACAATCCCTTGTCTGACACGGCTGTGATATTTGACTTGCATATATTCAACTTCCTCAAAAGTTTCGGACTTTTTTTTTCTGTTGACTTCTTGCTTGAACTTCTGATTAGAAACTTTCTTCACGTCTGCGAGGAAACTTACAAGCATTTTCACATCTTTGAAGCAAATACAAAGAAAAATTAGTGGCTTGATGTTATACAAGTCAAAAGAGCCATATGGGGACCAAGGTGCAAAAATCACTAAAACATTATCTTTAGGACCTGAAACAAAGTTACTGTCTTACTGAACAATGATTATGCGAATGTCAAATACCTAAGAGCTCTGATTTAACTCTATGAACACAGAAAAGAATACAAATCAAGAGAGAGAATCCAAAAAAGAAAAAGAAAAAGAAATTTAAATTAGAAAAGTGTATATCTTCTTTGCACAGTATCGAGGAACTATATGGGAGCTGAACAAGTTGTTCGAAAATGTCCAGTCTGATTGCAGCGGCTGCAATGCACCACTCGTTTAGCACGACCAGCATCTTCTGCGCGAATTCGCCTTTTCCTTGGTCGGCTAGGTGGCCGAAGCGACTTTGGTGGGTTAATCGTGACCCATAAACTTCCATTGGCTTCATCTTCAAATCCAGCCATCTCCTTCCAAAGAGTTCTGTCTGGAATAGGATGTATTGTCTCCGAGTAGGCTTTGCGATAATTTGTCACAGTGAAACAACTTTCAGTGAACCGAAACACATTCTGCCCACAAGAGCGGAGAGCTGCCACGGCATGAGAACATGGCAACCCACAGAACTGCCATCCATTACATGTACATCTACGGTTACGAATATCCACTATATGTGATCCTTCAGGGAACCTAACTTCGAAATCAGCATCATTTCCACGGAAAGCATTGAATGGGTGAGAAAGCTCAACTGCCTTTGTCACAGAGCTTTCAGCAGAAGGAACAAGTATGTTTGTCCACTGCATGCTCATTTCACGACGCTCATTGAACCAAGTCATCAGATGTCGTCGGATACACTCCATCAACTGAATTATTGGAAGCCCAGATGCCTCTGCTATCCAAGAATTTAAAGATTCGGCCCAATTAGCCGTCAACTGTCCAAACCTTGTACCCTCAAAATATGCTGTTGCCCACAACGTTGGTGCAATTTGTCTAATCCATTGGGCTGCTTCTGGAGAGATCTCTTCAATCTCCATAATTTTTTGTTCACATTCAAAGTGAGTAAGAGCATAAGCAGCCTCCCATAGAAGATTAACAAGCGGAGTACTATTAAATTCCTTCCGTAAACTGTCGCTTAAATGCTGCAAACAAAACCCATGAAAAGCAGTTGGGAAGTTTGCTTCCACTCCATCAACAATACCCTGCCGCCTATCAGACAAAATTGTAAGCCTTGGCATGTACTCTGCATAATTTTCCAGTAGGACCCGAATCTCAGAGAGGAACCACATCCAATTCTCATCGTTCTCTTCATCCACCACTCCAAATGCCAATGGAAATAAAGCTCCCTCTCCATCAAATCCAGTGGCAAAAAGCAAAGTCCCAAGATACTTGCTTTTCAGAGGAACTCTATCAAGTCCAAGAAGAGGCCGACATGCATTCAAAAATCCATATATTGATGCATGTAATGATACAAATAGACGTTGGAAGGAGTTATCATCAGGATTCCCATAAACCTGGGCAATACTTCCTGGATTGGTCCTTCTGATCTGTTCACAATATTGAGGAAGGAGGCGATAATCTTCTTCAAAAGATCCACGAACAGCAGCCATGAGCCGTTCCTTCCCCCTCCATGCCTGCTTATATGTTAACGCAATCCCATGAACACGGTGGATCTCTTCTAGTATCTCTTTTGGCTTGCAATTAGGATTCTCCCTCAAGCGTTGTTCCACAGTATTTGCCACCCACTGGACTGAGGCTTGCTGATGACCAAGATGGGTGATTCCACGACAAGTGTGTTCTTCATGAATGGTCCTTATTGAGAAGGTAGGCACACCTGGAAGCTTTGCAGCATGAATTCGCCAAGAGCATCCTTCACTTGCACATTTGGCAGTGAAACGAGTTTTATCAGACTTGACTGTCTGTATCTCAAAGTGAAGCGCAATAGCTGCATCTCTAAGTGCCCTTCGACAGCTCTGGACATCAGGAAACTCTTGCCCAACAGCCAGCTGGTGATTTGAATTAGCTAGCGCTCGACACTGAAGAACAGGAGGACTATCCATACTCTCAGACTGCTCCAATGACATGCCTGAGACAGGTAGAATACTCATGTGCTGATTTTGATCCATCTCTAAATCTAAATTTTCAGAAAGATCATGGTTCTCCGCAACAGCCAATTCATGACTATCCATCAAAACCAACTCGTGATTCACCACGCTAAGACCAAGATCACTATCATGGCTGTTAACATCAATATTCTCTTGATCGGGTTCAAGATCATTATCCTGATCCAACCCCAAAGCTTCTTCTTCTTCAAGATTCTGTATATCTTGTAGAGCTATCACATGTTCGTTTGTCTGGTCATAAGCTAATCCATGCTCATGGGCATCTCTAAGACCCTGCTTATCATCATTAGTACCATGCCCTACTTCCAAATCCTGATCATGGGTTTGTCCCAGTGCAAAATTATGACTTTGGCCCATAATCATACTGTGATCATGCCCCAGTCCCAGCTGTGGATTCTGACTCAACGGAAAATCACGACTCTGCCCAATGATTAGATTATCATTTGCCATTACAAGCCCCAAGATTAGCAGAACCAAACCCTTCCAATTCAATCAAATGTTTGGCCTACAGCTGAAAAAGGTTCTGCCTACTATGTGTCACTGTTCCGAAGTAGACCTGTGTCACCAACAATGCGTTTTGAATCAAATTAATATTCTTTTCACCAAGGACACTGAACAATGAGATACTATCTATATATTCCAAACTTATAGTACAACTACAGTACATCACCTAAATCTAAATGTCTTAGGGAATCAGTGAAATTAGTCCAACTAGATCGAGATCAGTACATTTAGTATCCTCTATTGAATCATTGAATTACTAAATCAATAAGCTGAAAAACCCAAGAGAGGAAAACTGAACTCTTTGACTTCAAACAGATACATGAACAGGGCAGATTAAACAATTCATGATATTCTGATTGGTTTTGTTCAACTGAAGTATGAAACTCAATATGCTATGCTATACTGTAATGGGTTTGCGAGAAATCGCAAACAAACGAACCCCGAAATTGAAATCAAGTTTGAACCCAGAAACCAATTGGGTTCACTGTAATTGAGTTGAGGAACATAAAGAATCTAACTTTACAGAGTTTCTAGGCAATTAAGCAAAACGTGGGTTAGAACTCACAGAATTAAGTCTGCCCAGAACCAACAAGAAGAAGAAGAAGCTCAAAGAGTGAACCTGCAAAATCAAAGCCAACAAAGTACGAGTAAGAAGGGTATTAATGGAAAAATAACAAATTGAATTCAAAGGAAAAAAGAGAGAGAGAGAGAGAGAGAGAGAGAGAGAGTGAGAGTGTTTGGGCGGGTGGGTGAGAGGGAAAACAAACCTGAAACAAGGAAGGGTAGAGAAGATGGAACAGAAATTTTGCAGGGGCAGCGCAATGGACTTCGGAGATTCTAGGGTTACCCAATTTCCAGGGTATTTATGTCATCCTAGTTCTTCTTCTCCTCTATTTTTCCCGAAATTCCGATATTGGCCCCCTCACCTTCCCCGCTTTTGATTCTACTTTTGGAGATTACAATGAGCGAGTATTAAAATACTATATATTTTCTTGATTTTTAAATCTCTTTTTTTTCTTTTTCCTAAAATGAGAAAGAAAAAAAAAACAACAACTCACCTTAAAGATCGATATAATAATTATGAAAAGAAAATGGAGTCTAATTTAGAATTGTAAGTTAATGTTACAAGTATCAGAGTCTGAATAAAAATATATGAACAAAGTTTAACGAATCACTCTTTAAATATATACAAATAATATTATGCTAGATATTGACGATAGTTGGTGCACTTATTTTACTGTTATCCTCATCTTCTTCTTTATGTATCGGATAATTAGGGTGTGATTGTGTACGATCTGATCCCGTTAACTTTACTATGGTTCTATTTAGATTAGATTAAATAGAAGCCTTTATCTTTGTTAGGTTAGTTGTCTCCATCATCTTTTAGGATCACTCATTGCTATCACGAGAAGTGAGAGCCAATGAGAAGGGGGGAAGGGCATTAAAGGAAGAGAGCAAATGCAGCGATGGTACGCTCGTTGTTTCTTAGAAGGTGAGGGCTACGACCAACAGGGGCATTTATAAATTGCGACGGAGAAAGGGCACTCTTGTACTTCCGCCACCACTTGCTTGGCTTTGTTGCGAATTGACATCAAAACCAGGCCCTCCCTCCTTGTTTCTCTTTCTGAAAAACTTTTTACCAGCATTGACCACATAGAACTCAAAGGCCAAAACCAAATCGAACAGCTGAAACAGCAGTTCCTGTGATGTTATATTGTAAATGTGTTTGTAGAACAGAAGAGGACGGGTGTCTGAGAAATAAGAGGAACTGATGATCGGGCCAAAAAGCAGATACTTTACCGGAACATTCAATACATACAGTTAACCAAAACAAAATTCAGCCACACGGGCATTGTGTCGAAATGGTGCAAAGAATGGAACACCTGTGCAGGAGTGACAAACTGCAAAAGTGCAAACCTATGTCGTGCCAAAGCATCCTAGATTTACCAGATCAAAACCATCGCCTACTAATTCAAAGGGTAAACTTCGACCTATGAAAGCTCACTAATTTCATTCTGCAATGAACCCAGCGTGGTTTCACTGTGTATAGGGCAGCCCTCATGTCATGGAAGTAGAAACTGCAACAGTATAATCAGACTTGGAGAATGAAATAGCTCCAACAGAACAAAGTTCATTGCTAAGACCCAGTGATGTGGGTTGTGATTTGTCAACATGGCACTTTTCTCTCTAGCTCTGCAGATTTGAGCTTAGGAAGCAATTCAGATACAACCTTCTGCAAAGGGACACTATTCAGCTGACTCTCACTTCCATTAATGACCAATTTTGAGACGGCCGTAATTTCCTGAACACCCAAATTTTCATCAAATATTTCATTCCAAAATTCATCATCCTCATTAAGATTCGAAGCTTCCACAATTTCAAGTACTTTATCCAACGTCGCCACATTCCTACCAGCACCACAACCCATGGCGGTTGCAGCACCCACTGCATTTGCAATTGCTAATGTATTTACCATTGGCATATTGTGGATGAAACCATATGCAATGGCAGCTACAAAACTATCTCCGCATCCAACAGTGTCCATGACCTTTACCTGTCACATTTCAGGGCACAAACTTAGGTTTTAGTCTTGCATCAGGACAATAAAGAAAGCTGGAACGATTCAGACCAGATAGAACAACAGGATATGTGTATTTGCTACCTCTTAAATATCTACAGCCAAAATTCTGGTCCAGTAATATTATTAACAGGAACGTCAAGATACATATAAACACACTCACACAGATAGCAAATACGCCTACCCAAGCATGCATATAACTGTTGTTGACTAAAAACATGAATTCGGCATGACAGGGCTTCCATGATCCATGGTGATCGAACAAAAAGAAATACATATAGGGTCCATTTGGAAGGATGATATGGATTTCTTAATATTATAATTAAATTGCTTGATTGGACTGTTGCACATCATCTACTAGAGTACACCTATATCTGAATCCAAAAGAGAAAGGACACAAAGATTTCAAATGATTCTGTGTTACAGTCATTCCAAATCCATTCAAGTTTGTATTGTATGTAGTATATAGTACATTCTATTTGATGTTTTATAGTCTTTTTAAACTCCATCTAGCTCTGATATCAAATTCAAGTCCTATTCTCCTTTGATCAATCCATTCTAAAAGTATGATTTAAATCTAGAAACACAGTATCAGTTCCATATCATAAAACAGCTAGTAAAAAAGTAAGGCAACGTCATAAGAGAATGTCAAGTTAGAAAGTGATACCTTGAATGCTGGTGCACAAGAGATGCCAGACTTAGTTATGAGAATTGAACCCTTTGGCCCCATTTTAACAATCACCCATTTTGTTTGCACCCCTTGCTTGAGCAACTGCTGCCCTGCTAATATCGGGTTTTTAATGCCAGTCAATGACTCAGCCTGAAAAATGATTAATACCAGAAAATGGGTTAGCAGAGCAGCAAGATAACTAAAGAGTATGCAGCATAATTTAAGATAGGATTTCAATATTAAAACAAAAAATTTGTTCTTTCTTTTCCTTCCTAGGAAGAGGGGTGAGTGGTGGAGCGGGGGTTAGCAAGGACCCTACACCAACAGCATCAAAGGTATACTCGTGCCATTGGAAAATTCTTTTATGTTTCATTGTCTCACTATTTCTTTTCTAGAGAGAACAGTTCACAATCTTGATTTGTATGTCATTTACGTGTTAATATGAAATGCACAACTTCGACAGAGTCATACAGAATGATCATACATCTGCAATCTAACACTTTTCTAAGGAATTGGAGACCATTAACAATGCAGAACCATGGCATGTGTCAGTAGAGATCACAAATCAACAATTTGGCAACTATGCTCTGAGTCATAAAACAATTCACAACAGATAAAAAGCACTTACCTCATCTGAAGTTAGAAGAAGAACGTCACTCATCCTCAACAACAGGTTAAGTGCTCCTTGTTCTTCAGGTGTACCAGCAGAGAGGCTCTTTCCGCGGGGTCCAGGGTCGAAAAAAATTGCTGTTCCAACTTCAACAGCATACTCTACAGCTGAGGCTATTACAGCAGGAGAGAGCTCGTCAAAGCCATAACCATTACAGAACAGGATCTTTGACTGTTTTATCGCCGTCTTTACTTGTACGGATAATTTGGTCAACCAACTGAATGCAGGCTCCTTACTGAAATCAGCTCGACTGACAAATAAGACACGTTAAATTCAGATCAGCATTCTACACATAGCAGACAATAATGAATAGTAACCACACTGAACTGAACTACAACCCGAAAGGCATGAAAAAAATGTGGAAACTTGTACCTACAAAAACCATGTCTTTGCAACTGATCCACAAGAACCCAGCACAAAAGTGTTTCATACGAAGAAGCACTTGAACTGTTAGCATCAGTATCCTCATTCATCCCAACCATACCGATTCCTTCATCACGAAGAACATCTAATAAGAACCGGCCATACACTTCATTACCCACATGGCCAATTGCATTGCAGCGAAGCCCCAACCTGGCAGCTGCTATAGCCATATTGCAGTTGCCACCAGCTTCCCAGTATTTCTAAATTAAATCCATACGATCAAAGACAATAAATTTACCAACATATACATATAAACACGGTTCCACACAACACAGACTTCCAAACATGCAAACTCAACTCTATTACCTATCGAATCAAAAAGGGGTTAATTTCAATGGTGACAAATGCAGAGATTGATTTACCTTATCGGGCGGCGAGGCGGATAGGCGGTCCATGTAAGCTTTGCGGCGGTCGGCATCGGGCGGCGGCAACTGGGGGACGTTGAGGACGATATCGACGCAGAGATTGCCGAGAGTTGCGACGTCGATGTCCTTAACGGCGAGGTTTTCGGAGTGGAGGGAGCCGTTGAGAGCGCCGGGGGTGGAGTTGGGGACGGAGATGCCGAGGCCTTTGGTGACGGAGGAGTGAGAGTGGGGGCGGTGGTGAATTGGCGGGAAAATGAGGTGGGGTCGGGTTAGTCTAGGGTTTTGGGGGAAGATGGAGTGGGACTTAAGGGAGGGTACATGGTAGGGGATTGGGGTTTTGAGGGTTATGGTGTGCATTCAGACCAGCCTCACATACACAGAGAGACAAGCAAATGAAGAAGAAGAAGAAGAAGAAATCCGGGGGATGAGAATGTGAAGGAAAAGAGAGGAATAACGGGTTGGGTTTCTCCAGTTTGACGCTCTGCAAGTTTCAGTTGTTTGCTCCCACCACACCACTCACCCACCGGTTGTTATCTCTCCCTTTCTTTTTCATATTTTCCTCTTTTCTTTCTTTTCTTTTCTTTTCTTTTCCTTTTTTTGACTCCTTTTTTAAATTATTGAGAAAAAAAAAACTACTGCATTGATGAGAAGATCTTCTGTATGATGGTCAGGCGATTTAGGGTATTTTTGATATTGCGCCTAATAACAGTATTAGATTTTGAAAAGAAGGTTTTTGATTAGGCGGACGCACATGTCACGTGATAAAATCGCTCTACTTAAGATATTCTTTACTGAAACCGATTAGTTTCTATAATACTACGACCAATTGGTTTTAAGTGATTAGTTTGGATGTTATGATCAAATGAGTAAATTCTTAAAACTCTCTTTGTCATACATGAATGTATTATCTAATGAGCTGAACAATATTACTAATTCTTTGTCAAAAACAGAACAGGATAACTATGTTCATACTATAAAGCTAGCTCGTTGATTCAAAAAACTTATAGCTCTACATTTTCCATAGGGTGCATAAAAGTTGGTTGACAAGTTGTGTTAGCTTTAATAAAGATCTGAAAGATGCGTCCAATAGTAGAGGTTCATTTGCATGATGCATATTCTGAAATGTTCCTTGACAGTTGACACTACCCTTTCAATTTGGAATATGAACCATGTTCTGTCATTGACCTGAAAAAGATAGGAGCCTTGTTCTGTCATGCGTCAAAGTTACAAAGTGGATACCCTCCTTTCTCACCCCTTATTTTCCCCTTCTATACTTTTGAGTGGGTGCACACTGAGAATGATTTAATGATTTAAATCAAGAAGGTTAGGATGGGAATGGGATAATGCAGAATATAGACAGTTGAATAATTTGTCAGGCAAACTATTCTTATGCTTTGAATAAATTCTACTTCACTGAACAGCACAAAAACATCAGTTGTAGATAAAGACAGGAACACCGCGAAAATCAAAGGGAAATCTCAGGACGTGAATGTTGTTCCTTTGATAATTCCTCAAGTCTGCTGACAACTTTCTGAGCCACCTCAATATATGCTTTGGAGACATCAGAATCAGGAGCCGATATTACTATTGGGACACCATCATCAGAGCCCTTTCTGATGCCCAGTTCTAATGGTATCTGAAACATTGTGCATCTATGATTAGAGAAAGATTAATGAACATAGGTGCAACTCATCTAAGAAGGTGATTACTGTCAACTACTTGGGGATGGCTAAAGTTATCCACAAGTGAAATAATTCAATTATATAATCGAACAATTTTTGTAATACAATAATATGGGATCAACAGATAACAGAAAAAATGAAACATATATGATCATTAAAGCTTCTCTCAACGTACTTCAACTGTCAGCAAAGAACTGACATGAGGTGTAAATATAATACAAATTTGCATTCAAGCCTTCCAGGTATGAGTCCAAAAATAGAAATCTTGTTTGCAGCAAAACCTAATCAAAATGAGTTCAAGACAGAGATATAGAAACTCACAACAGACCATCCAAGAGTGATTCCTCCACTCAATAGGTTTACTTTTAAGATCTAAAACTTCTTGTCCTTTATACTCAAAATCAAATAACTAAAGACTTTCCTTAAAAGGGAAATTGAGAGAGATAGAGAGATAAGAGAAGCATCTAGACCCAAAAGGAACTGAATCAACTTCAACAGGAAGTATGCACAGTTATTACAGTAAGTACTCATAAAACAGATCAAACAAAATAAGAAATGACCTACCTCACCAGCAACTTCTATTCCCATCTCTGCTGCTGTCTTACGAGATCCTCCTTCCCCAAAGATGAACCATCGTTCAGCACAGTTTGGACACTTAAAACAGCTCATGTTCTCAACAATCCCCAAAATCTGCAAACATCAATCAGAAAAATCTGTCTTAGCAAATTATTTTGTTGATGACATCAACCAAACTTACAAATAGCAAAGCAGACATATCAAAAGATGAAAATACTGAAGAATAATTTTACCGGCACTTCAACTTTAGAGAACATATTAATTCCTCTGCGAGCATCCATTAGTGCAACATCTTGAGGTGTTGAAACAATCAATGCACCTGTACAAGAAACAAAAGTTGTGATGAAAAACCAAATGATAGTTGCTGAACCGAAGCTAAGATTAGAAAGGTAAATGAATTTCTAATTGGGTGCTTCACCAGAACAGGAGTGGGGATGTTTATCAGTAATTGATTTTTATCATTGCTTTAAGCGGAGAAAAAAAGAAACCATCACAGAAACACTTTGACATTAAATTCTTAAAGTACCAGATAATTGCAGCCTTTGGGATACAGTTATATGAGCATCACCAGTGCCAGGAGGCATGTCTACCACAAGAATATCAAGATTTCCCCAGTCAACCCCCCTTGTCATTTTTTCAAGAGCACTTGATACCTGCAAGAATTAATTCAAATCAATAAGAAACACTGAAAAGAAAAATCACACTATTATTGCCGGAAGTCATCACTAATAAACTGTATAAACATATTGAGGTCCAATGAATAATGATGTTGTTTAGAGTTGGATCACGGGATGAAACTTAAGGTATCAAGAAATTACATAACACCCACAGTTGAACCCTCTCAGTGTTGATCAGTTAGTTAACATCACAATTTGCAAGGAAAGAAAATCACTTTCAGACTAGTTACCACTTATACCATAGGACCTCTCCAAACAAGTGGTGCATCCTTATCGACAAGAAGTCCAATTGACATACACTTGATTCCATAGCTCTCTATTGGAATCATTTTTTTATCTGGTAGAAGAAGATTGTAATGTCAATATTCTCCAGCGTGAATTAGAGATTCAATAAATAGTAAGAAATGTATATGTCTAGTGCTCATGTATTAAGTAGTTTAGAACAGAAAACTGTGCGGATATATGCTTCACCTCTTACATGAACTGAAGCAAAAATAAATCAATACCTTTGGTCACTTCTGGCTTTCCTTCGAGCTTCATCATGATCGGAACATTTGGTCCATATACATCAGCATCAAGCAAGCCGACCTTCATTCCACACTTGTTAGCAAGTGCAACAGCCAGATTAACTGCAATTTACCACCACTATGCATAAGTCATTCTGAATCAGCACAATATATAAACTAAGCATTGAAATAAACATCGCCGCATCAGAGTTCACTTCCAATGCTTCAATTGATGTCAAAATTATCATTTCTAATCTGACCATCTAACATTGATGCCAATCAACGCCCATAGACAAGCCAAATAGCTGATCATCATCAAGCAAAACAGGCTTCAAAAACTAAATGTAATTACAAAAAGGACTAATCTTTACACACCCAGAAAGCTAAAACGCCCAAAAACTCAGCAAAGTTGAACCCTTTTTCAGTATAAAACATTTAGACAAAGAAAAGGCAAAATGATACCTGCAGTGGTGGACTTGCCCACACCGCCTTTACCAGAAGCAACAGCTATGGCATGCTTAACACCCTCAATCCGAAGGTCCTTTTTCACCGCGCTGTAACTCCTAACACCTCCGAGTCTCTGCGCGTTCAATCAATCAAAGAAAGCTACTTTCACACTGAAGCGTAAAAAGGATACGAATTTAGATTCACCCACAAACAGAAAAGGACTTACCGTGAAGGACCTTAGTAGTTGCCTCATCAATTCCAGGCGACGAAACCGAGTCCGAAATGTTGTGTGGGGTTTATTCGTTTCTGGGGTTTTAGCTTTCTAGACGGTTGTGTCGTGGCTATTGAAATGAAATGGGGTCGAATAGGCCGACTGAGACATACTTCAATTTTGTTGCTTCTTTTACTTTTTAGTTTTCACTTCATTCGGCGGGTAAAAGTAAAAATATTGTAATCGAGTGGCCCTATTCATCCCAATGGTGATACCGTGATATATTCTATGTTTCGAGGATGGTGGGATGACTTTAGAGCAATGAGTTTGCTGTTTGCCAGAGAATCTATTTTCCTCTTGTTTAGAGCAAGTTCACCTGTTGAGATCGCTGGGTCAATATTATTCATTGTTTTTTGCCAATTTTTTGACTAACAAATTGACATTCAGCGATATTTTGTGAACAATATCTAACCTAGTGACCTAGATGCTGGAAATGAATGGCAAAAATTAGTGAACAGTATTGATCCAGTGACCTCAACGGGTGAATTTGCTCTAAGAAACTAGTGACTTTTTTCTTGTTTTGCCTAAATTGTGACTTCTTTCTTTTTTATATCTATTGTGCCGATCATGATCCACATTCTTCAGTTTCTTTGGCCAGTACTATCTTAATCCTTGTTTGAGGTCCCCAAGATTCAAATTCAATCATTTGTCTTTTTAGGCTAATGGTACTTTGATCCCAAAGCCTTCCAAGTATCTTTGTGCGTAGTCATGTGTCAAGGCTTTTTATCTGATGTAAAGATTTTCCTGGAGAATCTTTCAGCCTTTGAGGGGTGGAGTTATGTTTTGTGATCATTTCCAAGGCTCTTAAACTATGCCTGATTATTTAAATCGAGCCATGAAGCGAGAAAGCTCACTTTAAGCTATGTCTGGTTCATTCCTTTCTTAGTCGTATTATTCATCATGATTGTCGGAAGGACAATCATCACTCATGCTGCTTTTTTTTTCTTCTTATTTTTTGTTTTTGGCAAAAAAACTAAAATTGTCAACGTTGCCATGGGTAAGATCAGCTGGCACATCCATACTCTTTACAGGTGCACCAGTCGTGCCCCCCAACTACCATATATATGAATATATTTCAATGCACCAAAGAGAAGAATGAAGACAGTTAGAAAAATTAATTTTTGGGTTTATTTTCCTTTTGCGTGCCAATTTCAATGATATTATCTAAAATTTTCTTATTTTATCTAAAAATATACCTCAAAGTTATTTTAGCTCACTATTTCTTTTATAAATTCCTCTTGTGACTAGTTTTAGATAGTGATGACACAAATATGTACATTTTTTGCCCTTAAATTTCTCAATCGCATAGAGTTATGCATAAGTTGAACACTTCTGATCACAAATCATCAATGTTCATGCAAAGACTATAAAAGTAAGTATATGCGTTTTTAATTTGTTCGAATTAAATTTAAATAAAAAAAGAAAAAAGAAAAAGGAAAATACAGTAAAAGTAAAAACCTCTGTAACAATCAAACTTTATAATATCAAATAATAAATGAGACTACATGCCTCAATTGGAACGCTATTTTTCCAAGAAGCATCTACATTAGTATTATGACTCAAATTAGCAATTGTATTAGCAACAAAATTTTGTTGGAACTCAAACCGAGAAGCTTCCACCGAGCTCAGCCCAACTATGGATGTTTGATTACGTGTCGTTCGTGCAGCTTGAAAGTAAGATCTCATCAGAGGCTTCCAGCTTGGCCTTTATTTGCTTCCAAACAAATCCAAGACAGTTGATTTCAACGGCGAAGGATCTCCTCGTAATTCCGCGTCTTTCCTTTTATTTTCTCCTTCCATTTTTCCCATTAATCGTTTTAATCCATAGTATCGCATTTGTTCCTCCCCCTCCGCTTTTTTGTTCCTCCATCAACATCAATCATCAAGCTCCACACCAGGTACACAGATTTTTTTTTTTTTTCCTTCCCTTTTTCTATTCGATTTTTCTCTTTCCTCCAACATTGTGTCATCATTATCTGTACCTAATAAAGCTATGCAACATGTAAAGTTTCAATCTTTAATCTGATTCTGAAATGGCAACATGCATTGCATTGTGTTCTATCATAAACAATTTTCAAACTTTTACATTTTATTGAAATCCTGGGGAGAAATTGATATGAGGGCAATCGTTTGTTTGCTTGAAGAATTAGAATCTGGGAACAAGTTTCTTGCTTTGTTCATGAATCACAGGTAATTGGGGGCGCTTGAACTGAATCTGGGTTTGGTTTGTTACATTGATTAGGTTAGGTTTTCATTTAAGTTTATTGGTGTCAGTTGGTGATTGGTATTATATCAAACAGTTGGGATGGTTACTAGCTTCTGTGCTTGTTGATAATGCGTAATTGGGTGTGGTGTGGCATTGAATTTGGTTATTGTTTTCAATTCCTTCTTGTGTTTCTGTCTAGCTTAACTGAAATTGATTAGCTATTTTGATGTTCCTAATTGCTTCATTGGTTCTTTTCTCCGCCCGGGTTGAAGATGGAAGGCCTAAGTAAGGGGGATAGGAGTGATGTACTTGAGTGGAAGATGATGAAATTGTAGAGCGTTTTCGGGGGAGATGGCAGCAAAGGGGAAGTCATCAGTACAAGTGCAGAGGAACTTTAAGAGGTTTATAGCCATTCTAACATCTGCAGCATGTGAATGGTTTTTGATATTTCTTCTGTTTGTTGATGCACTGTTATCCTATCTGCTGACTAAGTTTGCGGTCTATTGCGACTTGCAAAAGCCCTGCATCTTGTGCTCAAGGTTTGAACATATTACTGGTAATGAAAGTTCTCAACTTTATGAGGATCTACTTTGCAGCAACCACATATCGAAGCTCACATCTTGGATAGCTAGTCAAATTTATGGTAAGGATGATGGCAATGGAATGCATGAAGATTATCTCTTTCCTTTCACCACAAGGGACAACTCCAACCGAGAAATGCATATGTTTTCAGTTGGTAATTCGGTATCAGATGTTGAAAGTTATGGTTCTCGGAGGAGTATGCCAAGCAGAAGTTGTGTTCACAGTCCTGTTCACAGTTCTGTGGGTGTAGGGCAATGGTCTTGTTGCTGTAGTCTTTGGGGACATAGAGGAAAGTTTAAAGGACTAAAACTCAAATCATCTGGGACAAAACATGCCAAGCCTAATATTCCTTTGCCACGTTTGCCAAACAGTAGCCGTTCAAATCGAAGCCGGGATAGTTCAAAGAAGATCAGGGATAAGTCTCCGGCGTCAGTCACTAGTTGTCGTTCTGCAAAAGTAGGAGTTGATCCCTTGTTTCATGTAGGATACAGTGAATTGAAGTTCTTTTCTGACACTGACTCAGAGTTTCTGTTTTCTGATGGGGATGATGGTAGCGGTTTAACCAGTGTAACTCATGAGCCTAAGATGGAAGGTTTAGTACGTGCTTCACGATATCGGCCTAAAGCACCACCAAATGGTTTGAGGTCAGGAAGGCCTAGCAAGCGTCCCCCCAAACCCAAGCGGTCACTTTCAGAACCATGGCCTGTTTTTAGGAAAGCCTATGATGTAAAATCCTTGGGTTCTTATAACGAATTTGAGACTGGCCTCAGTGAGCTTAACTGTCAACAATCCAATAGGAAGTCCAACCCTTCTGCATTACCTGAGCTCATTTCACTAGATGACATCCTTTCGTCACCCAATGTTCTAGAAAAGGGTAAGCTCAACTTTCTCTCATTTCCAATACATCTGTGTTATATGAGTGTATCTCTGTAGATGGCACTCGTTGGTTAAGAGTATTATCAGACAAATCTTTTTTCTCTCTTTTTTTGTCTCTGTATCCCTGCAAACCAGCACTCGTTGCACTTATGCATGAGATTAATAATTATTTCATTGCTCCTTTTTTTTTTTTTTTGACATGCCTTTAGCAGATATTAATGGGACAGGGGACTTTGGATATGCATCTATCAATAAGAATGTTGAACTTCTGAAGTCTGTATATGCAACAGACGGAGTACCTGTTAAAAACGATCCAGCTCTTATAAAACGAAACCATAGTAAGGTAGATGCTGTGTCTGAGTCAGAGGTAGGTGTTAGGGAAAGAGATTCATCTGGTACTACTACAGAAGCTCCTCTTATGAAACCAAACCCTGGTAATGTAAATGCTGTGTCCAAGTCACAGGGAAGTGTTCGAGAAAGAGATTCATCTGGTGTTACTACTGAAGCTTTTATAAAACCAGACCATAATAAGGTAAATGCTGTGTCACAGTCAGAGGGAAATGTTAAGGAAAGAGCTTCATCCAGTATTACTACAGAAACTCTTATACAACCAGAACATGGTAAGGTAAATCCTCTGTCTCAGTCAGACAGAAATGTTAAGGAAAGAGATTCTTCTGGTGTTTCTAAAGAACAGCCAGCAGTGAAGGAACCCGATAGAGTTGATGAGGAAATGGAAGTGCTAGCTTCACAGGACTCTTCTGCTCGGGAGACTAACTTGTCAGCAAAGAATACAAGTTCAACAGTAGATGGTTGTGTGGGTGAAAAACAGACAACTGATGCCTCCAGCTCTAATGCAAAGCCGATGCTTCACACGTCAGCATCAGTAGAATCTGGTCTTGAATCGCTGGATGGAGGCTATGTCAGTGAAATTGAAGGTGAAAGTATAGTTGATCAGTTAAAACGACAGATTGATTATGACAGGAAATGCATAAAGGAGTTGTATAAGGAATTGGAAGAAGAAAGGAGTGCCGCTGCAATTGCTGCAAATCAGGCAATGGCCATGATCACAAAGCTCCAAGAAGAGAAAGCTGCATTCCATATGGAGGCCCTTCACTGCTTAAGAATGATGGAAGAGCAGGCTGAGTTTGACGTAGAGGCACTGGAGAAAGCCAATGATCTGCTGGCTGAGAAGGAGAAAGAGATACAGGACTTGGAAGCAGAGCTAGAATTTTCTAAGTTAGACTACCAAGATGAATCGATAATGGAGAATCCACTTGACAAAAGTTGTGATTTGATGGGGGGGATTGACCCGGTGGAGAATACTGTTATGCCCGGTGTAAAAAACGATCTCAATGTTACTTGCAACTCAATGGCTACTGAGGTATCCATAGGCAGTAACCAACCTCCTTTTTCTGAAACTACTCTTTTAGAGTTTGAAGATGAAAAATTGTACATTACAAATTGTTTGAAGAGCTTGGAGAGGAAGCTTTCTGAACTTTCCAGTAGAGGGGCTTCCTCCAAAATGCTTAATGGTGGGCATTCCCAAAAGCATATGGATGATGGACAGAATCAAGCAGAGACTCCTAGAAAAGAGAGGAGTCTACTAAATGATGGACAAAATCAAGAAGAGACTCCTAGGAAAGGGAGGAGTCTATTAAATGGTCAGCTTGAAGAGAATGTTCTGCATGGGCAAAAAGATTTACATATGTCTAATGGTAGCTCTGCTGCTCAAGAAGGGCCAACTGGTTGTGGTGGCGGTGATGAATTAGAATGTGAAGACAATAATGCTGATTCCCGTGGGGAAAAAGATATCATGGATCCTGGAGAAATGGATTTGGTTATTCTGGAAAATGAAATCTCAGACCTTAATGATAGGTTGGAGGCACTTGAGACTGATCATGATTTTCTTGAGCACATGCTCTACTCTCTTCAAAATGGAGCGGAAGGACTACAATTTGTTCGAGAGATAGCTCATCAGCTGCAAGAGTTGCGGAAGATAGGGACGGGTTTCAGATGATATTCTGCTCCCTGACTTCAAATACATAGTAAGCATGTTATGAAGGACTCAAAAACTTTTTCTTTCTGCTTAAATTTTCCTACATTTGGTTGACCATTCATCCATTATTTGTCACAGATGAAATTGAAATTAAAGGCAGAAATCAGGGCACATACGGGAAGTCTTGATCAGCGAGCAGTTGGGTGCAAGAAATGGTTCCTTCAGTTGCCCAAACACCATGAAAAATCAAAATGATTTTATGTACAGGTACCTGCCAAAACTGTTGGAATGAAAAAAATGGTCTATACTAGGGCATAGTGTATATCATCTTAGAAGTACAATTTTCCATCATCTTTTCCACTTGTGGGTCTATTCTTTCTTTCATTTTTGTTTGATTCGAGAGCTGGTAGGTTTTGAAGTCAACTTCATTGATGTTCTTATCGAGATTGTAAAGTTGGCATTTCCAAGTAGTTCAAATTTCTTGTTCTCAGGTCTACCTCCTATTACAGCCAAGCCACATCCATTGTAAATTCAAGTAGATCTCTTATAGTATATTTAGAGAGTTTACTCCCGAGTTTTTACAAATGTTTTGTATAGAAGACTTGGAATGTCTCTATGAAAGGAATATGTTCAGCTCCTGCATTCTCATTAGAATGATTCTTAAGAGTCGGCCAATCTTGCACCCAAGTACCATTAAAGGCTTGACAATCCAACACACAGCACCCATTTTGGTTCCTAATGCTTTTACAGTCCAAAACTTAGGGTTTAGCTAAAAAATTCGAGCTTCATCTTTATGCAAATCACACTACGCAGACCCATATGAGACATGGTTACTACTTCTCCACAGTATCGAAATGCAATGTATAGGCTATAGTCATTACTCATTACTGTTGGGAAAGAAGGGCTAGTGAATAATTGGTTATCCCAGTTTTTAACTTTTTCCACCTCATGTGATATATGGAAATAGCAGCAGATAAACAATGAGACACAGAATTTGACGAGTTCGGCAGCAAAATTTACCCACGTCCCCAGGACAGTAGTAGTACTTTCTTCCACTATGTAAAATAATGGGATTACAAGAAACAACCTCACTTTAGTGACTAAACTTCACTAAAGTGATAGCACACCCTATCTCTCAAGAAGATCTCCTCACTTAATTGAGGCATTTTTCTCTCAATTAAGTACGTCGAGCCTCCTCATTATTTCATGATTCAATGCTTGCTTTTAGTTGGGCATGCCTCCTCCATCTTCAAAGTCGGCTGCCACCACCAACCTGTGTTTATGGGATTGTTTCTTACTTTTCCAACTCTAGTGCGCCAGCTTTGCTATTCATAAAGCAACTAGCTAGCCTTCTTTGCATTGAGTGGGTCACCAAAGCTGCAGCAAATAATGCTTTCCTCATGTAGTAAGCCACCGCATGGATTGCCTGCTCCAATTAAGGAAGCACTGATGGGGATTTCCTCCTCCAATTAAGCCACCACAACAATAGTTTTTTTTTTTTTTTTTTTGGTGAATAGACTTCAATCAATAAAACACCGAAGAAAATGCCCAAGGAGAAGACCCAATAAAGACGAAATACACAGCAACAAAAGAGGGGAAAAATCAACCTTCCGTTGGACATGAACAGGACAAGGAAGGAGACTCTCAAAACAGCTAAAAAAACAAAAATAAAGAACAAGGAACTCACGGAGGACCAGGCAACCCATCACTTACGAGGACCCGTAATTAATTTGTGCACACATGTCATTAAATAGTGAATAATGTTCTTTAAATAGACAAATCTAATGCATGTTTCTGACTTTCTGGCTACTGATTAAAATTATTTGTCAAACAAATATGAGCATATTCACCTAAGTCAATTAAGCCTGCCAAAACATGAATGAAAAGAGAGACGTATGTCGGTAAAAAAGGTGACTTGTATGCCAAACTCGTCTGGAACTCAAATAGGGTTATATATAGTGCCAAAAGCCAACATCATTTCCATTCAGAAACACAAGCATTACTCAAATTCAATAGAGCCACAAACACTTTACCTTTCCCAAATTCCACCACAGCCGGCCTAGTTATTGACCATGTTTCTCGAGCTACTACTAGCCTTAGCCCTTTTCTTGCTCCCCTTGCTTTTCCTCATTCTCAAATTTTCCGGCAACCCGGAAACAGGCAACAGCAAGCTCCCAAAATCATACCCAATAATCGGTTCATTCCCAGCCCTCTACAAGAACCATGCCAACAGACTCGCATGGTTCACTGAGCTTCTCCAGAACTCTCCCTCGGCCACTATCTCTATTCACCACCCTTTCGGCCGACACTCCGTCGACACCGCCAACCCCACTGTGGTTCAACACATCCTCAAGACAAACTTCCCCACCTACCAAAAAGGCGAGTCATCCCGTCAAATTCTCCAGGAGCTCCTCGGCGACGGCATTTTCAACGCTGACGGTGACAACTGGAAGTTCCAGAGGCAACTCTCCAGCCACGAATTCAACACCAAGTCGCTGAGAAAATTCGTTGAAGACGTGGTTGACATTGAACTCTACGACAGGCTCGTACCCATTCTATCCAAATCTTCTAGCGAGCGAACCATTCTTGATTTCCAAGACATTCTCCAAAGGTTTGCCTTCGACAACATTTGCCGAATCGGGTTTGGCTACGACCCTGAGTATCTCCTTCCTTCTCTGCCGCAAGCTAAGTTCGCGGTGGCGTTTGATGATGCGGTCGAGATCAGCAGCGAGAGGTTCGGCTTCCTGAGACCGGTGTGGAAAATCAAAAGAGCTCTTGGAATCGGCTCGGAAAGCCGTATCAGCAGAGTGGTCTCCGATGTGCGTGAGTTCGCCAACACCATTGTCAAGCAAAAGAAGAGAGAGATGGACGAGATGAAGACCCTGGAGTCTCACGATCTGCTGTCTCGGTTCTTGGGCTCCGGCCACTCCGACGAGAAGTTCGTCACCGACATCGTCATCAGCTTCACCCTCGCCGGAAGAGACACGACCTCAGCTGCTCTGACCTGGTTCTTCTGGCTAATCTCAAACCACCCAAACGTCGAGAGCGAAATTCTCAAGGAGATAGAAGAGAAATCGGAGAAGGGAGCCGGATATGATGAAGCGAAGGAGATGGTGTACACACACGCGGCGCTCTGCGAGAGCATGAGGCTGTACCCGCCGGTTCCGATCGACAGCAAAGAGGCGGTGAACGACGACGTTTTGCCGGACGGGACTAAAGTGAAGAAGGGGATGGCAGTGTCGTACCATGTTTACGCGATGGGGAGGATGGAGCAGATATGGGGCAAGGACTGGGCAGAGTTCCGACCCGAGAGGTGGTTGGAGCGTGACGTGGCGGCGGACAAGTGGAGGTTCGTGGCGAAGGACTCGTTTAGCTACCCGGTGTTTCAGGCGGGGCCGCGGATCTGTTTGGGGAAGGAGATGGCGTTCTTGCAGATGAAGAGGGTGGTTGTTGGGGTTTTGAAGAGGTTTAAGGTGGTGCCGGAGAAAAGAGAGAATGGATTAGAGCCGGAGTTTGTTGCTTACCTTACAGCGAAAATGAAGGGTGGGTTTCCGGTCACCGTTGTGGAGAGGGTTTAAGGATTTGACTCTGTGTGTGTTGAGCTAAGACTAGTCAAATCTGAGCTTCCCGCCATTTAGTTGATTATTATATCTGAACTTTAAGGTTTATTTATTTATTTATTTTTTTAATGAAAAATAAAATTTTATAAACATGTACGTACATTAAGATTAGATAGCGAGCATCTCCAACAGTAGTAATTACTTTTTAGTTAAATTTAGCTAAAGATGTGAAACATAGCTATTGATTTAATAATGTTGCTCCAGCAGTAGTAGCTATTTGTAAATAATATACTAAATTTTATCGAATCGTAAACTGACATGTGGACAAAAGAAGAGAGAGAAATATAACTTTTGTTTTAGTTATGCAAGATTTTCTAGCTAAATATAGCTAGTCAGTTTAGCTAAAGCTAAATTTAGCTTGGGTATAACTAGTTTGTAGTTGATTTTTTCTTTAAAAATAGTTATATATAGCTAAAAATTGAATTTAGCTAGTCTGTTGGAGATGCTAAGATCGATCAACTATCTATCCCATTGAAATATAGAAAATAAAATGCATGTTGAAAACATATTTTGTAGGACTAGTGAATAGGTGAAGAAGCGGAAAAATATCTTCACTTTTTTTTTTTTTTTATAATGCAAATTAGCAGCTTAGAAACCCTAAAAAAAAATATAAAAAATAAAAAATAAATAAATAACCACAACAAATTCACCAAAGAGGAGCAAAGCCTCTTGACAACTCTTTTCTTTTTCAACACCGCCCGCATGTGGCTTCCATAATTTGAGAGATAGCCATAAAGCCACCAAACTTAGGGTTGCCCTTGCATGTCTGCAATGAAACTAATATGTATCAACGATTATGACAAGTTGATAGCCTTCTTTCTTTATCCTCTTAATAATTCAAATTGGGTGCTTTCACTGGAGCCAATATCAGAATGATGTTCAAAGAACAAATGTAACAGCACATTCCGTTCACGCAAGGAAAAAAAAGGTTAAAAAACTAACACATTGAAAGATCTTTCTAAGGAACTCTCTTCAAAATCTCTCCACCATTAACAGGAACGAAAATTATTTCAATTATTATTATTATTTTTTTGAGTTTTAAGTTGTACTTTAAATTTAGTGAAAGGAAAAACAAAATTTAACTTTGTATTTTGTTAATTATAATTTTTTTTTCCTTATAAACTTATATGTCACGTAAATCTCTCTCTCTCTCTCTCTCTCTCTCTCCTCTCAACCATATAATAAGGAGACTAGCTGATAGCCTTCTTTCTTTATCCTCTTAACAATTCAAATTGGGTGCCTTCATTGAAGAACCAATTTAGAATGGTGCTAAAAAAAAAAAAAAATGTTAGAGCACATTCCGTTCATGCAAGGAAAAAGACCCAAACATTGATAGATCTTGGAAAAGAAACCCTCTTGAAATTCTCTCCACCATTAACCGCAGTGAAAACTATTTAAAAAACTCTCTTAAGTTTTAAGTTGCACTTTAAATTTAGTGAGAAAAAACAAAATTTAACTTTATATTTAGTTAATCATAGATTTTTTTCTCAGAAACTTATATGTCACATAAATATTTCTTCTTCATTTTTCAAACTCCTCCATCTCTTCATAATCCTGTAAAATTGACTAGTTGTTAGTACAGAAATGCAACATTGCATATTTAATTATTTATTATTCATTACTTGTTCATTACGGTCCTAAGAGATGTAAACGTTTAGCACAAGAGATGACGTTTGCAGTGAGATGCACATTGTTTGCTAGATTGTTCCTAGGTCCTTCCCATTATAGAAACGGAACTACGAAATTCATCAAAGATAGAAAAGACTTGACCAGCTGAAAACAACCGACATTAACTTTTTGGTGACGGTTTTGCTTGCGTAGTTGTATGAATAATGGGTCCTATATCTTTATGCAAAAATCAAGTGAGAAGAACTATCAAATTTAAATTGGGAAAACCGAAAAACAACTAGAAGCAAGCCAAATTTGCTGACGACTTTGCTTAGGTGTGGATATCATTTTATGATTTTGCTACTTATTTGTTGAGGACTTGAGAGTTTAAAGACGTCAAATCGATTTTAGTAAAATTAACAAATAAAACAACCAGACGCTTTAATTACCTGGTATGTATTGATATTATTCTCGATTGTTAATGAGAATTATTATTTACACTCTCATTTTACAATCAACACTCTATGTTTCATTTTATATTATCTTAACATCACATTTTTATAATTTATATTACAAAAAGACAAAACTTAAGATATCAAGAAATGAAACATGAAGTATGTATTGTAAAATAGAGAGACTCCTTTTATTAATTACACTTATGGTGATAGTATGTACATGTTTCATATTCACGCGAAATCTAAGACCATATGTAAAAATTAAGCCAAGTCAAGTTATGTATGAAAAGAGAGCCCGTTATTTGTCTTTAAAAGTTTACAGTGAAAATGAGCATTTTCCCTTTTTTTTTTTTTTTTTAGTAAGAAACTTACAGAAGAAGGCTAAATATAAATGCCTCTCGGACACCCAGACTAAACGATCAAATAAAATAGCTCTAGATATACTAGGTGGGAGTCTGGGAGAGGATTCTCTCAAATTTTCTCTCTATTACAAGTGTGGCCTATCCTATGAGTCTTTCCAGTTTGTTTTTGGAAAATTGACGTGGGTTTGCAGGGGTTAGATGTATATTACATCATTGATTAATATATAATGGCCCATATCATGTCCTTAATTATAATCCACTGGTCAGCCTGAGAAGGACGTTAGAATACCACAAAATATTTAAGTGTAGCAGTGGCTATCTATAAATAGAACCACCATTGCCACCCACTCATTCACAGACACAGAGCTTTATCCAAGTCAAACACACACAGACTTCACCTTCTCCAATCTCCATCAAGAAATTAAAGCCTACTGATCGATAAGCCATGTTTCTCGAGCTGTTAGCCTTCTCCTCCCTACTCATCCTCCCCTTGCTTTTCTTCATCCTCAAGCTTTCCGGCAACTCGAAAACCAACAGCAACAGCAAGCTCCCCAAATCATACCCAATAATCAGTTCATTCCCAGCCCTCTACAAGAACTATGCCAATAGACTCCCATGGTTCACTGAGCTTCTCCAAGACTCGCCCACATCTACTATTACTATGCACCATTCTCTGGGCTGCCAGCCTGCCACTTCGTCGTCACCGCCAACTCGGCCGTGGTCCAGCACATCCTCAAGACAAAGTTCCACATCTACCAAAAGGGCGAGTCCTTCCGTACAACTCTCCACGACCTCCTTGGCGATGGGATTTTCAACGCCGACGGTGACAATTGGAAGTTCCAGTGGCAACTCTCCAGCCATGAATTCAACACAAAGTCCCTCAGGAAATTTGTGGAAGACGTGGTGGACACTGAGCTCTACGATCGGCTGATCCCCATTCTATCCAGATCTTCCAGCGACCGAACCATGCATTCTCGATTTCCAAGACATTCTCCAGCGGTTCGCCTTCGACAACATTTGCCGGATCGGGTTCGGGTACGACCCGGAGTATCTCCTTCCTTCTCTGCCGCAAGCTAAATTCGCGGTGGCGTTCGACAATGAGGTCCAGATCAGCAGCGAAAGGTTCAGTTCCACGCGCCCGGTGTGGAAGATCAAACGAGCTCTCGGAATCGGATCGGAAAGCCATCTCCACTGTGTGGTCTCTAACGTCCGAGAGTTTGCGAACACCACCGTCAAGCAAAAGAAGCATGAAATGGACGAGGAGAAGACTCTGGAGTCTCATGATCTGCTGTCTAGGTTCTTGAGCACCGGCCATTCCGATGAGAAATTCGTCACTGACATCGTCATCAGCTTCACTCTCGCCGGAAGGGACACGACCTCGGCGGCTTTGACCTGGTTCTTCTGGCTAATCTCAAACCATCCAAAAGTCGAAAACCAAATTCTCAAGGAGATCAATGAGAAAACGGAGACCGGAGCCAGATATGATGAAGCGAAGGAGATGGTGTACACACACGTGGCGATCTGTGAGAGCATGAGGCTGTACCCGCCGGTTCCGACTGACAACAAAGAGGCGGTAGAAGACGACGTTTTGCCGGACGGGACTAAAGTGAAGAATGGGACGACAGTGACGTACCACGTGTACGTGATGGGGCGGATGGAGCAGATATGGGGCAAGGATTGGGCCGAGTTCCGTCCCGAGAGGTGATTGGAGCGTGATGTGGCGACGGAGAAGTGGAGGTTCGCGGTGAATGACTCCTTTAGCTACCCGGTGTTTCAGGCGGGGCCGAGAATCTGTTTGAGGAAGGAGATGGCGTTTTTGTAGATGAAAATGGTGGTGGGTGAGGTTTTTGAAGAGGTTTAAAGTTGTGCCAGAGAAGAGGGAGAATGGAAACCTTGCCTACCTCACCGAAGAAATGAAAGGTTGATTTCCGGTGACCGTTGTGGAGAGAGCTTGAGTATTGGACTATTTATAGTGTGTATTTTTATAGCTCTTAAAGACTATATATACGTACGGTTTCCCGCGGTTTTAATTTGGTATTTTAAAGATTTTTTTACACTTTATTTGTAGGGTGGTTGTTTTTTTTTTTTTTTTTTTTTTGAAACAAAGTTTCATTGCATTCGATGACCAGCCAAAAAGTCAGAGTCTAATATACACTTAAAAGACAGAAAAATGGCGGGGTAGCTACCACGCTCCTATCTAAGTAATGTAAACTCATTACAAGTCGATTTTGAGCTCGCTTTGGAAGCGGACCCATAAACAAAGAACAACTCCGTGTCTTCTAGGGCAAAATCATTGACTAACATCCCCATTAGCCAAGCGCGTAATTGCGGTACCAACAGAAAAGCCACTTCCCAACAAACAAATAAGAGTCATCCATAAGCCGCTTCCTCCAGTCCCACTCAAGATAATTACCAATTACGTGAAATCATGATCTAAAGTACGACTAGCACTTTAAAGGCCTTAAAAAGCCCAAATAACCCAAGTAGGTCAAATTCTCAGGTCAGGCCCGCCCGACGCGCTAAGTAATGAATAAGGGTGGCAAGACACCCTCCTTGGCAGCCCATAACTTAAGCCTAGGCTTAGAGCCCAACAGCCCAAGTTTGAGCCCAGGCCCAAAAACCCAAGCCCAAACCCGAGCTACCCAAACAGGAGCCCTAGCCCTCAGGAACCAAGCCGCCGCTGCCGCCATTCCTTCTGGCGGCCTACCGCAACCGAGCCTGACCATGGTGGACTCAAGCCACAAACCAACCAACGCCTCCGAGCACCTACACAACAGCCTGACACCAACGAAACCAAATTCGAAACCTCGATCGGAGGCGATCAAGCACAAAAGTGTGCAGAACTACCGCGCCTTCTCCAAGTCCAAGCAAAACCCAGAGATCGGGAGAATCCGATCCCCTCAAAACGCAGATCCTAACGCCAATCGATCAAGCACCCGGATCAAATTCTACCCACCAACGATCAGAGCAGAAACCTCCGGCAAACTCCTCTCGACGCTGGCGTCGCTACGCACAACAGATCCGGCTGGAACACGGCGCCGCTGTTAGACTAGAAACCCTAGGTTTCTCTTGCTCCTTTTCCTTAGATCGGATCAACTGGGTATGTTTTTGTAGGGTGGTTCTAGTTAGACCTCTAAATTTAATATTTGGACCTCCAACTTTTTTTAATTATTAATAGACTTTGTCAAGACAAATAAAGACAAAGAGAGAAAAATGGGAAAAAAAAAAATACTCTTCTTACCTCCCTAAATATAACATTCAATTAAATTATTTTTTTATTTCTTTTGGAATTTCCTTACATTGCCATATAGTTTTATAATTTACCTAAAATAATTAAGTAAAAATAATAGTTTCTATATATGGGCCATCATTTAATACAAAAATAAATTCAAAATAATCTGATTTGGAATTTCCTTAAACTAAATTCATTGAATATTATGATATAGTTATTACTCGATCTTCCAACCCAAAACCCTTGAAATCCTTCTTTTAGCAAATTCAAAAGGATTTCAGTAATATATCAAGATTGAGAATCTTTGATTAATTTTGGTGAATGAGAGACATACTCATAAGAGAACAATATCATGTGATTTTGATTCATTCTTCTTCTCATGGTTGAAGAAAGAGATAAAAAGTAGAGTAACAAATTGTTGTATCTCATATTCAAGGGTGTTTTGGTAAAAATAAGGAGGTCTACTTAGCTTTTCAAGTATTCTAAAAAGTAAATTAGAGGTGTACTAAGTATGAGAGGTCTAAATAGCAAATTTGGAGGTTCAAATAGAACCACCCTTATTTGTATTTTAAATTTGAGCTGGGTTTAGGCTTTAATTACCCTGTAATGTAGGATGCCTTATTGTACTTTCATTCTAATATATTATTATAGTTGGAACAAACAATGGAGATTAGTACGTATCACCCTTCTAATGATAAGAAAACCTCAAAATTAATGTCTGAAATCTTAATTAGAAAAAAGAAAGGAAAAAAGAGTTGACAGTAAGAATGAGAATGAGAAAATACATTTTGTTCCCAACTGTTTTCAAATATACACATTCATAAACAAGGTTTTCTGTAAATCCAAGAGTAGAAATTATAGAATCAAATTTCTTGTACCATTGTCTAGAAGCTTGTTTCAGGTCATAAATAGATTTTCTTAACGTGTAGACTGTGTTTTCACTTCCAGCTTCAATGAACCCTTCTGGTTGCCTTATGTAAATCACTTCATCTAGCTCACCATTCAAGAATGCAGTTTTAACATCATTTGATGTAGCTCCATATCAAAATAAGTTACTAAGGTTATGATTATTCTAAATGAATCTTTTGTAGAAACTGGAGAAAAAATCTCAGTAAAATTAATGCTCTCTTTCTGTGTGAACCCTTTGGCAACTAGCCTTGCCTTATGTCTCTCAACATTTCCATTTGCATTTGTTTTGGTTTTGAAAACCCATTTACAACATATAGGTTACTATTTGGGGTCAAGTTCAACTAATTATTCCTAAACTGCATTTTGGCTCATGCAATCAATTTTTGCTTCCATTGCTTGCTGCCACTCTTTTAATTCACTACTTTCAATGGCTTGGCTAAATATAATTTTATCATTATCTTCTGCACAATCCATTTCAATTTCTGCTTCTTGCAGATAGACAATATATATAATCACTCTCTCCCCCCCTATAAGTTGGTTATCTTGCTCTCTGTGATATTCTTGGGCTCAGGGTTTACAGGATTAGGTGGTGGTACTGGATGGTTTTGAGGTTTTAAAGCAGGAGCTGGTTCAGGTAAAGTTGCAGGTTCAACTTGATCATCATCAAAATTCATATCCTGAACAATTACTTGATCTTGTACATTTGATTTTTGGGAGTACTAATAGCTGTTGGTGATTCTATTTCTAAGGGCAATGTTATTTCTACATCTTCAGTTGACACAATTTCTTCAAATTCAGAAGGCTAATCTTCAAAATTTGTATTGTGTACTTTTTCACTTAGAAACTTGATGAGTTTTAAAAATTCTAGGTGAATGATGAGGAGAGTATAGCTTATAGCCTTTAGACTTATCTGGATATCCTATTAATTAATAACAGCTTATAGTTTTAGGATCAAGCTTGTTCAAGTTTGGATTGTAAACTCGAGCTTCTGCATGACATCCCCAAACATGATAGTGATGAAGATTGGGTTTCTTGCCACACCAAAGTTCAAAAGAAATCTTTTCTATGGCTTTACTAGGTGTTCTGTTGCAAAAATAAAGCCTCAACCCACAAGAATTTTGGCAAACCTGTTGTACACATCATACATCTAAACATGTTTAGAAGGGTTATGTTCTTCCTCTCACCAACACCATTTTGTTGAGGGTTATATGGTGTTGCGTATTGACTATTGAGTTTTAATTCCATTGCCCTAAAAAAACAAAGCAAATGGACCCTTCTGTTGAGCAGATTTTGTGTATTTTCCATAAAACTCAACCCCTCTATCAGACCTTACTGTTTTGATCTTCTCTTCTAGTTGATTTTCTACCTCAGTCTTAAAGATTTGGAAATCTTTAAGTGCTTGAGATTTTTCTGAGAATAGATGAATGTATCTGTATCTAGAAAGTCATCAATGAATATGATGAATACACATTCCCACAAATAGTTTGATGTCTAAATAGACCACATATATCAGTATGTATGAGTTCTAGAAGGTTTTGGCTTCTGTATGCAATATTCTTTCTTAAGTTGGTTATTTTTCCCTTAAAGCATTCCACACAATTTGTTAATCAGAAAAATCAAGTTGATTTAGAATTTTGTTTTTAACTAAAAATTTTCAATTTCTCTTTTGAAAAGTGGCCAAGTCTTCTATGCCACAAAAATGCAGACTTTTCATTACTTTTGGTTCTTTTAACTGGTGTTAGCTCAGTGGTTAGAGCACCCACTACCTAATGACGAAGTCATGGGTTCGAGTCACCATGGGGGTAGGAGTGAAATCCTTTGATCCTCTTTAAAAAAAACAATGAAAAAAAAAGAGAAAAAAAAAAAAAAAACACCTGTGAAAATGTTAGTACTGTTTGTGTTATTTTCTTCAACAAGTAAATTTCTTGTTGAGCCATAGAACCATTAAGCTGCAAATAATCATTCAATATAACACCAGAACCAATTTGAACAGAATTTTTAGAAATACTGGAACTATCAATAATGAGTCTACAACCAGATTTAATTAAAAGATAAACTAAAACCAAATTCCTTCTCATAGAAGGCACATAAAAAACATTATCCAAAACTAACAATTTTTCTAATCCTAGATCAATCTTTAAGTTGCCAATAGCCTTGATTACCACACTCATGCCATTGCCTACACACAGGTTCATTTCATCACTTTTTGAGATTCTCCTCCTTATGAATCCCTGCAAAGAATTAGTAATATGAATTGGTGAGCCTAAGTCTATCTACCAAGATTGTGGTTCAACATTAATAATATTAGCTTCTAGAGAAAAAGCTGAATTAGAAAGCATCTTACCCTTTTTGGCCAACAAGTGTTTATAACCAGTGCGATCCTTTTTCATGTGTCCTACTCTTTTGTAAAAGTAGCACTTGAACCTGAAGGACATGTTTTCTTTAGGTATTGTAGATGTTGAACCCTTAGTGATGGTTTGGCAGGCTTTAGCTTGTTATGAGCATTCTTCTTCTTAGGTTTCTCAATGAAGTTTATGGTGGTGGTAGGCTCTCTCTCTTTAATTAATCTTGTCTTCTTCATCAAAACAGATGACTATGAGTTCATCTAGGGTCCAGTTTTATTTCTAAGCATTATAACTAGCTAGTTCTCAGCTGACTATGACTGCTAGGTAGGGATTGCAGTGCATGATGTACTACTTGTTCATCCCTTACCCCCATCATAGCATAATACAACTTACCTCGTAACCATAAATATCACTAATTATCATACTTTTGAAATAGGTAACAAATGAAACTTATAACATAAGAAAAAGTAATAAATAAAAGTAGGCAATAAATTTTAAAAACTTGAAAATCATGCCTACTACTTTATAGTCATGACGTTAAACATACCTTAATCATGACATTAAATACCATTGAACATACCTTATAGCCATGACATTAGACATACCTTAGTCATGACATTAAATACTATTGAACATAACTTATAACCATGACATTATATAACATACTTCTTGAATAGGTAACTAATAAATTACATAATAAATAGCATTGAGGTATCTAAGACTATACATCTCTTGACAAGGTATAGGAAAAAACTCATAACATATAACCACCCAGCTACCTCATATCCATGAACATCACTAAATATCATACATTTGGAATATGTAACCAATGAAACTCACAGCATAAAAAGAGTTAAAATTAAAAAACCTATAGACATTAAAGTTTTAGAACTTGAAAGTCACTTGTTATAATGATGTATTTAAAACCAACTCAGAGCCTCTAAGGGAAGGGTTCCAACTCAGAACTCATCAAGCTGGCTTGGTCCAGGCCCAACATCTCCAGGATGCCATGTCATACATAGCAATCCCAGCGCCTCAGTCTGACTCGTCTGCCACTACCCGTGCCTTAAACGATTCACGTCACCGTGACCTCACGCAGCTTCGACCCAAATCATCACCACAACTCACTTCGTTAAGACCCGATCTAGAATCAAGCCAGTCCAGTGCCTCATTATCTGCACCACCGTTGATTTAGAACCCACGCTACCGGACTTGATCAGCATGACCACGCCGCTAGTCTTGATTGGAGGTGTTGCCATAAAATGAAGCCAAAGTCGTCTGGTACTTAAGCACAAACACCCACACAAGGAGCTCCTTCGAACAATTACAGATCAAACACCAGTCTCGCAGCAGACCCCAACACGACTATAAGGCCAGAGGCCAGCCCAAACGTCGAGGCGCCGCCTGACGAGCATGATTTTTTAATCGAAAAAGACCGGTCTTTGGGTTTTAGGGTTACTTGAGGAGAGAAAGATGGGAATCACATATATATATATTTAACAAACTAACTTTTGATTTGTAAGTACTCATTATATACTCAACTTTTTTCTCCATATTTTCAATCAATTATTGCTAATTATAATTTTTTATTTTAATTAGTCACTTATTTTTATGTTATATAATAAAATTAAAACAAAAAATATATAATGCCTAGGTGCCTAGCCGCCTGTTAATCCTCACATAAGTAATTAGGTGCTAGGCCATTTCATACCGCTTAGTGATTGTTAGTACATTGTCTAAAATTATATACCTCTTGACATGATATCAAAGAAACTCATAGCATAAAACAACTTACCTCATAACCATGAATATCAATAAATATCGTACATTTGGAATAATAAACCAATGAAAAAAAATAGAAAGAAAGTAGGCATTAAACTTGGAAGTCAAGCCTACTACCTTAAAGCATCTTTTGCGATGCTAACAATTTTTTAGTTACATTTTAGCAAAAATAGTCATTTTGGCTAGCTAATTTTAAAGGAAAAAATGTACTAACAGTGTCCGAACACTGTGAGGACTATCAAAGTGATACCTGAACTTTAAAACTTATCAATGTGATACCTGAACTTATATTTTCTTGTCAACATAGTACCTACGTTAACTTTCCATCACGGTGCCATCAATTATGATCATGTGTGATGCACGTGAGGTTGAAAATGAAGGCAAAAAAGACTTTTACTCCATCATATCCTAAATGAATAAATTTTGAATACATCGAGTCCCTTCCCTCTCGCTTTTCTCTCTAGCGTGGTGGGTTAGGGTTTCCTTTGTGTACATCTGTGCCAAAGGTGACTGTTGTCTTCTACGTTGATTCATGTTACAACTTATGTTCTTTCTGTTCGATTGGTTCTGCAAGTGGCTCGTTTGGGTTAGTTCTCTACTGGTAAGAATGGAGGATGAGTTGGGAGATCTGGTACGTAGGTTAGATCTGTCAGAAGAGGAGGCACAAGTGATTGTTCTACCGGAGGATTCGTCGAGTTGGAAACCCAGGAAGTTCCTTCTGGTAGGGCAGTTGTTGACGAACAAGCCGTATCATAAGGATTTGTTGATTGGCACAATGAGGGCTCTTTGGACTCCCAAGAAGAGCAGAGGGGAATGGCCTCGGGTCTCGGCTAGTGTTCTGGAGCGTTCGGATCGGATAGTCTTCTCTTTCACACATGAGTATGATCGGAATAGGGTGTTGAGGGGATGTCCGTGGCATTTCGATCATGCCCTGTTTGCAATATCGGCGACTGATGGTAGGGAAAATCTCCGTCGTGTGTCTCTACAATGGCAGTTGTTCTGGGTGAGGGCCTGGGGCATCCCTCCACTTTATATGGAGGAAGAGACGGGGAGGCGTATTGGGGACTCTGTGGGAAGATTTGTCCGTATGGAGGCGCCGGAGGATGGGGTTTTCCTGGGCACGACGTTGAAGGTTAGGGTTCTGCTGGACACTGATAAACCTCTTAGGCGGGTTGCGACGATCAAACTTCCAGGGCAGCGGAAGGCCTCCTGTTTTGAGTTGGATTTCCTGAAGCTTCCTACATTCTGTTTTTATTGTGGGCTGTTACATCATGATTCAAATCGGTGCGAACTTCATCCCTCGGGGAGGATCAAAGAGAAACAGTTTGATGCGCTCCTCTGTGTTGAAAAGAAGGATCGCTGGTTACTGGAGAAAGAGAGTAAGGAAAGAAAGGAGGCTGTGGAGCGTTTGGTACGAGATGGTCGCCGCTTTGGCTTTCTGAAAACAGGGAGGACTGGCTGGTCAATGACGGCACCGGATTTCCTGATTTCTGGTCTGAGCAGAATGAGGACGGAATGGGAGGAGGAGAATGGGCTGGAAGGGGATCCAGTTGATATGGAGGTGGAGGGTGAGTTCAGTGCTAGAGAGGCGGAGCACTGCCGTGGCCCCAAACGGCGGCGGCAGGTGCTGATGGAGGTGGTTGCTCCAGATTCAGAAATGCAAAACTTACGGGATGTGGAGATTAATTACTCCCCGAATTTGGTGCAGTCCTTGATAGCTGGTGATCCTAGTTTGGAAAGGAATATGAGGAGATTAGAGTCATCGGTGGAGGGGTCACTGGCGGATTCTACGGTGTTGGACAATATTGCTTTTTTCCCGCCGCAACAGACGCACACTTTTGATCCTCCTGAGTTCGTCATTAATAGTAATGACGTGGCAATTACAGGGGGGATTCAGTCAAGTGGGCCTGCGCCCATATCTGGGGGTACATGGGATGTTGTGGCTAAGGACAAGGACCAGACTATTCGCAAGGGTGAACTGGGTGCTCCGACACTGGGTCTTGCAGATGTTAGTGCGGAGGGGGGTCGTATCGAGGCCGGATCGGCCCCACTTGTGTCCCAACTTAAGGCCAACAAGAAAAGAGTGGGTACGAAGGGTTTCCTCATGGGAGGTGGTACGAAGAAAGGGAGAGCGGTTGTTATGAAGTTGCCTACATACACTAATGCGAGTCGTGGACGTACTCAGAATCGTCCTTCCGTGATGGGCCCGGATTTGGTCCATCACGAGTCATGAATGTTTTATGTTGGAACTGCCAGAGGATTGGGAACCCTTGGACAGTGACAGGGCTTAAAGGGATTATTTCCCTCAACGTTCCCAGCATTGTTTTTCTATCGGAGACGAGGTGTACAGAGGAGGAGATGAAGAGTGTGCATGAGCAGCTGGGTTGGCGGAATGCTATTTCGGTCAACTGCAAGTTTGTAAAGAAAAGAAGAGGTAAGAGGGTGAGTCATTCAGGTGGTTTATGTCTGCTTTGGAATGATGATGTTAAGGTGGCTTTACAATCTTTTTCGGAGAGCCATATAGATGTTGTTATCGGAGAGGCGGGTGATCCTAAGTCGTGGCGGTTTACGGGAATTTATGGCCAGCCAAGAACAGAGAACCGGCATCACACATGGAATCTTTTGCGAACATTGAGCCTTCAAGGGAATCTTCCGTGGGTGGTTGGAGGGGACTACAATGAGATTTTTGTGAGCACAGATAAGTTGGGTGGCTTGGTTCGGAATGCTAGGCAGATGGATGCTATGCTTGAGGCCCTAACTTTTTGTGAACTGGTGGATTTTGGGTTTGTGGGGCCAAAGTTCACGAGGCGGGGGACAAGGGGTGGAGAGGAGGTGCGGGTTAGGCTGGATAGGTTTATGGGTACTGCAAATTGGCGTGACTAGTTCCCAGGGTCTAGAGTCCGGCATCTGGATCCATGCAAGTCTGATCACCTCCCTATCCTGTTGGAGATTCAGGAACAAAAGAAATGAAAGAAGAGACGTAAAAGGCGCTTCAAGTTTGAGGAGTGTTGGTTATTGGACAAGCAGTGTATGGAGGTGGTTCGAACTAGTTGGGAGAGTGTTTCTGGGGTGGGCCCTTTTCAAGTTTTGTGGAATAGACTACGTACAACTCGAGATGCTTTAGAAGTTTGGAGTCGTGAAAACTTTGGATATATTCGGAGGGACATTGAGAAGACTAGGGCGCAGCTTGCAGTTTTCTATGGTACCACACTCTCTGCAAACTTAACTGCAGAGAGACAGGCCCTGGAGTCGGAACTGAATGATCTTTTGTAGAAGGAGCAGGTATTCTGGCGTCAGCGGGCGAAGGCCTTCTGGTTAAAGGATGGGGATCTTAATACCAGATTTTTTCACCAACGTGTTAAGAATCGTAGGAAGAAGAATACCATTACTGGGCTTTTTGATAGGGATGGAAAGTGATGTTCGATTGATGACGAGATTGAGAAAATTGTGCTGGACTACTTTGGGGACCTATTTTCCTCGGTCAGGCCTGGGAATTTCCAGAACATTCTAGAAGCAGTGAGTGGGGGGGGGGGGGTGTCTGTGGATGACAATAATAAGCTGGCTGGTGTGGTTGAGAAGGACGAGGTTTTCAGGGCAATTAAGTCTATGCATCCGGCCAAATCCCCTGGGCCAGACGGGTTTTCGCCTAGTTTCTATCAATCTTTTTGGGAGTTAGTCGGAGATGATGTGGTCGGGGCAGTTCGTGAATTCCTTGAATCGGACGAGTATTTAAAAGAGGTGAATAGGACTTTTGTGGCATTGATTCCGAAGGTGGAGGCCCCTGTTCATATGACTCAGCTTCGTCCAATAAGTCTTTGCAATGTGATCTATAAAATTGGGTCCAAGGTTCTAGCTAATCGCTTGAAGCCAATGCTTGATTCACTTATTTCACCGTTCCAGAGTGCATTTGTCCCGGGTTGGCTTATTTCGGATAACTCTTTGATGGCATTTGAGATTTCTCATTGCTTGAAAAATAGACGGAGTGGAAAAAAGGGTTATTGTGCTTTGAAACTGGACATGAGCAAGGCGTACGATAGAGTGGAATGGGTGTTTCTTGAGGCGGTCATCCTCCGTCTTGGAGAGGAGTGGATTAGATGGATTATGCGGTGCGTTACTACGGTCTCTTATTCGTTTATCGTTAACGAAGAACCGAGAGGGCGGTTGATTCCAACTCGGGGATTGAGGCAGGGTGATTCAATCTCACCGTATTTATTCTGACTATGCTCCGACGTGCTTTCCCGGTGTATCTTGCAGGCAGAAAGCCTAGGTGATGTGCATGGGGTTCAGATTTGCATGGGGGCACCTAGCATTAGTCATTTGTTTTTTGCCAATGACTCTTTTATTTTTTTCAAAGCAGAGAAGGCAGAGTGTGAGGTTTTGAGGAATATCTTGCTGGCATATGAAAGCTCGTCCGGTCAACATGTAAATTTCTAGAAAAGCCGTATCTCATTTAGTAAAAATGTGGATATGGAGTTACAGGAGGCGATTGCTGATTATTTTGGGGTTGAGAGAGTGGAGAAGCATGACAAGTATCTTGGCCTCCCTACTGAGATAAGCTACTCCAAAACAGAAGCTTTTAGTTTCTTAATTGATAAAGTCAGAACACGAACCCGGGGTTGGCGTGAGAAGACTCTTAGTGGTGCGGGGAAGGAGATTATGATCAAAGCTGTGGCTCAGGCTATTCCCTCCTATGTAATGAATTGTTTCGAAGTGCCTAAACATATTTGCAGTGAGATGCACATGTTGATGGCTAGATTTTGGTGGGGTGAGGCGGAGGAGGAGCGGAAAATTCACTGGGTGGCTTGGGAGAAGATGTGTTACCCGAAAAATGAGGGTGGTCTGGGTTTTAGAGATATGCATGTCTTCAACCTAGCCCTCCTAGCTAAACAGGGGTGGAGAATTGTACAAAACCCGGATTAGATTATTGCTCGACTGTTGAAAGCAAAGTATTTCCCTCGATGTTCTTTTATGGAGGCTGAACTAAAGGGCGGCGAATCGTATACGTGGCGTAGCATTTTGTCTGGTAGGGAGGTTCTCAAATTGGGGCTTCGATACCAGGTCGGTGATGGGAAGAGTATCTCGGTGTGGAACGATCCGTGGATGCCGCTTCCTAGTTTGTTCAAGCCTTATTCACCAATTATGGAAGGGACAGAAGAGTTGAAAGTGGGGGATTTGATTGATGAGGAGGCTAAGGAGTGGGTCGTTGAATTCATGGAGGAGTTGTTTACTCCAGGTGAGGTGGAGTTGATGGCGTCTTTTCCACTTAGTGTTCGAGGGGCAACTGACAGGTTAGTATGACATCATGATAGAAAGGGCATGTTTAGTGTGAGAAGTGGATATCACGTAGCAAATTCTGCATGGAATTGCATGGGAAGGGGTTCAACGTCATCAGGAGACAGTGGTGGGGTCAACATGAAGTATTGGGCCATGATATGGAAAGCTAGAATTCCACCCAAGGTGAAAATTCATGTTTGGCGACTTCTAAAGGGTATCTTGCCGACTAAGGTGGGCCACTAGCGTAAACATGTCACCTTACCAGATCTCCGTTGTGTTTTCTGCTTGGACGAAACGGAAACAGGTACTCATCTTTTTAAGTCTTGTCCGGCTTTGTCTTGTTTTTGGTTGTTTGGGCCACTGAAAATCCATGCTAGGGAGCACCCAGCCACGGATGAGATTGCATGGGTTATGGATATGTTGGATGTATTGCATGCGGACCACCGTGACCGGTTTTTGGTGTGCCTCTGGGCCATCTGGGCCGAGCGGAACAATGTACTTTGGAAGAATGTCTCCTTCCAACTGATGAATTTGATTTGGTGGTCAACCCGTGTCTTAGAAGAGTTTCAGAAATATCACCCAAAGGCGGTAAAAAAGAAGAAGCGGCCGCCGTCTAAGTGGCAGAATCCTCCCAGAGGTAGGCTGAAAATAAATGTTGATGGTGCTTTCAGAGTTGATAGTGGATGTGGAGGTATTGGAGTAGTGGTCAGAAATGATTCTGGTACGGGTATTGCTGCGCTTGCTAGACCTGTTGTACATGCACACTCGGTTCTTAATAAGGAAGCGGAGGCGTGTAGAGCTGGTCTACTTCTTGGGATTCACCAAGGTTGGGATGACATTGATATTGAAAGCGACTCTGCCATTCTGATTGCTGCTCTACAGAGTGAGGAGAAGAATTTCTCGGAGGTAAGTCGGGTTCTTGATGATTGTAGAGATTATCTTGATGCTTTCCAATCAGTTAGAATTCGACATATTTACCGTGAAGCAAATGGTGTTGCGGATAGACTTGCACACCTTGCTAGTTGTTTTGCTATTGACGATGTATGGTTAGATGAGACTCCTGCTATTATTCAGGACGTTCTCTACGAGGATATGTGTCATTGTTCTTCTGTAGCTCGGGGTTCGGGTTTTATGTCCCCCCGATGCAAAATTTTACTACTATTAATATAATAAATGGAACTGGGCGTGGGGCTGAGCCTCCCAACTAGGCTGGGTTCCAAACCCCTATTCAAAAAAAAAAAAAAAGAATAAATTTAAAATTTAAAATAAAAACTGAATAAATTATTATATTGAAAATAAAAGTTGAATAAATCTTTTTGCTTTGTTCTATTAACCAAGATCCCAATCCAATACGTCATAAAACAAAAATAAAAAAAATTATGAATCCAATCATCATGATTGGATATTATCCCCATCAACGTGAGCAATTCTTCAGTGATAGCAACGAAGATAAGTAGTTGAACTAGATATTGTTCATGTTCATCTTCTTAAACCCAGCAAAAAAAAAAAAAAAGAATCCCAGCAATTGTTCATGTTCTTAACCCATTCATGTTCATCTTTACAAACTCGACAAACCCATTTTCCCATTTTGGAAGAGAAATGGAAGATCTAGGAACTTCCAAGAACCAAAAAGATCGAAAAATTGAAAACCCATTGCTGCTCGAGATTGTTATGCTTCTCATGCTCGGCGAGAAGTGAAGCTGCACCGTCGTCTATGCAGCCCCAACAACTCCTTTTTGTTCTTCTCCTCCCCCTTCTTCAAATCCCTATCACAACCACCAATTGCATAAATTCAACGAACACTCAAACAAATTATGACACCATCACAATTTACACTCACCTGACTCAAGCAATCAAGCGACTTGATTGATTAACCAGCAGCATAAGGAGCAGCTGGAGGAGCATATGCTGCCCTTTTCTTCTTCTTCTTAGACAAGCAGAAGAGACCAAGTGCAAGGAATGCGAGGAAGAAAACACCGCCCAGCGAGACGAAGGTGGCGATGTAAACTGTGCGGTGGTCTTGATGGTGATGCGTCAAGATTTGGGGTGAAGGTGCCAGCGGATTGTAAGGAGTGGGTGCCCAAGGATGTGTATGCCCTCACCATTAGATCCAAACCCACCAACCCCATTATTCCAGCCATACACTTCAATTAAACCCATTCCACCATTAATCACAATTGAATCCATTCCAGCCATCAATCACAATATTCCAAGCCTGCTCTGTTCTCCTCCCACCGCCGCTGGTAGTCTGGTACACCTTCATACTTCGCTCCCTCCCTCCTTCCCCTCACCCCACTAACCTCCTCTACACATGCACACGCGCCATCCATGGCTTCTCCGCCACGCTCTCCGCCACGCTCTCCGCTTCCCAGGCCCATGCACTCCAATCCCACCCCACCATCCTCTCCGTCGGCCTTTGGCCCAGCTCCAACTTCGGCCTCACCTCTGGCCTTTCCACTATATAGCCTATATCATCATTTCCCAAACACCATCCCCAATTCAATTTCAAAAAAACAAGCTATTAGAGTCCTCGTTCTATCTCCTGATGATGAATGAGGGAGAAGAAGAACTGGTGATGAATGGAGAAAAAAAAGAATTTTTTTTATTTCTTTCTTTATTTCTATCTTTTTTATTATAAAATTTATTTTTTTGAGGGCACATTAGTCATTTAGCTCTCTTTTTCGGTCTCACGTGTGTCACACGTGATCAACTTGACGGCACCGTGACGGAAAGTAAACGTAGGTACTATGTTGACAAGAAAATATAAGTCCAGGTATCACATTGATAAGTCTTAAAGTTCAGGTATCATTTTGACAGTCCTCACAGTGTCCGGACACTGGACACTGTCGGTGCATTTTTCCCTATACATCTACATGTCCGGACACTATTGGTGCATTTTTCCCTATACATCTACATCAGTTCTCTCTATTTTACATAGTTCTAAATTTATATTATTATTTGAATGAAGAAAAAATAATTTAAATATATTTATAAATTATAAATAAAACTTTAAAAGGAATACTTTAAATTAACAAAAATAATAGAGAACCTCATCTTGCTTTCCATATTTAGGAGCGAAATAACTAAAAGTTAAAATAGAGAGTCACTTAGGAGTCTAGTATAGCTACTCACATGGATAAAAAGCTAAAGTACTCTAAAAAATAACTAAGGAGCCAAGTTAGAAAATTTGCTAATGATGCTCTTATAATTATGACATTAAACATACCTTATAGCCATAACATTAAATAATATATCTCTAGAAGAGGCAACCAATAAATCACATAACAATCTCAAGAGAAACCCTAAACACCCAAAACCGTTTTTTCCTTTACCGTGAGTATTCGACCTTGTCCGGCGTAGCCCGACGGGAGCAGGCCTCTTGCCTTGCCGTCGTCTGGGGGTCTGCTGCCGGACGGGTATTTGATTCAAAGAGATTGCAAGGGTTTCCATGGATGGTTGCGCTCGATGTGGTCGCAGGAAGCCTCGGGTTGTGTTTTCTAGTTGCATCTTGACTAGCGCAGGAAGCCTCGGGTTGTGCAGTTCAAGACAGACGGCTTGGGTTATGCTTAGATGGTAGGCAGAGAGTGCGGCGGTGGGCCGGCGTGCTTCAGGCTGGAGTGTGCTGTGGCGGGTTTGGTTAGAAGTGGCAAGGGGTAGCGGCAATATAGATCTGGGCGGCACAGGTAGGAGCAGGGCGGGTCGGCAGGGGTCGGAGCAGAGCAGGTTGGGTCGCGCTGCTGGGCTTGTGGCGTACGACACGTAGTTTGGAGAGGATGGGCTGAAGACCAGGCTGGATTGTTGTGCTCTGGAGGTGGACTACTCCTTTGGATGCTCTTGGGCTTCCTAATTTGGGCTGGGGTTGCTGGCCCTATGCCCAACTCTATGTTATTAGCTTTTGTCTAATTACACTATTTTCTCTTAACTGTCTAGCCTACAAAATGTTGATATTCTACATCCAAAGATGAAGAGTTTCTTAATGCACCGCAATTGAGTGCATTGGCTTCAGAAGCTTTTCTTTGCTATTATTCCTAGATAGAATATTGTTATTCTGATAGGCTCCTGAATAAAGGAGCGGAAATGTTTCAAGTATAATGGCACCTAATCCCTTGTGGGAACTATGTGTCTGTGCCATTCTGGCCTGTGTTTTACCATTAATGATATCTTCTTTACCTAAAAAATAAATAAATCACATAACAATTAGATGTTTAAACTAAATACCTCTTGACAAGGTATCAAAAAAAAAAAACTATAGCCATAAAAATCACTAAAATTTCATACATTTGGATTAGGTAACCAATAAAACTTATAGCATAAAAAAAATAAAAAAAATAAAAAATAAAAAACCTATAGGCATTAAATTTTTAGAACGGCTTGAACTTCATGTTTACTACTAACTTCTTATTTTTTTCTTCAAAATGTAACCTGAAAGTCAGGTGTTTTACTGAAGTTGGCTTATGTATAGCAAGTATAGCATAGTTGAATGAACTCTTTGTTAGGTATGTAACTGATACAAACCATTATATGAACTAGATTATTAATGAAATTTCTCGTCCATCGAAGTCCACTGTTAGCATTGGCACTTGCCTCGCTAGCATTGAGATGTTGCTAGATGGGAATGGTTGCTATTGCCCTTGGCGGGATTGCAGTGTTTGGGGTTTAGACGGTGAGTAGGCGATTTTGCTTGGGTTCAAAGCTCTTTTATGGTTAAGGGTGGTTGTGGGCACTTCTTCATAGGACGACGTTGACAGCGCGGTATGGGTTTTGGCCGCAGCAGCGATGAGACTTTTTCGAGGAGTTATTGGAGGGTTGGGGAGTGTGGGGCCCAATTGGGTCTGGCCAAAATGTTCCGGCTTCTATTGGTGCCTTCTGGATGGCGACGTCATGGTGATGATGATGTTTCTTTCAGGCATGGCGGCGGTGGAACGCTTACGGCCATGGTGGCGTCAAAGATACACTCTGGTTGTGTGCGGCAGTTTTTCTGCAGTGGGTTCGAGGCTTGAAGGCTTGAACTAGATAGGCCCAATCATATTTGGGCTTTGGATGCTGCTTTCTTTTGGGCCTTTTGGGCTGCTATGATTTTAGATAGTTTTAGTTTGTTTACTTTCAATAATTTCCTATTCTTTTAGGGGACTATGCAGTTTGTTTTGTGCAACCTAAAGGTCTTATCTAGGTGTCCTAGCTAATCTTCTGGAGTAGTACTAAAGGAGAATTCAAGATATTTGTAATCATGGTGGAATAGATGACAAATGGGTGGAACTAACACATCTTCTTGTTTGTCTATAGATGACAGCGGAAGGGTATGTAATGATTATTCTGACTTGTGATGAATGAAACTAAAACTCAATTTGGCATTGATTCAAAAAAACAAAGAAAAACAAAATCTTAATTACCTCGGTGATAGATACTTTGTGAACCCCTGTCAAAAGAAAGATATGCAAAATATCTTAACATTCGATTCATCAACAATCAACCCATTTGAATTTGTAAAAGACCAACATAATGAATTGGTTTTGCCTAATATTTCTTCTAAAAATTGGGTTATAATGAATATATTTTTAAAATTAAATTGATATCATAAGAAATCAATAGTCAAAGGCTAGAGTCTATATAGAAATTACAAAACAAGAATTACAATAAAAAAATCTGAAAAAACCTAACTCAGTAAATACAACATATTTAACTCTAAAGGCCGCTACCAATTAAGCAAGCCTAAATAAGAAAGGACAACCTTAGCTCCTAAGAAAAAGAAATCATTCAACTAACACTTACCTACCAGACACGCAACTGTGGTGCAAGTAAAATATTAAAAACGTCTTGGAAGCTTTATTATAGAAGCCTTCTCTACTCACAAAAGTTTGAAACCCTAAAACAACATAAAAACTTAAACAATAGCAAGCTCTTTCCCCTTGTGGTCAGAGCTTGCTTATTCATTAGCGGCTACTAACTTTGATAGTAGACTCTTCTTAGGATTTTTCTTCTTTTCAACTGCACCTTCAAGTCTCAAATTCTTGTTTTTGCTAGCAGTATAATAGGGAAGTTTATTATAAGGATTAAATTCAGTTTAGTCCCTTGAACTTTAGGGCTAAAATCAGTTTGGTCCCTCTTTTTGAAAGTCGATCTCGATGGTCCCTATACTCTCAAATGGCATCACCCGAGTCCAAAATTTGAGTTTGACTCCAAAAGTGACATCAGCTGCTGACTTGGAGCAAACATAGGGCCCCATTTTTCAGTATTTGACCCTTCACGAAGGGTAAAACGGACATTCTGCCTTTGAACCTTCTTCTTCAACTTCAATTCGATCAAAACTAGGATCGAATGTGTTAGGCTCATCCTCCTTTTTCAATTCAATCCCTAGACCCGATCGTCCACCTAATCCAGATCCTCCCCTACACCTTCCTCTGACCACCTCGCCTCCGTTTTTCTTCTAATTACACTCCTCTCTTTTCTCTACACCTGCAATTCCAACCGACCACCCCAATACAGAGCACGACTGCCACCGCCCCACTCCAAACCGTCCTCGACCTCATCAACTTCCAACAAAATCCGATACCCATGATATCAAACTGAGCTCAACCTAGACAAAATCCAATTTTCCAAACTGCTCCCAATCATATACACAGATTTGGGATTCAATCCAAACTCCTAAAACAAGAATTGAAGCAAATAAGAATGAGAATCAGCTCCAAACAAGAATCCCATATCCATTATATCAGTCGGATTCAAATTCCGATTCTTCACCAAACAGTAGATGGAACAAGAGCTCTCCTTCAAATCAGAATCAGCTCCAATTTACGCCCAAGGTTTCGACTTCGACGCAAGATAGGGCACTTTGAAGGGAGTGTTGAGCAATGTGTCGATGATCTCGATGGTGGATTTCGGCGCCGTGGACATGTTGGAGACAGGAGGACGTTGGAGGTGGGCGTTGAGGGCGTAGGACAGGGAGAGACACGTGGTCGCGAAGACTTCGGGGAACTTGTTGGCTAAGGTCGCAACGCCGACGCCGGTGCTGCAGGCGATAAGTCCGAGAGTTTTGGTGTTGGCAGCGAGGGGAGACGCAACGACTATGGAGTAGTAGGAGGAAGTGCCGAGGTCCTTGACGTCGATGTTGAGCGAGCCACTGCTGGGATTTGATTTTGATTTTTAATTTCTGGGATGTGAATTTTGGTTGAGTTCATGGTGGAGGTGAAGAGAGAGAGAGAGAGATGAGCTCATGGGTTTTGGGGCTTTGATTAGGGCAAAGGATTGGGATTTGAAGATGGAAATTGGGTCGGAGAGATGGATTGAGAAGAAGAAGAAGAAGAAGAGGAAGAGAGATGAGGAAAAGTGTATGGGGTCAAAGGCTGAGTCAAAGGTAATAAGGGGTAGTTTAGACATTTCGTCCAAATTAGGGTTAAATACTGAAAAGTGGGGCCCTATGTCTGCTCCAAGTCAGCAGCTGACGTCACTTTTGGAGTCAAACTCAAATTTTGGACTCGGGTGATGTCATTTGAGAGTATAGGGATCATCGAGATCAATTTTCAGAAAGAAGGACCAAACTGATTTTAGCCCTAAAGTTCAAGAGACTAAACTGAATTTAGGGTTAAATACTATTTACTTCCTGAACTTTCAGGGAAAAAACAGTTCAGTCCCTGCCTTTTCAATTTCACACGTTTACTCCCTCATCTCTCAATTTTAAACCAATAGGTCCATTCCGTCAAAAAACTCTATTAAAATGTCTATTATACCCTCAGTTCATCTTTTTTCTTTTTCTTAATTTATTTTTTTATTTTTTTTCCTTTTCTGTTTATCTCTTCTTCTTCCACCTCTCTTCTCCTTCAAAATCAAAATTTCTAAAGCGACCAAATCAATCCGAAACACAAAACCTCTCTTCATCTGCTCAATCAAAAAAAGAAAAAACAAAACAAAACAAAAGAGAAAAAAGTCTTTTCAAAAAAAAAAAAAATTAATTAATTAAAAAATTTGAGGGTAGAATAGACATTTTTGGTCGGAGAATAACAAATTGTACCTATTGGTCCAAAATTGAGAGATGAGGGAGTAAACTTGTGAAATTGAAAAGGCAGGGACTGAACTGTTTTTTTCCTGAAAGTTCAGGGAGTAAACAGTATTTAACTCCTGAATTTAATCATTATTATAACTCCCCACGTGTCTACGTCTTTTCTTTTTATCTAGTGGACCTCCCAGAAGATCCCTAGCCACTAGACCTAATGTTTCAAGCATCCAAATTTTTCTTGCCTACTGCCAAACTTAACCTCAGCTTTTTCAGAGAAATGGTGATGTCCTAGCCTTGCATTTGCCTATCCCAAACTCTAATATTGCACCAGACTTTTTAGAGAGAGAGAGAGAAAAAAAAAAAAACTTCACAATTCAAATTTTTTTTTTGAAATCAAATCAGTGTTCTAAAAAACGGCCCCCCAGGCCGCCTAGGCGCTGGGCGGCAGTAGACCGAGGAGAGTAATGGCTAAACGGAGGCCTTAGGCAGCCTGGGCGACCTTCTGGGCGGTCTGGTCATTCGAACCCCATCTCTCTCTTCTCTTCTCTTGCAGCCTCTCTCCTATTCCTCTCTTTTCCGACACAGATTCTAAACAGCCGGAATGCCATCTCTTTTTCCTCGACTCTCACTGCCTCTTGTTTTTCTTTTTCTGATTTTTGGGTTTTTTTTTTTATCTAGTAAAGAGGGAAGGAGACTTGATGAACCCATTGAGAAAGAAAGAAGAGAGAAGGGTCACTGCAATCTAGAAGTGAAGAAGGGCTGAAGAGAGAGACAGAAAGAGAGAGAGAGGAGAGAAACGCTGAAAGTAGAGATTAGAAAAGAGTAGAAGACGATGACTTTTCTTGGGATATGGGTTGTTTTAATTTTGTTGTGCATATAGCTTGATAACGTTGACCAATGTGGCATAGAGATAAGGTTTGGGTCCTTAGGAAGTTAGGATGAGCTGTACACCGATTCCCAATTACCCATTCATATTATTATAAATTAAAAAAAATTATACAATATCATACTATTTGATAATGGTTTTAGGATTCTGAATGTAATTACTCAATTAAATTATAATATTATTTACCAAATCTATTTGTATTTATAATAAATAAATAAATAAATAAATAAAAACTGCCTAGTCCTACAGGCGCTAGGCTCTTGGTCACCGCCCGACTAGCACCTAGCGATTTTTAGAACCTTGCTGATCATATACAACAACTCGTCTATTATGAGTCAAACTCAGGACATCTCACTTATAAGAGAAGATTTATGTCACTAGACCAAATAATACTGTGCTTCACAGTTCAATTATGACCAAGTAGATTCAAATTCTTCTTTACTTAACTCTAAAGAAAAAAATATTATTTTTAAAATAAAAGGCAACAACATAATTAAAATATATACTGACGAAAAAAAAATTACTTATAAAAAAAATAATAATAAGTAAAGCCAGATTTGTTGACCACTTTGCTTAGGCATTGATATCATTTTATTATTTGCTACTTACTTGTAACGGTGTATGCATGTTTCAAATTAATGCCAGGTCCAAGACCGTACCCTATACAATTTACTGCAAGTTTAATGGTCCAATGTCATGTCCTTGTTAATTAGGATCCACTGGTCAGCCTGAGCAGAACGTTTGAATACCAAAATATTTGAGTTTAGCAGTGGCCATCTATATTCTATATATAGAACCACCATGGCTGCCCACTGATTCACAAACACAGAGCTTTATCCAAAAACACACAGACGTCACCTTCTCCATTCTCTATCAAGATATTAAAGCCTACTGATCGATTAGCCATGTTTCTCGAGCTGTTAGACTTCTCCTCCCTTCTCCTCCTCCCCTTGCTTTTCTTCATCCTCAAGCTTTCCGGCAACTCGAAAACCAACAGCAACAGCAAGCTCCCCAAATCATACCCAATAATCGGTTCATTCCCAGCCCTCTACAAGAACTATGCCAATAGACTCCCATGGTTCACTGAGCTTCTTCAAGACTCGCCCACATCTACTATTACTATGCACCATTCTCTGGGCCACCACTTCGTCGTCACCGCCAACCCAGCCGTGGTCCAGCACATCCTCAAGACAAAGTTCCACATCTACCAAAAGGGCGAGTCCTTCCGTACAACTCTCCACGACCTCCTGGGCGGTGGGATTTTCAACGCCGACGGTGACAATTGGAGGTTCCAGCGGCAACTCTCCAGCCATGAATTCAACACAAAGTCCCTCAGGAAATTTGTGGAAGACGTGGTGGACACTGAGCTCTACGATCGGCTGATCCCCATTCTATCCAAATCTTCCTGCGACCGAACCGTTCTCGATTTCCAAGACATTCTCCAGCGGTTCGCCTTCGACAACATTTGCCGGATCGGGTTCGGTTACGACCCGGAGTATCTCCTTCCTTCTCTGCCGCAAGCCAAATTCGCGGTGGCGTTCGACGATGCGGTCCAAATCAGCGGCGAAAGGTTCAGTTCCATGCGCCCGGTGTGGAAGATCAAACGAGCTCTCGAAATCGGATCGGAAAGCCATCTCCGCCGTGTGGTCTCCGATGTCCGAGAGTTTGCGAACACCATCGTCAAGCAAAAGAAGCGTGAAATAGACGAGAAGAAGACTCTGGTGTCTCACGATCTACTGTCTAGATTCTTGAGCTCCGGCCACTCCGACGAGAAATTCGTCACTGACATAGTCATCAGCTTCATCCTCGCTGGAAGGGACACGACCTCGGCTGCTTTGACCTGGTTCTTTTGGCTAATCTCAAAACATCCAAACGTCGAAAGCCAAATTCTCAAGGAGATCAATGAGAAAATGGAGACCGGAGTCGGATATGATGAAGCGAAGGAGATGGTGTACACACACGCGGCGCTCTGTGAGAGCATGAGGCTGTACCCGCCTGTTCCGACGGACAGCAAAGAGGCGGTAGAAGATGACGTTTTTCCGGACGGGACTAAAGTGAAGAAGGGGATGAAAGTGACGTACCACGTGTACGCAATGGGGCGGATGGAGCAGATATGGGGCAAGGATTGGGCCGAGTTCCGCCCCGAGAGGTGGTTGGAGCGTGATGTGGCGACAGAGAAGTGGAGGTTCGTGGCGAAGGACTCCTTTAGCTACCCGGTGTTTCAGGCGGGGCCGAGGATCTGTTTGGGGAAGGAGATGGCCTTTTTGCAGATGAAAAGGGTGGTGGGTGAGGTTTTGAAGAGGTTTAAAGTTGTGCCGGAGAAGAGGGAGAATGGAAAGGAGCCGGAGTTTCTTGCCTACCTCACCGGAAAAATGAAAGGTGGGTTTCCAGTTACCGTTGTTGTGAGAGCTTGAGTATTGGACTATTTATAGCTCTTAAAGACTATATATACGTTTGTACCAAAAAAAAAAAGATAGACTATATATACGTACGGTTTCCCGCTGTTTTAATTTGGTCTTTTATGTTGTAGAGAATTGGATAATTGTATTGTATTCATCTCACCATGAGGTTTATATAGGGTTACATCATGTATACAAAAGGAAATACATAATAGCTACACTAATCAATCGCACATTACAAGTATGTCAATCGCATACATTGCGAGTCTGTCAATCGCATACATTGCGAGTCTGTCAATCGCATACATTATGAGTCTGTTAATCACATACATTAAGCAATACCTATTGCATGAATCGTCATGATCATTTACAACACTCCCCCTTGGATATTCCATGTCAATAGTGTTGCCTCTGCTATGCGCTTCTAAGTTGCTTCGTCAAAAACCTTGCCAAGTAATAAAAACCCCGTGGGAAAAAACAACCTTGGTCGAAGGAGAAAAAGAGCACAACGCACATGAATGTGGAGTAGTCGACATCCTTCCACACTCCCCCTTGTGCCGCTCAAACTCGATGATGACGTTTTGATCGTTGCCTCACTAAAAACCTTGCCAGGTAACAAAAATCCTGTGGGACAAAAATAACCCTGGTCGAAGGGAAAAAAGAGCACAACACGTCCTTCACTCTTCGAGATCGAACATGTAGACATCATACCTCCCCCTGATGTCAAGGTCTCCCCCTGCTTTCTACAATTATGGGAGTTCTGATAACTTTCTTAATCCGATGCTCTTCACATGTTTCTCGAAGGTGGATTTAGGTAACGACTTGGTAAACAAGTCCGCTACATTATCCTCTGAACGGATTTGATACACTTCAATATTTAGAAGAGTTTGTTGTTGCTGATTGTAAAAGAACTTAGGCGATATATGCTTGGTGTTGTCGCCCTTGATGAAACCTAACTTCATTTGCTCAATACAAGCTGCATTATCTTCATAAATGCATGTAGGTTCATCTGTCGTAGAATTCAAACCACAAGTTCCTCGAATGTGTCTAACTACAGACCTTAGCCATATGCATTCTCTCATGGCTTCATGTAGAGCGATAATCTCTGCATGATTTGAGGAAGTAGCAACAAGGGTCTGCTTTGTAGACCTCCAAGATATCGCAGTGCTTCCCATGGTAAAGACATAACCCATTTGGGAGTGACTTCTGTGAGGGTCAGAGAGATACCCTGCATCAGCAAAACCCATCAAGACATCGTTGTCATTTTGATGGAAGGGAGGAGGAGCACGGAAGGTGGCGTTTTGCCTTATGGAGTTCGATCCCACATTTCCGTTATTTCTTTTCTCTCTGTAGGGATAGAACAAGCCCATATCAATCGTTTCGTACCTCTCAAGTATCGAAAGATTGTCTTTATGCCAATCTAATGGCGGCGTGTTGGCGCAGAACTGTGTCGAGCTAACAAGTTCACTCCGAATGAGATTTCCGGTCTTGTGCATTGAGCTAAGTACAATAATGCGTCTATTGCACTTAGATAGGGCACTTCAGCCTCTAATAAGTCTTTGTCCTCATCCCTTAGACGAAACAGATTTTTTTCAGGCTCCAGACTGGGACCGATCATGGGAGTACTCACAGGTTTTGCTTTATCTTCATTAAAGCGCCTTAATAATTTTTTAGTATATGTTGACTGATGGATCATAATCCCATCACTACGGTGCTCGAGTTCTAGTCCGAGGCAAAACCGTGTTTTCCCAAGATCTTTAATCTCAAATTCGGATTTCAAGTACTTAGCAGTTTCCTTTAACTCATCTAGAGTTCCAATTAGGTTCATGTCATCAACATAAACTGCTACAATTGCAAATCCGGAACTTGTCCTTTTTATAAACACGCATGGGTATATTTCATTGTTGAAATATCCCTTCCCAATCAAGTAGTCACTTAGACGGTTATACCACATCCGTCCGGATTGTTTCAATCCACATAGTGAGCGTCTCAATCTTATTGAAAACGCGCTCCGTGGTTTAGAGCCACTTGACTTGGGTAATTGAAGTCCATCTGGAACCTTCATATATATCTCTGAATCTAGATCCCCATAGAGATATGCTGCAACCACATCCATAAGCTGCATGTCAAGTTTTTCAGAAACTACCAAACTGACAAGGTAGCGGAACGTTATAACTTCCATTACGGGAGAATATGTCTCCTCATAGTCGATTCCAGGGCGTTGTGAGAAACCTTGTGCCACAAGGCGAGCTTTGTATTTAACAACCTCATTTTTCTTATTACACTTTCTAACAAAGACCCATTTATGGCCAACAAGCTTTATACTTGGGGGTGTCAGCGTTATAGGCCCAAATACCTGTCTCTTTGTTAGTGAATCCAATTCAACCTGGATCGCATCTTTCCATTTAGGCCAGTCTGCTCTTCGTTGAAAATCCTCAACGGAGCGAGGTTCGATATCATTGTGTTCTATAATTCCTTGAGCAATAGAATATGCAAACACATCATCAAGGATAATGGAATCTCGATTCAACGTCTCATGTACACTAGTGTAATTCATGGAGATCTCCCTATTCCTTGGAATTGGTTCTAACATTGGAGCGTCCCCCAATGATGTTTCTTGGACATAACCATAATCCGGAATATCTTCATGAGACGGGTTATTTATGTCGATGATTAATGGATCTTTCTGTGCCAAACTCGCTTTCTTTCTCGTGCGAGAATCCATCGAACCTTTGGGCCTCCCATGTTTCCTTGCTGGGAGCCCCGCCTGAGCCACATTGCCATCACTATTAGTGGTGAAGGCGCCATGCCCAATACCCCTAGGGGTGGCACCATGTACATGATTTTTAGGGACATCAATCCTTGCAAGCACGTTTACAGCAGGTATATATGATCTTGTCACTTTAGCGATATCAGAAAACGCATCAGGCATAGAGTCTGCTACATTATGAAGATCGAGAATTCTCCGCACACGACAATTCATGTCGTTCCTGTTGAACATTATTGCTCCTATCTCCCCCTAACGATGGGAAGACTGTCTCATCAAAGTGACAATCCGCAAATCTAGCGGTAAATAGATCGCCTGTCAAGGGTTCTAAGTAGCGGATAATGGTTGGAGAGTCATATCCAACATAAATGCCTAATCGTCTTTGAGGACCCATTTTGGTGCGCTGTGGCGGTGCAATTGGCACATAAACTGTACACCCAAATATGCGTAAGGGTGAGACATCAGGCTCATATCCAGTAACCATCTGGGACGCAGAAAAGGGTTGAGTGATAGTAGGCCTCAGACGAATGAGCACAGCTGCATGCAATATTGCATAGCCCCAAGCAGAAACAGGGAGATTGGTGCGCATAACCAATGCTCTAGCGACCATTTGAAGTCTTTTAATGGCAGCTTCTGCGAGACCATTTTGGGTGTGAACATGAGGAACAGGGTGTTCAACCTCAATCCCAATGGACATGCAAAAGTTATCAAACGTTTTTGATGTAAACGCTCCAGCATTGTCAAGACGAATTGACTTAATGGGATGATCAGGGTGGTGAGCCCTTAATTTAATGATTTGTGCTAGGAGTTTAGCAAATGCAGCATTTCTTGTGGACAATAGCATGACATGTGACCATCGTGTCGATGCATCAACCAACACCATAAAATATCTAAATAGTCCGCAAGTTGGTTGAATAGGTCCACAAATATCACCTTGGATTCTTTGTAAGAATGGAATATTTTCTTTAGTGTCCTTTGCATAGGATGGTCTCGATCCTAATTTTGCTAAAGAGCAGACTTTGCAAAATGAAAGATGGGCTTTAGAAGCAACCAGGGAAGTATCCGGTTGAGCCACGAAGTCACAATTGACTTTAGAAGTAGAAAAAGGAACTAAGGAGGTATTGGTGGCGTCAATACCTTTTTTGGGCCACAGGGGGTAGGCGGCGCTAGCCCTACCTTGGATCGAATTTTGGTTATGACTTCTTTTCGTTTTGAAAAACGGATGTCCGTGTGAAGTCTTTAATATATGGATCATCATATCACGACCTGGGTGTCCCAAACGGTCATGCCAAAGCCTATATGTGTCAGAATCCCATAAGTCATCTCTCATGACATGGTTGGATTCAATAATTTGAATAGTGGTGGCATTCTGATACGCTAAAATTAAGCGCTCAACTTAACCTAGCAAAATGTAGTCGTCAGTAGTAAAGGATAAGCAAGGATCGTTCGATACCAGAGATTGAGGGTAACAAATTGATCACACAAAAATAAACTAACTATCAAAGAGCACAAATCAAACAAACAAAGAAACTAACTAAAAGAACAAAAACGCAGAATAGGGAGAAGGGAGAAGAAGCAACGAAATAGAAAAAGAAAAATAAATGTTTTGGGGGATTTTAGATTTTACGAAGATAAATGAAAAACAAAGAAAGCAATTTCGATTTTAAGTTTGAGAAAAATAAGATGGAGAACGTGTTAGAGACTTGGAAATCCACCACCAATTACTTTCGAACAACGTTAAGTTAACCTAGATTCAATTACTAAGGTGTGAATAGAAACCAACCAAGAAACAAGTCGGAGCAGATCATGTCCCTTATAAATGTTTCCCTAATTACTTAGTCTACGTGAACGCACAATAGCTAAGCCTATCAAACATGCAATCAAGGTATAGAACGCTATCCTATCAATAACACATATAGTGTCAACACATTTGAAGCATTAAGATTTCATGGAAACGTACGATTGATTATAGAGTTGCAGTCTAGTGTGGAACGCCTACCTAGCATGCTCTTCTAGTTGTTTAAAACATCAGCTTTTGTCCAAAGCCTTGCATACTTGTGGATTAGAAAACAAGACGATTAGGTGAATTATTTTCTAAACCTATCTCCAATTACATGCATAAATCCTATGTTGGCCACCATAAAACAAACACATGCAAAAGTTTTCAATCAAGCAGAATTAAACAACCAATTCACACCAAAGATCAAGAAACTAGATTTAAACAAACATATGTTCTACATAATTAGGGCTGATTCTGAAACTGCAGTTTTTTGCTTTGCAGCAACTGTTTTGTACAACTTTTTCCATGGACTTCCCTTGTAATTTCCGGCCAAAAGATTGATCAAACTTGGTCCTTTGCATCAGTACTTCATGATCCATGGCTTCTTTGTTCCCTTTCAGCTCCTATTTCTCTTGAATCACTCCACGAACTACCTAAAAAGAAAAGAAAGTTAAAATTGACTTTTTAAAGGAAATAGCTAAGAAAAGTATCTATTGCACATTATATTTGTCGCATTTTATGCTCCTATCAAATTCCCCCATACTTAGCTTTTGCTAGTCCCTTAGCAAAATCAAAACCAAGAAAATTAAACAAAGACTCAAAAGACTCAAAACAAACTATGCCTTCAACATTGTTGTTTCAGAAATCTCTTACTTTCATAGCATTAAGATAAGCACGCAACCAAGAATCAATCATGAGTAATTCGAGAGTTAATTAAAACATATAATCCACATATAAACATGTAAGAGACGGGGGTGACGTACAATGGTGATGGGTGGAGCTCAACATATATCCAACAAGTATGATTCAACCTCACAGGATTCACCACTCTTTCTTCTCTCCGATCAAGGCTAATGCTTAAAAGTTTTTTCACTCAAATATATGTGAGAGATGACAATATTTTCGACAAACAAAAAGCTCACATATACAAAGAAAGAAAGGCTATGTCAAAATATATGCATTTTTTTTTCTTTTACGATCTCATGAAGGATACCAACTACTTGCCCAACGAACCGAACCATATGCTCAACTCTTGTAACCAATCTCCACAGTTCAAAGGTTGCCCATCTTAAGGATCAAAGAGGTCTTAATTCAAGGTTGTAATGGGGCCAAGGTTTAGGGGTTTAAAGAAACGAAAGAGTAAGGGAAAATCACAAAGTGTTCTAAAAAACCTGGCGGAGCCTTCATTGAAGCATTGAGACATCTTCTTTTAGTCACTAAGCCATCTTGCAACGTTGAGCTTCTTGTGTGTCTTTATTGAGGGCCGGATGTCATTGTGTTGGACCCTTGCTTCATTCTAACATTCCTTCAAACACTTATGAAATAGGACAAAGACCAAATTCATCGTACTTAGGCCTTCACTTCAAAACAAACTCCTTATCCACAATGGGGGGACTAAAATCCACAAATACTTACACTTTTTTTTTATATTATTGCCGTATACTTTTTTTTTCATTCTCTTTTTTTTCTTCTTCTTCTTTTCGGCATACATATAATTTTTTATTTTTTATTTTTTTTATCATGGACAAGTCTTTCCCCCACACTTATTCTTTCTCATCATCTCTTTTGTAGTGCCTTCAAAATCTTGTCTGTCTCATGAATTAGCTCCACTAAATCCTTAGAACAAGGGTAGGGATATAACTATACTAAGGTTCAAGGGTTAAGAATATTGAGGGTGATGAAAGAAAAATGTTTAAATGTGGACTCAAAGGGGTTAAACTAGGGGGTGTACATCTTGTGTACACAAATGGGGACACAGGCTGTTTTTGGCTTTGGTGGAAGTTCCTAGGTGCCTTTATCCTTTCCGAAATCAAGGACATGTATTGATAAAAGTTTTGACCAGTACAAGAGCAAGTCCTAGTAATCTCTAGAGTCTGTTAAACTTAATTTGTGGCAAGCAGTCAATCAACAGAACGATAATGAGATCACTAATCATCACCAAGAAAATAAGAGTATAATTTTCAATAAACACTCACAAAGAATGGCAAATAGGCTCAAATTCTCACAAGGGATATTATGAATCAAAACTCATCATCAACATGCTCATAATTCTGTACCAAGGTCAACAAAAACCACATCTACTACACAATCATATGCTTTATATATATCGTAATTAACCAAAGAATTATTTTAACATCATCTCAATATTGTGATCCTCTTTTATCTATAATTTCAGAGATTAAGTTCATCCTAGACAGTTGAAAGGCAACCAAAGACTCGAAAAACAAGACAAAATTGAAAAACAAGAACTAAAGACCTAACGAAAATTTTTATTTTTATTTTTTTATATATATATTTTTTATCTTTTGTTTTTTTAATAAGACTCAAATTGGATTCCCTTCCCCCACACTTGAATCATACATTGCCCTCAATGTATGGAAAATTAAATCAAACAATGCATAATATAAGCGTAAAGAGAGGAAATCAAAAGATTAAAAGGAAGAAAAGTGAAAAAGTGGATAGACAATCTCCCCCTTGTAGACCTCCCATGCTCACGACCTTTGGAGATGACAACAAGACACCAACCTCAAGACCATAAGGCCTTGACTTCCTAACGTAAGCTCCATGTGAAGTTGACTCCAAGGAAGAAGTAATTGAAGGCAAAAAGGGAAGAAATCATCTTTTTGCATCTTTTGAAACCACAAATTCGTGCCATCAGCCCATGTTTTAGCCCCTATAACTTTTTGATGCAGCCTCAGATGACTATTATACCACTTGGAGGTGAAAGTGGACATGGCTAGCTTGTTGTGCATATGTGGAACAAATTCTAACTCCAAGCGGGTTGAAAGTTGTAGCCCTGCAAAGTTAGAGAAAAAGCAGAATTTTGAACAGAAAACCTGACAGGACCCGCCCCGGATTTCACCCCGAAATCCGGAGTGGCCCTGCGGGGCCCACCTTAGTGATAACTCTACCGAGAACTGGTCGAGTCACCCCTAAAGTGGACTACCCAAAACAGTAACCCACACTAGATCAGAGCCAAACAAAGAAGTGCGGAAGCTATTCATCAACTATGCCTCGAACCACGTACGCCCGACCTCAACTAATAACGCCTGCAAACTGGGCATTAAAAACCGAAAGGCCCAGGGGAAAGTAGACGAAAAACGTTAGCGTGAGTGGACAAAAATAAACAATTTAAAAGAAGAAGGATTTCATACTTTCCCACATTTATTCCTTTAAAAACTCGATGCATGCACAAATGGTAAAACACATTTAGCTTTAAATCCAAGAATTTCCAAAATGATAAAATCGACTAGCCTCGCTAGTCACCACATTCGAAAAATATATTGTAAAATCGAAATCTCGTTTCTCAAGAAGATAAGACCAGCCCCGCTGGCTACAGTGAAAATCGGACTAGCCCCGCTAGTCAAGCAACGATAAAATATGGGGAAGAAGTTTCACCATACGAAAGAAGGGAGCCTCCCAGGCTCGGGTCGGAGTGTCCCACACTCTGGAGCATCCCATGCTCTGCTCTTACTCGCCCACAAACACATAGTAAGCAGGGAGGAGTACTAATAGGCTAGCTAGCAATATAATATATATAACGACCCAGGTATGGTGGGTAAAAACTAAACCATTCAAAAACCAGTAAAGCTATAAGGCTTCCCCATAAGTCCCGCGAATAAAGAAAACACGAGTACGATTCCCAACCGTACCCGGAAATTCTCGTAGTAAGTCACAAAAATCAACAGCGTGTCTCACACGCTAAAAGAATAATTAAATCAATCATCTCCTCGACGAAAATTCCATTTAAAATCTGAAAACAAATCATTCCCGAAATCACTTTATAATATTTCATAAATCTCAAAACATAATCAAATCCGAAATCACTTTACAATCCGAAAACCAAAATCACCATCGATAGCAAATCATTCGCAATATCCTTTTAAAACTTGGAGCCAAAATCATTCTCAAATTATAACCGAGATAAATCACTTTATATTCTCAAATAAATAAACGTATAATTAATTACGAAGCAATATTGCATGCATCACTTAAAATCAAAAGTCCACTCACAGTACTAATGGGCGACCACGCAAACGAGTTCCTTTATCTAGCCGTAGCTCGCAACATTGCCCTGTACACAATTATATTTCCGTAAACGGCAATCCGATAAAATAATTACGAACCAAAACGAAACCTGAAAATCCCTATCTCCACTTCTCAAATTCCACCCAAATCTCTTCCACAACACCAATTCCTCAATTACATAATCCACAATGAAAACGAGGGAAATCCGACGGCCGGATTTCCCACAATTCCATCACAAAACTTCAAACTTCGGAAATTCACAAACAATTCCAAACTCCTCCAAAATTCACCAAACTTCACATATATGCTCTATGATAATTATAGAATTTAACTAGCTAAAAATTGAAATTAAAAAGCTACCCTAGCCGCCGCTACTGCCGCCCACAGTGGCGGCGCCGCCGCCACTGCCACCAACTCCAATGGACACCAAAATTTGACAGCGGCACCTACTCAACACACTGATCAATTTTCTCAACTACAACACATCCCAATTTTACCTTTAAACAGTCGAAATCAACCGGTGAAGAAAACCCAGAAATTCAAGAACCCTAGGTTTTCAATTCTGCCTCTACACTTCAAATCTTGATTCGAGGCTAGGGGCGAAATGATCTCCGTGGAAAACCAAACCTTCGACGGCAAAATGGTGACCGGAGGTGGCCGGAATCGCCGGAAATCGGCAAAAATCTCAAATTGCAGCTGGAGGGGATTTTGCTTCGATCCGAGCTTTTCCGGCCAAATCGTTGAAAATCAAGGGCACCAGCGTGAAGGTGGGAAGGAGGCGAGTTTGTGGTGGCTTGGAACACGCCGGGGGACGGCCGGACGGCGTCTAATTGCAGCGAGGAAGCTGCTGCCCGAAGAGGAAGGGGGAGAGCGCGGGGAAGAGAGAGAGCTGGGGTGAGTTTCCGGAAATGGAAACCTACCTCGGTAATTTTTCCATATATATATAATTTTTACCATGAACAGTAACTTCCTTATTTCGCTCATAACTTTCGCATACGATCTCCGATTTTTACATACCACATATGCACGCGCTCGGTTTAACGTCCTCTACAACTTCCATGAAGAACATTTTCTCAAATTTTGACCCGAACAAAAAGTCAACTTTTAGGGCCACTAAAAGTATCGAAACAGAGTAAAAAGTGAAAGTAATTGTCGTTTACCGTCCAAATGACTAGTAAACAGGTGAATTTAGGTTCGGGACGTTACAAAACCTGGCAAAGTGACCTTTACCCACTCAAACCTTTATTCCGGGAGCATCACTGGTCCAATGGACGAGATTTTTTCCCTGAATGTAGTACACATATAGAGCTTTCATTCCGTGTAAAGAAATCCACATTTGGACCACGGGAAGTATTCCCTGTATTGCCTTTTATGTGACACAACTGCACAGTTTTCTGTTTTCCTGGGCTGACCTTGCTGCATTCAAACTAGAACTGGGAACGGATATGAACTCCGAATCCAGTTCTGTAAAAACCTACAGAAACTAGACTCAAAGACCGTTTGATTCATATATATTACAGCCTCTGGTTCCATCGGAACTAAAAACTGCGGTCATCCAAAGTAGTCTGATTTGCAAGTCTGGACTATGTTTTTACAAAAGGAACACCTTTCACACTTCTCTACAACCTTATGACCTGCACACAAACTAAAAACATAAAAAGGAACTAAATAGAAAACAAATAAAGCAAAGAAAACATCCTTTGGGTTGCCTCCCATGAAGCGCTTGAGTTTAACGTCCTTCAGCCAGACGTAGTGAATGCTTTTAATCCATGGGAGGTGGTGTGTCATGAAGGTCCTCTTCCTCCACGTTGCTCTCCTTAAAGGCTTCGTAGTATGGCTTCAAGCGATGGCCATTCACTTTAAACTCAGTGCCTGTTTGCTCACTTCGAATTTGCACTGCTCCATGGGGAAAAACATAAGTATAACAACAAAAGGACCAACCCAACGTGAGCGAAGCTTACCTGGAAAGAGTTTGAGATGAGAGTGAAACAATAAAACTTTTTGGCCTGCAATGAATGTTTTGCCACGAATCATCTTGGCATGAAAGGCCTTAGTTTTCTCTTTATAAATCCTTGAGCTCTCGTATGCATCATTACGTATTTCTTCCAACTCATTCACTTGAAGCTTTCTATGAATCCCAGCTTTGTCTAAGTCCATATTGAAGCTCTTCACAGCCCACCAAGCTCGATGTTCCAATTCCACAGGTAGATGGCAGGCTTTCCGTACACCAACCTAAAGGGATTCATCCTTATTGGCGTCCTATACGCTGTCCGGTATGCCCACAAGGCATTATCTAGCCTTTGACTCCAATCCTTGCGACTTGGGCTAACAGTTTTCTCCAAAATCTTCTTGATTTCACGATTGGACACCTCAGCTTGTCCACTAGTTTGTGGATGATATGGCCTTGACAGCTTGTGTGTCACATTGTATCTTCTAAGCAAGGCTTCAATCGATGGTTGCAGAAGTGTGATCCTCCATCACTTATGATTGCTCGAGGCATGCCAAACCTAGAAAAAATATTAGATCGAAGAAAATCTGCAACAACTTTGGAATCATTAGTCCGGGTGGCTTTTGCTTCCACCCATTTTGAGACATAATCCACAGCAAGAAGAATATAAAGAAAACCTTGGGATGAAGGAAAAGGTCCCATAAAATCTATACCCCAAACATCAAAGATTTCAACAACCAAAACATTAGTTAAAGGCATTTGATTTTTAGGTCCTATGTTTCCGGTTCTTTGGCATCTATCACATGTCATACAAAAAGCATAAGCATCTTTAAATAAACTAGGCCAATAAAAACCAGATTCCAACACCTTAAGAGCAGTTTTCTTAGAACCAAAATGACCCCCACAATTTTCAGAATGGCAAAACGTCAAGATATGATTAAACTCACTTTCAGGCACACAACGTCTAATTATACTGTCCGCACAAAATTTCCACAGATAAGGATCATCCCAAACATATTGCCTAGAATTCTTTTTAAGTTTTGCATGCGTAGAACTTGACAACGTGTTTGGTATTTTTTTAGTTACTAAGAAATTTACTATGTCAGTATACCAAGGTTCACTTACCTCAATTCCGAAGAGTTGCTCATCCGGAAAAGTTTCCACAAGACGTATGGCGTCCTCACCATGTACAAGGCGGCTCAAATGGTCTGCAACAACATTTTCACTCCCCTTTTTGTCCTTAATTTCGACATCAAATTCTTGTAGAAGAAGAATCCATCGGACTAGCCTCGGTTTTGCTTCCTTCTTCGAGAGTAAATACTTCAAAGCTGCATGATCATTATAAATAACAACTTTAGTTTGAAGTAAATAAGATCTAAATTTATCCAAAGCAAAAACAACAGCTAATAATTCTTTTTCTGTAGTCGAATAATTCAATTGAGCATCATTCAAAGTTCGAGAGGCGTAGTAGATGGCATAAGGCTTTTTCTCTTTTCTTTGACCAAGTACTGCGCCTACTGCATAATCTGAAGCATCACACATGAGCTCAAAGGGTAAGGACCAATCCGGAGGAAGCATGATAGGAGCAGAGGTCAGAAGCTCCTTTAATTTCTCAAACGCCACTTGGCATTCATCATTCCATTCAAACGTCACCTCCTTTTGCAAAAGTCAACATAGGGGTCTTGCAATTTTGGAGAAGTCCTTGATAAAGCGTCTGTAAAATCCTGCATGTCCAAGAAAAGAACGAACCTCTCTCACAGAAGTGGGAGAGGGTAAGTAGCGAACAAGATCAACTTTAGCTTTATCTACTTCTATTCCCCTAGAAGAAACAATATGCCCTAGAACAATACCTTGAGTAACCATGAAGTGACATTTTTCCCAATTTAAAACAAGGTTAGTTTCAATGCAACGTTTCAATATTAATTCTAGGTTCCCTAAGCAATTTTCGAAGCTATCCCCAAAAACACTAAAATCATCCATGAAAACTTCAATTATTTTCTCAATATAATCAGAAAAAATACTGAGCATGCATCTTTGAAACGTACCTGGGGCATTACAAAGTCCAAATGGCATTCGACGGTAAGCAAAAGTGCCAAAAGGACAAGTGAAAGTTGTTTTCTCTTGATCCTCTTGAGCTATGCATATTTGATTATAACCAGAATAACCATCAAGGAAACAATAAAAAGAATGACCAGCTAACCTCTCAAGCATTTGATCGATGAAGGGTAAAGGAAAGTGGTCTTTCCTGGTGGTGGCGTTAAGCTTCCTATAATCGATGCAGACTCTATGGCCAGTCACGGTTCTTTGGGGCACAAGTTCATTCTCTTCATTCTTCACAACCGTTATTCCGGACTTCTTTGGCACAACTTGAATTGGTGAGACCCATTTACTGTCCGAAATAGGGTATATGACGCCACAGTCTAGCAATTTGATGACTTCCTTTTTCACAACTTCCATCATTGGAGGGTTGAGACGACGTTGAGCCTCTCTAGTTGGTTTGGTCCCCTCCTCAAGAAGAATTCGATGCACACAAGTGGTGGGGCTTATTCCCTTGATGTCAGCTAAAGTCCATCCAATTGCAGTCTTGTGTTTCTTGAGTACTTTCACAAGTTCTTCTTCTTGAGATGGCGTCAACTTGGATGATACTATGACAGGCAACGTTTTGTCATCTCCCAAATAAACATACTTCAAATGATCCGGTAATGGTTTGAGCTCAAGTGTAGGGGCCTGAATCATTGAAGGAAGGGGTTTATTAGTAGATAACTGAATTGACAAAGAAGGAGGTTTTTACCTTCATAACGCAGATGAGTTTCAATGGAGGAAACATCTTCCAATGTTGGAGGGTCCAACGTTTTCTGAAGGTTCTTCATGGGGACCATGACGCCATCATGGGTGTAGCCAATGCCTTGCTCAATGGTTGTGACTAACGTATCCTTTCTTATTGCTTCCAAAACTTTATGTGCAAGAGTATCAAGTATGTTAATAGAAAAGCATGAATAAAATTCAATTGGATACCTCATAGCCTCAAAGATATTGAAGCCTATCACATCTCCATCAAATTCCATGATTAGAGAGCCAGCGTAGACGTCAATTTTTATCCTAGCAGTCCGCATGAAAGGTCTACCCAACAAAAGTGGTGTTGGGTTTATGGTGGATTCCTCCATGTACAAAACATAAAAATCCGCGGGAAAGATCAAGTGATTAACCTGCACAAGCACATCTTCCAACAATCCTTTCGGAAAGGCCTTAGATCTATCCGCCAATTAAATAATTACGTTATCAGTTTTAAGTTCACCTAGACCTAAAGATGCATAAACAGAATAAGGCATGACATTTATAGATGCACCTAGATCTAACATGGCATTTTCAAATCTAGTGTTACCGATAACGCAAAGAATGGTGAAGCTTCCAGGATCTTTGCATTTTGGGGGAAGTTTCCTTTGAATAACAGCTGAGACATTCTCATTCACCTTCACAACCTCCTTTTCTCGAATTCTCCTTCTTGTTGTACAAAGCTCCTTCAAAAACTTTGCATATTTGGGCACTTGCTTTATAGCTTCAAGAAGGGGAATGTTGACCTGCACTTTCTTAAAAGTATCCAAAATAGCCATGTCGCTTTCTTCTTGCTTGGATTTAGCAAATCTGCGAGGAAAAGGCATAGGAGAAGGGAAAGCATTAGTAATAACTGGAACTGAAGAGTTAGACATTTTACCCTTGGTTTCTGTTTTCGTTGGGGATTGCAATGAGCGTTCAATCCTGGACGTCGCAGGGTCTGGGATGGCAAGGTCAGTTTCAATCCTGGACGTCGTTGGGTCACTTTTTTCCTTCCTTTTTGAAGTTGGCGTCTCCTCTTCTTCATCAATGGACAAGGTGGTGTTCTTTTGTGCCTTGGGGACGTCATGGATGACCTTTCCGCTTCTGGTGGTGATGGCATTGGCAGATTCAAAGCTTCCCTTCGGATTTGGGATAGTATTACTTGAGAGCTTACCTCCTTCAGGCCCTTTTGTCATATGATCAACCACTTCCCTAGCTGCTTCTCCATTTCTTCCATCATATTTTGAATGAGATTCTGACCTTGCACTAAAGTCTGATTAGAAGTTGCTAGCATTTTAATAATCTCATCAGAATTATTATTAGAAGAAGAAGAAGATGAAGAATTTAAAGGAGTAGAGTTTAGAGGAGCCTGAGTCTTTTGGAAGAAACTAGGTGGAGCACGATTATAATTGGCGTTTGGGGCAACTCCTTGGACGTTGTCATTGTCTCTCCAATGGAAATTTAGGTGATTTCTCCATCCTTCATTATATGTGTTCGAGAAAGGATCATTTCGACGACGGTTTTGCCCTTGTTGGAAGCCTATGGCGTTAACTCCTTCATTTTCCATGAGTTGAGGGCATTGATCAGCTGCATGCCCTTGCATTGAGCACACTCCACATGCCATAGTTTGTCCTTTTGTTGTAACAACCTGAGACACAAGAGAAGTAAGCTTGTTAATTTTATCTTCCAAATGAGCAAAAGTACTTACCTCATTAACTCCATGTATTTCATGTGTGGTGGATCTTATTCCTCCATATTGTTGTTGGTTAGAAGCTCTACTTTGAATTAGAGCCATCCCAGCAGCTGGTTGTTTGTCCATGAAGGAACCTCCAGAAGCAGCATCAAGCATATCTCTCTCCAAGTTGGTGAGCCCTTCATAAAAACAAGTAAGCAAAGTCTCATCCTTCATGCCATGTTGAGGGCATTGAGCAAGAAAAGACTTAAATCTCTCATGATAATCCGCATATGACTCATCAACTCCTTGTTGAATACCACTAATCTTCTTCCTGAGCATGATGATGCGAGATGTGGGGAAGTACTTATCCAAGAATGCCTTCATCATGTCATCCCAAGACGTAATGTGTCCACTTGGCAACTCATAAAGCCATTGCTTTGCCTTGTCAGTTAATGAGAAAGGGCATGCCTTTAGTTTCAAAATATTCTCATCTACTAAATGTGGCTTCATGCTTAAACAAATGAACTGAAACTCCATTAGATGCTGGTTGGGATCTTCCATAGAGAGTCCATAGAAAGTAGGGAGACGATGGAGCAATCCAGACTTCAATTCAAAATTAGCTGTTAATCCTTCAGCTGGATTAGGGTAGGTGATGCAAGTAGGGATGCCACCTGGAACAGTAGAGGATGAGAGTTGCCTAATGGTGAAAGCCATTGGTTGAGGTGTTGGCGTTGAAGGTTGCTCTTGGAAGAGTGATGAGATGTCGTACACCTCTTCTTCTTCTTTAGGTGAAGATGAGCTTGCTTCCTTAAGCTTTTTGTTGATTCGAATTGTTTTTAGAAGCTCAGGATCGAAAGGAACAAGCTCGCCTTTTGGATTTCTCGCTCCTTGTATGCATAAACGATTTGAAGTACCTGAGGAGAAAACAAGAACGGCGTTAGAAACCTAAGAAGAAAAATGAAAAACAAAGGAAAATAAATGTAGGGTACGAAATAATGAAAGACTAACACAAAACAAATTTTATTTCAATTAGAAATCGTAAATCAAGTTAGAAAAGAAATAGAATTCTAATCGTTAACAAAAACTTTCTCTCTAAGTCGTTCGGTAACTCCTATCCAACATGACTAGGTAGCTAGGTAAGGAAAGATTTTGGTGGAGACAAAGCTCACTTGAAAACACTTCTCGTATCCAGACCAATCCTAGACATCATGTTGGAATAAGATGCGCCTAGATGAAGTAGAGATAGAGTCAATGTTAAAAACAAGAATTCCAAAATGATTCAAGTATGATTTCCAACCTTTAACCGAAAAGTTAATTAAACTAAAAATTAAAATTTGTGAAAAATAGGTATTTTTCAATCCCCGGCGACGCGGCGCCAAAAATTGATATGCTAAAATTAAGCGCTCAACTTAACCCTGCAAAATGTAGTCGTCAGTAGTAAAGGATAAGCAAGGATCGTTCGATGCCAGAGATTGAGGGTAACAAATTGATCACACAAAAATAAACTAACTATCAAAGAGCACAAATCAAACAAACAAAGAAACTATCTAAAAGAACAAAAACGCAGAATAGGGAGAAGGGGAGAAGAAGCAACGAAATAGAAAAAGAAAAGAAAAATAAATGTGTTAGAGACTCGGAAATCCACCACCAATTACTTTCGAACAATGTTAAGTTAACCTAGATTCAATTACTAAGGTGTGAATAGAAACCAACCAAGAAACAAGTCGGAGCAGATCATGTCCCTTATAAATGTTTCCCTAATTACTTAGTCTACGTGAACGCACAATAGCTAAGCCTATCAAACATGCAATCAAGGTATAGAACGCTATCCTATCAACAACACATATAGTGTCAACACATTTGAAGCATTAAGATTTCATGGAAACGTACGATTGATTATAGAGTTGCAGTCTAGTGTGGAACGCCTACCTAGCATGCTCTTCTAGTTGTTTAAAACATCAGCTTTTGTCCAAAGCCTTGCATACTTGTGGATTAGAAAACAAGACGATTAGGTGAATTATTTTCTAAACCTAGCTCCAATTACATGCATAAATCTTATGTTGGCCACCATAAAACAAACACATGCAAAAGTTTTCAATCAAGCAGAATTAAAAAATCAATTCACACCAAAGATCAAGAAACTAGATTTAAACAAACATATGTTCTACATAATTGGGGCTTCAAACCTTGCCCCTAACAAAAAGTAACTAGCCACACATCGTCTTAAATTCAACAAATAAAAACATGAGTATTAGATTACAAGATGATAAAAACCATAAAAGGGAGAATATGAGAGCCATGAATTCACTTTTAGGCAGCCTTGGATGCAGGCACTTCTTCAAGATAGTTCACGGTGAAGCTTGGTGGAGGATGGAAGATGGATTGCACGGTTTTTCTTCTTGAAGACTTGGGAATTTTAGGACTTTGTGTGCTAGGGTTTTGGGAGCAGAAGATGGCGCTGTAGGATGGTGATTTTCAACGTGTTCAGAGCCTCTATATATATAGAATACACAGCCCATGTTTCGTTTTCCAATTCTGCTTTGAAAGCCTCCCCTAGTTGCTTGAGGATTACTCTACTTGGTGCATAATTAAATGATTTCCAAGCCTTAATAATCTTCCCCAAATCTTGATGAATCATCCTAGGGCTCTCCTTCATATTTGCAGCAGAAATAACCTTCCAAAAATGCCCAAGTATTCCTTCCAAAGAAAAGTCTCGGCCAAAATACCCTGTTTTGACTAGGATTCAATTTCTGTCTCTGAAGCTTACTTCTTGGACAAGGAACGCCTTCGTCTTGACAAGTTTCTGGATGGTTCTTGACTCTCACGTGCTCTATGACATCATATCATCTAGAATGATCAATAACCTTCTGGAAAAACTCCATCAAAATAGCCGGAAAAGATCTCCCAAAAATCTTCATGAAAAGCTGACAGTTTCTGCCTTATCGGGAATCATACTTCGACTTTGATTTCCTACTGTCTAGTTGTCACTTCTGACCAGTTCTTTAGCTCTTGTTGAATTGTAACATCATGTCTTCAAGGTTCGCTGGCCCTTTCTGCAAACACAAAGCTGGAATGGTGCAAGAATTACTCCTCAAAATCGTTCCCAGAAAGCTGATTCTGAAACTGCAGTTTTCTGCTTTGCAGCAACTGTTTTGTACAACTTTTTCCGTGGACTTCCCTTGTAATTTCCGGCTAAAAGGTTGACCAAACTTGGTCCTTTGCATCAGTACTTCATGATCCATGGATTCTTTGTTCCCTTTCAGCTCCTATTTCTCTTGAATCGCTCCACGAACTACCTAAAAAGAAAACAAAGTTAAAACTGACTTTTTAAAGGAAATAGCTAAGAAAAGTATAGAGGATTGCACATTATATTTGTCGCATTTTATGCTCCTATCACATTCAACCCACTAGATCAACACATAAGTTTTTATAATACTCGTTTATATCCGTAGTCATTAGAGGTGATGCAAAGGAACTCATGTCCATTCTCACAATGTGTTTCCACATGAAAACCATTGGCTCTTATATCTTTAAAACTCAATAGGGTCCTTCCAGCCCTAGGAGCATATAGAGCTTCGGTGACATTAATACTTGTGCCATTTGGCAACATAAATCAATTGTGATGGTCCAGCCATCGTAGTCACAGAAGATCGACTAGGCGTCATCCATAGAAATAGTTGCCTAAGTCGCAATATAGTATGTGTGGTGCCACTATCAACAAGGCATTCCAACTCTCCAGGAAACATACTGAAAAATTATAAAGTTTGGATTTAAAACATGTCCATGACATCGAATAATAATACGATACTTTATTAATAAAAATAGCCAATGATTACATCAAAGGTCCCAAAAAGTCTACACCAAAATAAAATCAAACTAAGACACATTGTAGTCACTCTATCCATTTGGTAACTCCAATCAAATATGATCAGAAAAGTAGAGAGAGATGTTGGTGGAGCGAGGCTCTCTTAAGTACCATTAATCTCAATGACTTTCCTAGACATCATATTTCATTGGGTGCACCACATAAGAAAGAGTTTAATACAATTATCATTTATTGACTAAGGCATATTACCATTACAAAAATTCTTGAAAAATAAAAGGACTAATCTAATCAAAGTCTGCGGCATCCTTGTTCACTTCATCGTCAGCTTTGAAGTCCTCTATGGTGAGATGGATGTCTCCACCATTTTCTTCTTCTTCTGCAAGGTACACTTCTTGGTCCCTCAGGTCCCTGTATGCCCTGTATCTTGAAGCTAGTTGCTTGCTTGCCTTACATTGCTTGAACCTATGCTCACTTGATCCACATCGATGACACATGTCATTGTGGTTGCCTCCCTTTAACTGAGGTGCACGTTGTGGGCGTTCCCTAGGAGGGTTGGTGCCACCACCACGATCCATGGCCCCTCCACCACCACCAGGGATACCACGACCACCTCTCCCATGTGTGGCATTGCCACCACGTGGTTTCCTTCCTTGTTAGGGCGGTTATATGGACCCATACGTCCCTCATATCCCTTATTCTTAGGGTTCCGCTCCTTGCGCCCTCTTTTAGGTGCATTATAATTCGCCTCATGAACACTTTTAGTTCCAATGGGCCTTGAATTATAATTCCTCACGAGTATGTTATCATGTTTCTCAGCTACAGATATGAGATTGATAAGCTGATGAAAGCTCGTGATCTGTCCAGCATTGACTTCAACGCGGTATTATTTTGATACCACAATGGCTCAAATGGGGAAGGTGGAGAGAGTTTTCTCAATTAGCTCTTGCTCTATGACAGGTTGTCCACAAAACCTCAACATGGACTGTAGGCGAAGAGCTTCTGAATTATATTCAGCAACAGACTTTAAATCAGCAAAGCGCAGATTGTTCTATTGAACCTTCAAGTCAGGGAGGAGGGAATCTTGGACATTGCCAAAGCGCTCTTCTAGCGCTACCCATAGCTCTCTTGCATCCTTGATCGACATATACTCCAATCTGAGTGCCTTGTCCATATAGCGTCGCATCAAGATAAATGCTTGAGCATGCTTTGTAGGTGTTTGCACGAACACACGATCCGGGTTAGGTGCCTGGATTATGGGTAATATTCCCTTTGAAGTGAGGTGGTTCTCAACATCGGTTACCCAACTGTGGTAATCCGAGCCTGTTGAGTCAAGCATGGGAAAATTGAGTCTAGGTTCATTCGACATCTTGAAAATAAGAAGAGAAGATATATTAGTTTCGGAGCTAAACTTCCACGAGAACTAAAATAATAAGATTTCCGAGCTATGCTACCAAGAAAACAATTTCCAAGAATCTCTTTTGGATTAGACCAAACAATAATATTTTAATATGGTCACAATTTGATGCTTACAGACTCTCTTAGTCCGAGCATTATGAACACTCTTAGTTCATACGAACACTCTTAGTTTGTTAAGCGTGAATCCCCACAATTCCGCTTTATTAAATAATCGAACCCATATTCGTATATTGAAAATCCTGCAGAAAATAACGGAATTTAAAAGACAAGAGAGCAGCAACTTTAATCTTTAAAACTTACTTATTGAAATTCGGAGCAGATTCGCTTCTGAACAGCTCCAACTTCGAATGGTGTACAGATCTCAAAACGACTCCAATAGGACTGAAATTTGGAGGTCAGATAAAAGAGGCAGAGACGAACAACTTTGATGAAGGAAGGATTTTGATCTGAGATCCTGATCAAGACATTTTGGGCCTTTAATTGTCCAATTCCATCATCCAAGTATCAAACCTATTAAATCAGAAATATGACATAATTAGACTAATTTAGGCTAATAAAATACTCAATAGTTAAGAAACTAAGAAGATATAACTGCATTTTAGACCACATATCACACCCCCCAACTAGCTTATTGCTAGTCTCTAGCAATTGACAGCGACTCAAGACGACTCTCCAACTCAAAAAAATTCTAAAAACCAAATTACCTAAGCCACTTTCGTAGGGATCACAATTGCATTTAGCATATGCAACAAGCCTTTAATTCCACTAAGAATTCCTTAGCAGACGAGTTATAGTCTCGTGAGGGTTTTCCAGGGATGATACCCACAAACATCAATTCCAAGAGAATACTACTTCCCATCATTAAACTCAGAGATACAAAACAAAAATATATTTCAACACAGAATCAAATCATCCAATATCATAATTTCAGAGAGCTAAAAGAAGACTGAGCAAGAGCTCCACAAGTTGTCCAAATGCCAGACTCAACTCATAAACACCCAAAATTGCCTAGCCACAATCAGTACCATTCTAGGTCTCAGTTTCGACACAAACCAATTCATCATAAGCAAGCCTCAACTTCAACTCTCACATAGGATATATCACTTGGAATAAAATCGCTCAGAAGTTGGTTAGGTGTTTCTCTCAATGCATATGTGAGGAGAATTGATGTACATGGATGCAAAGAGTCTCACATATAGTCATGAAAAAAAAAACAGCTTTTTCTGGTAAAATAAAATAGATCTCATGAAAAGATACCAATCACCATTGAGAATATCGGATTACACCCCCTAGTTCCTTCTCTATCTATTCTCCACAATTGTACCACACAACGCCCAAGATCATAGAGGTCTTATATAGGGTTGTAATGGGGCTAGGGACAAGGCTAAACAAAGAACGGATAGGATATTCAAAGAATTCCTGAGAAACTATTAGAGGCCTTCAAATTATACACTAGATAATCTTGCCTTCTATGAGTCTGCCTCTAAATAATCTGCAATGAACCGTGCATACTCAAGATCTCTTTCAGTTTCAAATTTATTTATTTATTTATTATTATTATTTTTTATACTAGCAGCCCTTTTTGTCTTTTTTTCTTTTTCTTTTCGCAGTGTTGTAAATGATAATGACTATTCATGCAATAGGTATTGCTTAATGTATGCGATTGACAGACTCGTAATGTATGCAATTAACAGACTCGTAATGTATGCGATTGACATACTCGTAATGTATGCGATTGACAGACTCGTAATGTATGCGATTGACATACTTGTAATGTGCGATTGATTAGTATAGCTATTATGTATTGCCTTTTGTATACATGATGTAACCCTATATAAACCTCATGGTGAAATGAATACAATACAATTATCCAATTCTCTACAACACGTTATCAATACGATACTCTAACCCAAGCCCTAGCCAGAAAAAAACCCAAACACCCGAAATTTCTTTCACCAAAAACTGCCGCAAGCTCCTAGCCCTTGCTAGCCATACCGTGCGCTGCTCCTGCAGCCCTTGAGCACCCTTGTGCCTCCTACTGCACTTGCAGCATCGTCACACGCCTGTTGCCCCTGCAGCACGCTTGTTCCTGTGCATATCAGCCTGATTGCATGCCACAAAACGTCTTGATCGGGACCTCAAATCAAAATCCTTTCTTCAACAAAGTTGTTCGTCTTTGCCTCTTATATCTGACCTCCAAATTTCAGCCCTATTGGAGTCGTTTTGAGATCTGTACACCATTCGAAGTGGGAGCTGTTCAGAAGCGAATATGCTCCGAATTTCAACAAGTAAGTTTTAAAGATTAAAGTTCCTGCTTTCTTGTCTTTTAAATTCCTTTATTTTCTGCAGGATTTTCAATATTCGAACATGGGTTCGATTATTTAATCAAGCGGAATTGTGGGGATTCACGCTTAACGAACTAAGAGTGTTCGTATGAACTAAGAGTGTTCATAATGCTCGGACTAAGAGCGTCCGTAAGCATCAAATTGTGACCATATTAAAACATTATTTTTTGGTCTAATCCAAAAGAGATTCTTGGAAATTGTTTTCCTGGCAGCATAGCTCGGCAATCTTATTATTTTGGTTTTCGTGGAAGTTTAGCTCCAAAACTAATATATCTTCTCTTCTTATTTTCAGGATGTCGAATGAACCTAGACTCGACTTTCCCATGTTTGACTCAACAGGCTCGGATTACCACAGTTGGGTAACCGATGTTGAGAACCACCTCACTTCAAAGAGAATATTACCCATAATCCAGGCACCTAACCCGGATCGTGTGTTCGTGCGAACACCTACAAAGCATGCTTAAGCATTTATCTTGATGCGACGCTATATGGACAAGGCACTCAGATTGGAGTATATGTCGATCAAGGATGCAAGAGAGCTATGGGTAGCGCTAGAAAAGCGCTTTGGCAATGTCCAAGATTCCCTCATCCCTGACTTGAAGGTTCAATGGAACAATCTGCGCTTTGCTGATTTCAAGTTTGTTGCTGAATATAATTCAGAAGCTCTTCTCCTACAGTCCATGTTGAGGTTTTGTGGACAACCTGTCACAGAGCAAGAGCTAATTGAGAAAACTCTCTCCACCTTCCCCGTTTCAGCCATTGTGGTATCAAAGCAATACGGTATTGAAGTCAATACTGGACGGATCAAGAGGTTTCATCAGCTTATCAATCTCATATTTGTAGCTGAGAAACATGATAACATACTCGTGAGGAATTATAATTCAAGACCCCTTGGAACTAAGAGTGTTCATGAGGCGAATTATAATGCACCCAAAAGAGGGCGCAAGGATCGGAACCCTTAGAATAAGGGATATGAGGGACGTATGGGTCCATATAACCGCCCTAACAAGGAAGGAAACCACAGGTTTGGTGCGAATACATGTGGTGGCAATGCCACACGTGGGAGAGGTGGTCGTGGTATCCCTGGTGGTGGTGGTGGCGCCATGGTTGGTGGTGGTGGCGCCAACCCTCTTAGGGAACTCCCACAACTTGCACCTCAATTAAAGGGAGCACTACACCAAAAACGTTAACAAACAACACTTTTTGCACAACGGAAAAAAAAGTGTTGTGTGATGAAGAAAAGTGAATCAGACAACATGTTTAGTAAACTTGCGTTGTATAAGGTGGTTAAAATTCTGAAGTTTTTATCTAGAAGGTCATTACACAACGGTTACAAGAATAATCCGTTGTGTGAATCAAAAAAAAAAATTGCGGTAGATTGCCCTCCTAGATGGACTCAAATTTGGCTCCAAATTGTACCCTAGATGCCACTAAATTGTACAACAGTTTATTTACTTGTGTTGTAGGAGTATACTTGCAAATCATCATACAACGGTTTTTAATGTGCCGTTGTGCAAGTGAGTTGCAAAATTTGGAGAAGTCTCCAAAATGACATTCATCCCCCCCCCCCCCCCCCCCCCCCCAAAAAAAACAAGCAAATTTGACTTCAATGGTTTGTCATGCTTGCAACTTCCTACAACATAATGAACTATTTCTGTTGTGTGAATGAGAAATGCCTAGCCTAAGTGCCAAAACTGGCATTTTGATTGTACAAGCAGGAAATTTTTATCTTTTATTCCCTCAGCTATGTAGCAATTCAGACAACGTAAATGTGTATATACGTTGTCTAAGTAACTAAAAAGAAGAAAACAAAGTTATTGCTTAATGCCTGCGACAACTGAGTGCACATTTAAACAAAGTTAGTGCCTCAGCTGTTTTTTATGTCTGAGAGAAAAACTCCGAGCTTTTCTTCACTTTAAGCAAAACCTGGAGCTCTGCTTACCATCTTCTCAAAAAACTTAGCCATCACAAATCACAACCTTCTCACCATCTTTTAAGTCTGGATTAGGGGAGATGGAGAGGAGAATCTTGGTTGTAGTATGAGTCTTTTTCTTTTCTTATAATTCAAAAGGAAGTTCGATTCGATTTCATAACCTCTCAAATCTCTTCTCTCAAGATGCCCAACACTCATAGCTCCCCATCTCTGTCGCGAAATCTTCGTCCTCTTCATCGTTGAACTCTCACGTTCTACTCTCTCTCTCTCTCTCTCTCTCTCTCTCTCTCTCTCTCTCTCTCTCTCTCTCTCTCTCTCTCTCTCTCTCTCTCTCTCTCTCTCTCTCTCTCTCTTTCTCTAGATCGCTTCTCTCCCTGTCTCACTCTCAGTCTTCTCTCGCTCTCTTCTTCGTCCAGAAATCATAGTCTTCCTCTCTCTTTCATTCTGAAATCCCAAATAGGAAAACCCCCAATCTCAGATTCCCTGAAATCAACCAAATCTCTATTGGTCGAACCCTCAATCTGAAACCCAAATTTCATTGACCTAACTCTCGTCTCCACAATTAGCCAGATTTACACCACACAACCATGGGCTAGGAATTTGAAGAACAAGCAGCGCCGCCGGTCATCCTCCGATGGCAAGATTTGGGCGAGTTGCCGGAAAACGAGCTGATTATTAAGGCTCCTGAAGACAAAACCCCTCCTTGTGGTATGTAATTTCTGTTTTAATTCTAGGGTTTTCGAGCATTATATGTCATACTGGAGCAATCATTTGATTTTGTACCTAATATTTATCTTGGGTGATTATCTAACAGGGAAAGGGAACAAAGGGAAAGTGAAAGCATAGGTAAGTGATGATAAGGAAGGATGACCATTGGTTAATTACATCAAACTAAGTGAGTATTTCCTAGCTTGTAAGATGTGTCCTAATCTAGATTGGCATCAGACTATTCAGTGCCCTAACCTCACTCCTGGTATGTCTGCTTTAAAATTTTTGTTTTAGGGTTTGTCATGAGCAAGATTATGTCAACTTTACTTGGTTTTGGTTGCTGCCTGCTCTGTTTGTGTGTGTGTGTGTGTGTTAAATAATTCTCCTTTTGATTCTACATACTATTGGTTTAAATTGAGTTTATTCTCCACAAATGGTTTGCTCAGTGTTTGGGAATATGTGCATCGTGTTTCTCAGTTTGCTATGCAAGCTTTGCTATTTGAACAAAGTATGTATTTCTCGGTTACCTTAATATGTTTTTTCTAGCATTGTGTTCTGCTGGGAGTTCACTTTATATATGTTTTCACAACTTCATACATGCATGTGAGTTTATGGCAAGAAAGAATTTAGTCATTTGTACTAACACCTCACACATCCAGTCCCTTACTTTAGTTTTGCCTATAAGTTGGGAGGTATGGTAATGATTTATTGCTATTGTCTTAGAGGCAAAATTGTGCCAAAATTTTGGGATTATTCTGGTTTTTGAAGATAACTGCATTAGTCAATCATTTTAAATGCAACTATTTGTTGATTGGGTCGTTGATGTCATTCTATTTAATCTGCAGTTTTTTTTTTTTTTTTTTTGTGTTATTTGTTCCTCCTGAGAATCTTTCATTAATTGGTTACAGAGTTGTATGTTGTATAAGGTAGTGAAGTATTACAACAGATAAAGTTGAAGTGTTAAGAAGCAGTTTCAATTTTTTGTAGCTATACTCATTCCTCTACGCATGATTTCATTGTTATATACGTTTGTCAGGTTACCTGTCAAGTTTGTTCCACAACAAAGAAATCCCACACCACGAATATAAGATCTACTCTTATGAAGCTCAATCTTCTGGAGGATGGAATGGTTTCTATGGTATAACCACTACTAGAAAACAGGCCAAAGGGCACCGACCTGGGCATATCGATTTGGGTTGGTATCTTTTACATAATGGTTTGACATCGTTGAGATTATCGGTGTATTGATATGAAAATGCAACCCACCATCAGTGCCAATATATTTTTTTCAATATAATACTTTAGTTTTGGATATAATAAATGGATAATTGGCATACGTGGGCACAATTTCTGTTGCAAGTATTTACCATTATGACCCCAATGTCAGCCAAAAGGACTGAAGTTAGACGTGGGTGAGTGGGTCTTTGGAAAGAGCTTTGAAAACTCAAATAATTGCTTCCCTTCCCTACCTCATCGTCACCATTTCTTCCTTGATCTGAAAATCTATGGATACCGGATCCACTATCACCTTAGATATGCTTGCGGCACCGCCTACGCTAATGGCTCGACGGTAAGCCGATCTACAAAACCCATATGGTCATGTCACTTCTTGGAATGTCCCTTACCTCCATTCATCCCACGCGCCGAAGCGAATTCCCAACAAACTACTATCTTCTTCTCCGGTGTTCCTCTGTCCTCTTCTTCTCACTCTCTCTATCCCTTTCTCCGATGGAGATGGACACCCTCCCCAACGGCACCTCCGCCTCCTCGAGCCCGAGCCCAGCCATCGCACCCCCGCCGTCCTCGAAGCTCGGCCACCTCTCCGACTCCTTTAAGCTAGAGCACCAGTTCCTCTGAGTCCCCTTCGAGCACTACAAGAAGACGATCCACGCCAACCACAGCATCGCCGAGAAGGACATGTCCGCCTTCATCAACGACGCTGTCAGTCACCTCAATTCCCTCGTCTCCAGGCTCCAAGGCCTCAAACGAAAGGTAAACGAATCACAATTCAAAGAATTAGAGTGATATGGAGTATTGAATCGTCGAAATTCGAGCTGATAATTTTGAATGTTAGGCATAATAAGTAGTTATTCTGATTATATTGTGAAATTGTGATTGAGATTTTGTGTGGTGATTGATGTTGAAGCAGGAAGAGGGGAGCAAGACTTAGCACTTACAGGCGCAGAGGTGCCGGGCAAGGCTGGACCATTTAGAATGAGCAGATGTGGAGAATTTGTCAGAATGGAACAATGTGAGGTTGAACCGGATCCTTGTGGACTATATGTTGAGGATGTCTTATTATGATACTGCGGTGAAGATGGCCGAAAGCCAAAATATTCAGGTAGTTTTGCTTTCTGGTCTCGGATTAGCTAGAATCGTATAATATTATGGTTCTTATGGTATGGTTTTGGTCTTGTACCTTCCGGTATTTGTAACTCAAGCTAGGCCTATTCACTGAAATTTAGCTTGGCCAAAAGGTTTTGTAATTTGGAAAGTTACGTAAGTGAAGAAACCGACTTATCGATTTAAACAGGTTGAGTCTCATTCCCTCAAGTATAAGAGTTAAAAAGAGTAAAGACAAGTAGAAATAAGTAATGGATAATGGCTTCCAGTTTCTCTCTATGGAAGACTGCCAAGGTTCATTGGCATGTTACAACTCTTTGCTTTTAAGCATAATGTTACATATGGTCGTGTCACTATCAAGATCCCTCATGAAATTCATTGTCTTGATGTCTTTCTCATGCCTTCACAACTTTCTCTATTTTATGCTAATTTCTTCATGGTGAAGTTGCAGGCATAATCCAGTAAAATGGCGAAGGTATCACAATCATTGTGTTTCTAGTGGCTATTGTTGCTTTGTTTTAATCAGAATTCATATTTTCTAGTGTGATGCATACATGCAAACATCATCTAGTCGACTTATCGATAAACATGTTACAGAACTTATATTCATTGTTGATGCATTAAATCTGTTCAACGAGGATTTTTCATTTTTCTCAAACCATAGAATAGAGCCAAGTAGGCATGAGAATATAAAACTTGAGTTCAATGTTTTTGCATTGCAGGAACCGCAGTTTGGAGCCACTACCTCAAAAGTTTTATGAGTCATATTTGAAGAGGTATGCTGCCAAAATATTATATATTTAGTTCAACCTCTAAATTTCGTTGAAGTGTTGATTAGAGTTTTAGAATATAGAGTGTTAAAGGGTCCAGCAATAGGAGCCAATTTGAAGTCACTAATTTCTCAATTTTTTAGCAATTTTTTGTACCTTGGGCATTATGATGTATAGTTAGCCATGGATATATCTAGGAATGTAATATATGTTCAATGGGAGTTGGTTACAATGGCACTATGTCTACAAACATTTTAGGATTCCCCTTTTCTTACTATTATTATGAAATTGTCTGATTATCATTTGGGTTAAATTTGTTCATATAGTTCGTAATTTGGCTATGTATCTTTTAAAAATATCATCTCCTTTAAATTCTTGTTTGAGTGTTTCTACACTGAAGATTGTTCTTTATAAAATTTTGCAGTGGTGTATTAATCAAATTTTAATCTTTTATTGAGGTCACAACTCTCTTTTTGATCTATTTTTGTGGATATGTAGAAAGCTAACAAGTATTGTTCCTTCTGACAGATTTTCCCCCTATTGTTGTTCATGTGACCGGTGCCTTAGTTTACAGTTCAACTCTCACTGAAAGAGTGTTTATTCTAGTTGAAGGGTAATATAGGTATGGATTATTGTTTCAGCCATCTTTGTTCTGTTTTTTTATTTTTTATTTTTTTATGACTTATTACTTATTGTACTGGTATACATTCTTTTTAATGCTTTCATGAGATTGACTCATTCCTCTTGTTATATATTACTTTTATTGGCTTGATATTTATCAACTTTTTGTTGAACTGTAGGTACCAATTCACTTCTCATTTGTTTTGAAGGGTTGCACTTGCAGGTATTATTATGTTTTTCTACATGGGGTGGCTTCTTTAACATGAGTTATTATGCTTTTCTAATTTGGGGCACTTAGAATTAAACTAAAATTTTGTTTTCTTTTTGAGATGTGGTTTAGTATGTAAACAAATGGTGACAGAACTGTACTTGTGTTGTGTTTTTTCACATTTACAGATGGACTTAAAAAGCTGTACTTAAAAAGTTGTGCTAGTACTATATGACTTATGATTTAATTTCAGATGTTTAGTATACTTGGGATCATTAAATGTATCTGATTGTTAATTAATTTTTTATTATCAGTAGTGTGTATTACCATGTATATATTGTGGATACAAGACTGATGACTAGGAGGAAGAAAAAAGGAAAAAAAAAAAAAAAGCTCTAGTTTGGTGCCAATTAAAAATGGCACCAATTTTTTAAAAATAATTTGGGGAATGTTTCCCACTGTTGTTAGAGTGCCAATTAAAGATATAACAGTGTAAAAAGATGATGTGGCACCTGACAAAAGTAGCATGAGAGATTAATGTGACAACCATGTCAGTTTGGTTAAAAATAACCCACCGTTATTGTATTGGTGCCCTATATTCTAAAGGAAACTGAGGCAAAGGGCACTGTCAGGATTTGGGTGGCTGCATGGTGGCTAATGAAGATTTTGGTGGCTTTTGTGAATAATGAGCACCCTTATTGGAGGGTGTCCTTTGGCCAATTTTCTAGTAGTGAACTATCCACATGTTGAAATAATTTTTTAGTAAACAGTTTATTTGTCTCATCTATATATTATTTACATGGTTCTCAATGTTGAGATTGCTAAAAACCAATTTATATAAGTTGCTAGATCTCTTTGTTGTTCGCAAGTTTAACTTTAGAATCTGGGTTGGAATTTTGTTAATGATTCCATATTCACTTGGCTGTCGATTTGTTTCATATTCAATCTCTGATTAACAGGACTTTGTAGGTACGCATGAACATGCTGTTAGCAGGTGGAAAAAACATTTCGTCTGACATCATGGCACTGGTATCCCCCCTTTCCTGGTAATTGTTCATTTTCTTCTGTGGTGCCCTACTTAGTATTTGTGTCTCACATAGACAATTACTGTTGTTCTGTTACCATTTTGTAGCTGAGACATACTTAGGCATTTACCTCTTTTGCAGAAAGAGGCTCCGTCTTCCTCCCAGTTTTGTGTGAGGCTTTCACATACCATGGCTGTTGCTAATAAAATGGTATGATACTGTCCTTATTTAGATAAATATAGGAAAAGTCACATTGCATGCTTAGGAGCACTGTTAAGTAGAAAACATGAGTGGCTTGGGATAATGCACCATGTCACATACATCCTATTCAGACTTCTCTTTCACTAATTAGGACTAAGACTAATCTGCTGTCACTTTTGTATAATGAAAATTAGGGAAAGGTCGAGTGATGAACTGTTTTCATGATTCTGTGGTTAACTATTTTAGAACTTGAGCTAGGGAAGCATCTAATGTGTTCATATTATATGTTTATCATGTTTAACTGAAGTATGTTTTGTACTCTTGGGATTCCATGACATAGGCGACTGATTGAACATTTGGGAAATAATTGAACGGGGGGAGACCGAGTCATAAGTACTCTCCTGCTCTGTAACATTTGCTTTCGCAGTTGTACCTTAAGCTATACTGCTATTCTCAGGATGGTACAGTCAGACTTTCAGCCACTGAATTAATCTCTCTTGTTTTTTTTTTTTTTTAAATTTTGAGTTTGGTCAGTTTAATAACTCCAATTCAGTTCTCTTTTCCTGACTTCATTTTTTGAAAATATCAATTCTATGTTGTATACTTTTTTTGCTTAATGGCCATGCCAGCAACATGGTTCCAACCTAACTGTTTTCAAACTTTGAGTTATTCAATGTAGGATTCTATGTTTGTTTGGATGTATTAAAAGCAATTAAAAATAAAGTTGTTTACTAGCTAGTGTGCAATAGAAAATGAATGGGGCTAATCAAACAAGGTGGACTTAATTAAAGAAGTTGAGGCCTATGATATAGAAGAGAATCCAGCACCCAGATAAGGAATATCGATTCAACTCCTATGATATTTCCTGATGATTTTTCTTTGAGCATGAATATTTATGGACCTCATTCACTGCAATGTTTGGAGCTCTGTGTGGTTAAATTTATTACCCAACTTCTACTATGATATTTCCTGATGATTTTTCTTTGAGCTTAATATTTATGTACCTCATTCACCATGAACCGGTATTGGGTTTGCTTATTGCGCTATTACTAAGGTTTCCTAACTTATGGAATTACTGGTCGTCTTTTATCAATGTGGAAAAATAGACGTTGGGAGCCTTTGATGTGAAGTATCTCTATGATTTTGTGAAGTAGCATTATGTTCAATATTAGATTGCATTAGACCAAAGGCTCCATGACCATCAAACTATTGATTGCTTGGTCTGAAATTGCAGAAATAGATGTAGGGATTCACTTTCTAGGTTCTAGTGTTCTGCTTCCATAATTCTTGAACATGTTTCTGTAATCATTAATTTCACAAGAAAAAGATACTGATTTGTTTTGCTTTTTCAACTTGGAGAGGCCTGAAATTAGAGTTGAGTATTCAACTTACCAAATCGTAGATGTAGCTGTCATTTGCAATTCTGGAATACAGAAAGTTGTTAAGAACTGGTAACCTCTATGTTTCTTTCTCTGGATCAAATTGTTTTTGTTCTGTATAGTATACATGATCATTGATTTGATTGGGAACCAACACAGCCTTAAAAGAATGCTATTTGGCTTTTTTAGGTCCCTATCCTATTCTTGTGCAGCCTTGAAATAATTCAATGCTGAAAATGCTTTCTTGGGGATCCTCTTCAACAAGGTCAGATTTTATGATTCTACTTTTCATATTTTTTAAAGTCAGGGGTTTCAGTGATAGCTGAATATGATTTTAAAGAAGAGCATTTGCTTGTATGTACATTTATATTACTAGTGGTGACTTTGGCTAATTGTTTTTAAAGTACTCATGCATTTCACTTTTGTTTCATACATAAATGATCACTATATCGATTCGAAGTTTGTAAGTAACATTGGTTGGTTTATATTAGTATGTATCAATCAAATCATATTAACAGTGTAGCAAATGACTAATATAAAGCTCGGAGATGTATATGACTTCTATTTGGACAACTTGACTTGCAACTTTCAATAGTTAAATCATAAGCATAACAATTGGATATATGCACTTTTGGATGGCATGCAGAAGGTTGTGTTCTGATGGATAGAAAGAAATTTCAACTTTCTGAAGCTTTTTTGTTTGTATATAGGTTCTGGACTGGCTTTTTTGGCTGAGGTGTCTTTGGTTGGACATTTGGACAGAAATTGCAAACCACTCACTTCAACTTTAAAGGTTTGACATCATGGCTGCCTGCACAGACTAAGTTACTGGAATAGTGGGAAGACAAGAGTTTGTATCAATATGTTGAATATAGAAACCAAGTTCCTGCACAAACTCTATATGTGGCATGTTTTACGTAGTTGTATTAGCTTTTGGGAAATGCTTTTAACATTAAGTGATATATGGAATATGTTTGATTACTCATTTGAGCATTTGCAATGTGTTTTCTTTCCAATTGATCAACGATCTAGACGTACCATTATTTAGGTAATAATGGACCATTAATTTTGCCTAATTCTGATCACACAATGATCAGGTAACAAAAATGGGACAAAAACACATTGTAATCAATCATATCACACATCGGTTTTTAACGAATCAGTGTCTTCTGATTTATACTCAGACAACAGAATTAATTAAACTCTGTTGTCCTAAAAGTTAATCACACAACATAATTACTTGAACTCTGTTGTCCTAAAGTTAATCACACAACAGATATAGTCTAAGAACTGAAGTGTGGATGTCAATCAGACAACAGACAAAATTAAAAAATGTTGTCTGATACGCTTAACATACAACAGATCAAAAATGGCACTGTTTTCTGAAAACAGCGCCTCAACTGCTGTGCAGCTGCGCTTGGCATCTACCGAGCCATCTGCCGAGCTATCACACAACAGTTATAACACATACCTGTTGTCTGTGTGTTTCTCACACAACTGTGTTCCATCTTTGTCTGATTTTTCATTAGACAACGGCTCACTCTACAACGGTGAGTCTCCAAATCCCACAACGGTTTTCTGCCGTTGTCTAATAAGATTTTTGGTGTAGTGGAGGCAACCACAATGACATGTGTCATCGATGTGGATCAAGTGAGCATTGGTTCAAGCAATGCAAGGCAAGCAAGCAACTAGCTTCAAGATACAGGGCATACAGGGACCTGAGGGAGCAAGAAGTGTACCTTGCAGAAGAAGAAGAAGAAGGGTGGAGATGTCAATCTCACCATAGAGGACTTCAAAGCTGAAGATGAAGCGCACAAGAATGCTGCAAACTTTAATTAGAATAGTCCTTTTATTTTTCAAGAATTTTTGTAATGGCAATATGCCTTAGTCAATAAATGACAATTGTATTAAACTCTTTCTTATGTAGTGCACCCAATGAAATATGATATCTAGGAAAGTCATTGAGATTAATGGTACTTAAGAGAGCCTCGCTCCACTAACATCTCTCTCTACTTTCCTGGTCATACTTAATTGGAGTTACCAAACGGATAGAGTGACTACAATGTGTCTTAGTTTGATTTTATTTTGGATTAGACTTTTTGGGACCTTTGATGTAATCATTGGCTATCTTTATTAATTAAGTATCGTATTATTATTCGATGTCATGGACATGTTTAATTCCGAACTTTATTATTTTTTTAGTATGCTTCCTGGAGAGTTGGAATGCCTTGTTGATAGTGGCACCACACATACTATATTGCGACATAGGTAACTATTTCTATGGATGACGCCTAGTCGATCTTCTGTGACTACGATGGCTGGACCATCACAATTGATTCATGGTCGAGGACCAGCTCAATTTATGTTGCCAAATGGCACAAGTATTAATGTCACCGAAGCTCTATATGCTCCTAGGGCTGGAAGAACCCTATTGATTTTTAAAGATATAAGAGCCAATGGTTTTCATGTGGAAACACATTGTGAGAATGGACAAGAGCTTTGCATCACCTCTAATGACTACGGACATAAACGAGTATTAGAGAAACTTATGTGTCGCTCTAGTGGGTTGTATGCAACTACTATTTGAATTATTGAATCCAACCATGTCATGAGAGATGACTTATGGGATTCTGACACATATAGGCTTTGGCATGACCGTTTGGGACTCCCAGGTCGTGATATGATGATCCGTATATTAAAAACTTCACACGGACATCCATTTTTCAAAACGAAAAGAAGTCATAACCAAAATTCGATCCAAGGTAGGGCTGGTGCCGCCTACCCCCTGCGGCCCAAAAGTGGTATTGATGCCACCAATACCTCCTTGGTTCCTTCTTCTACTTCTAAAGTCAATTGTGACTTCGTGGCTCAACCGGATACTTCCCTGGTTGCTTCTAAAGCCCATCTTTTGTTTTGCAAAGCCTGCTCTTTAGCAAAATTAGGATGGAGACCATCATATGCAAAGGACACTAAGGAAAATATTCCATTCTTATGAAGAATCCAAGTGATATTTGTGGACCTATTCAACCAACTTGCGGACCATTTAGATATTTTATGGTGTTGGTTAATGCATCGACAAGATGGTTACATGTCATGCTATTATCCACAAGAAATGCTGCATTTGCTAAACTCCTAGCACAAATCATTAAATTAAGGGCTCACCACCCTGATCATCCCATTAAGTCAATTCGTCTTGACAATGCTGGAGAGTTTATATCAAAAATGTTTGATGACTATTGCATGTCCATTGGGATTGAGGTTGAACACCCTGTTCCTCATGTTCACACCCAAAATGGTCTTGCAGAAGCTGCCTTTAAAAGACTTCAAATAGTCGCTAGAGCATTGGTTATGCGCACCAATCTCCCTGTTTCTGCTTGGGGCTATGCAATATTGTATGCAGCTGCGCTCATTCGTCTGAGGCCTACTGCCACTTAACCCTTTTTTTGCATCCCAGATGGTTACTGGATATGAGCCTGATGTCTCACACTTACACATATTTGGGTGTACAGTTTATGTGCCAATTGCGCCGCCACAACGCACCGAAATGGTTCCTCAAAGACGACTCGGTATTTATGTTGGATATGACTCTCCAACCATTATCTGCTACTTAGAACCCTTGAAAGGCGATCTATTTACCGCTAGATTTGCAGATTGTCACTTTGATGAAACAGTCTTCCCGTCATTAGGGGGAGATAGGACCAATAATGTTCAACAGGAACGACAGGAATTGCCGTGGTCTGTCCCCACTTTGTCTCATCTTGATCCCCGAACTGCACAGTCCGAAATTGAAGTGCGGAGAATTCTCGATCTTCAGAACGTAGCAGACTCTATGCCTGATGCGTTTTCTGATATCGCTAAAGTAATAAGATCACATATACCTGCTGCAAACGTGCCTGCAAGGATTGATGTCCCTAAAAATCAAGGACATGGCGCCACCCCTAGGGGTATTGGGCATGGCGCCGCCACCACTAATAGTGATGGCAATGTGGCTCAGGCCGGGCTCCCAGTAAGGAAATGTGGCTCAGGCCGGGCTCCCAGTAAGGAAATGTGGGAGGCCCAAAGGTTCAATAGATTCTCGCCCGAGAAAGAAAGCAAGTTTGGCACAAAAAGATCCATTAATCATCGACATAAATAACTCGTCTCATGAAGATATTCCAGATTATGGTTATGTCCAAGAGACATCATTGGGGGACGCTCCAATGTTGGAACCAATTCCAGGGAATAGGGAGATCTCCATAAATTACACTAGTGTACATAAGATGTTGAATCGAGATTCTATTATCCTTGATGATGTGTTTGCATATTCTATTGCTCAAGGAATTATAGAACACGATGATATCGAACTTCGCTCCGTTGAAGAATGTTAACGAAGAGCAGACTGGCCTAAATGGAAAGATACGATCCAGGTTGAATTGGATTCACTAACAAAGAGACAGGTATTTGGGCCTATAACGCTGACACCCCCAACTATAAACCCTGTTGGCCATAAATGGGTCTTTGTTAGAAAGCGTAATGAGAAAAATGAGGTTGTTAGATACAAAGCTCGCCTTGTGGCGCAAGGTTTCTCACAACGCCCTAGAATCGACTACGAGGAGACATATTCTCCCGTAATGGACGTTATAACGTTCCGCTACCTTGTTAGTTTGGTAGTTTCTGAAAAACTTGACATGCAGCTTATGGATGTGGTTACAGCATATCTCTATGGAGATCTAGATTTAGAGATATATATGAAGGTTCCAGATGGACTTCAATTACCCATGTCAAGTGGCTCTAAACCACAGAGCGCGTTTTCAATAAGATTGAGATGCTCACTATATGGATTGAAACAATCCGGACGGATGTGGTATAACCGTCTAAGTGACTACTTCATTGGGAAGGTATATGTCAACAATGAAATATGCCTATGCGTGTTTATAAAAAGGACAAGTTCCGGATTTGCAATTGTAGCAGTTTATGTCGATGACATGAATCTAATTGGAACTCTAGATGAGTTAAAGGAAACTGCTAAGTACTTGAAATCCGAATTTGAGATGAAAGATCTTGGGAAAACACGGTTTTTACCTCAGACTAGAACTCGAGCACCGTAGTGATGGGATTATGATCCATCAGTCAGCATATACTCAAAAATTATTAAGACGCTTTAATGAAGATAAAGCAAAGTCTGTGAGTACTCCCATGATCGGCCGTAGTCTGGAGCCTGAAAAAGATCCATTTTGTCCAAGGGATGAGGACAAAGACTTATTAGAGGCTGAAATGCCCTATCTAAGTGCAATAGGCAGATTATTGTACTTAGCTCAATGCACAAGATCAGACATCTCATTCGCAGTGAACTTGTTAGCTCGACACAGTTCTGTGCCAATACACCATCATTGGATTGGCATAAAGACAATCTTTTGATACTTGAGAGGTACGATTGATATGAGCTTGTTCTATCCCTACAGAGAGAAAAGAAATAACGGAAGTGTGGGATATGACTCCACAAGGCAAAACGCCACCTTCCGTGCTCCTCCTCCCTTCCATCAAAATGACAACGATGTCTTGATGGGTTTTGCTGATGCAGGGTATCTCTCTGACCCTCACGAAGGTCGCTCCCAAACGGGTTATGTCTTTACCATGGGAAGCACTGCGATATCTTGGAGGTCTACAAAGCAGACTCTTGTTGCTACTTCCTCAAATCATGCAGAGATTATCGCTCTACATGAAGCCGTGCGAGAATGCATATGGCTAAGGTCTGTAGTTAGACACATTAGAGGAACTTGTGGTTTGAAGTCTACCACAGATGAACCTACATGCATTTATGAAGATAATGCAGCTTGTATTGAGCAAATGAAGTTAGGTTTCATCAAGAGCAACAACACCAAGCATATATCGCCTAAGTTCTTTTACAATCAACAACAACAAACACTTCTAAATATTGAAGTGAATCAAATCCGTTCAAAGGATAATGTAGCGGATTTGCACTACTAGAAAAACCCCCCAATGCACACAGATGACATTCACACGGATATTCACACAGATTAGATTCTGTATGAGTTAACCGGCAATACACACAGATTTTTGTATGAAAACAACATTCACACAAAAATCCGTGTGAAACATATTTTATAAGTGGGGCCGTGAAAATTCACACGGATTTTCGTATGAAACTCACACATACTTCCGTATGAATTATGATAATACACAGACGTCTGTGTGTATGTGTCAGAAACTCACACAGATGTCTGTGTGAAAGTTTATTTTCTCTATTTTTTTAGATTTCTCATAATTATCAAAATTTATTATTTAATTGTATACACAGAAATCTGTGTGAATGTTTATTTCAAGATAAAACGAAAATAAATAAATATTATAAACTTATTATATTTGAGACATTTTGCTAGAGATACATCTTGTTTCACACAAATATGTGTGAAGTGTTTTCGATAAGTCCGACATCCTCTTCATAATCCCAAATACACTCATCTCTCTCATCGAATTTCTCTCTCAAAATCCATCTCTTCTAATCTCTCTCTTAGGCTAATCTGACATTGGAGGGAGCAGTCGCCCATAAGCCGCTTCCGGTTCCGCCACCGCCGATGAGCGAGTAGCTTCCAGACGGCGCAGCGAAGCTGATGAGCGTCGATCCATGCGAATCCATCCGGCACCTCAACGATTCTCAGCTCGTAGGAGCTCCGGAGGCGGTTGCGCCTAAGGAGGTTCATATGGCTGACGTGGCGCTAGTCAAAAAGGGGAAGAGTAGCGTGGGGGGAGAAAGAGGCGGGATCGGCCACCGGGTAGGCAGGGAGACCCAAAACGACGCTGTTGAGAAAGATATACGATGAGGAAGATGTTTGCTTTATTTGCTTTGATGGTAGGAGCTTAGTGCTTTGTGATCGGAGGTGAGAGTTGCTGTTTACTTAGTCAGGCTTAGTCAATTTTGAGTCCAATTTGAGCTTCAATTCTACTTAATTTGGTTCTTTCATTTCCGGCAATCAGATTGATAGTTGAGCTAGTTTCCTATCGCCGGCAACAAAACTCATAGATGTTTTTAAGATGTCAAATCCCCAGGTAAGACATGGGTATTTCAATTTCCTCTCTTTACAGTTTCTCCTACGTCTGCCTAATTTTGTTGGTTTCAATAGGATCTGTCGACCTATTTCTCTTCCAATATCCTCCAATTTGGATTCGAATCATTATGGGTCTTCCATCTCAAGCCATAACCCTTTGGATCCAACAATTCGAACTCGCAGTCGAAGCAATCCTTGAAGAAATTGGAGAGGGTTATGGGAAGACATCTGGGAGGCTTCCTGGGTTCTGGGTTCTGTGGCCATCGTAAGATAGAACAAGTGGTGTTGGGATGCTTATAGCCGTCCAGAGCCTTCATATATTGTAATATTGTAGATCTGAGTAACTCAGTTGTCTCTGTTCTTGCTTGGTACTTAAATTTTAAATTTTAAATTTATAATTTCTGATCTAATCTTCCTCCTTACTGCAGCGAAAATTTGTGTAAATGGTCTGAGAAGCAGGAGTAGTGCCTTATATTGAATAGTCGCAGCTCAGATGAATGGATTGGGGTCGCGTTTCTGGAGATATGGCATATGCAGCTGCACAAGTTGTAATGGAACTCATCCAGGCCTATGGATTGGTGGTATTGATATGGTGGTATTGGGGACGAAAAGGACAAAAAATTGAGGGACCAAAACAATAAATATGTAAATAATTTAATAAAAGTTTAATAAATATATTTAGTACACACATTTTTTATTTTTTTGAGAAGTAATTGGGGGAGTTGTGCTTTAAGCGGGACCCATCAAATACATTCACACGGATAACAAAAATCTGTGTGAAAATAGTATTAGCAACGCCAGTAATACGTACAGATTATTAATCCGTCGTTGTACCGTGTGTATTGGCGTTTTCACACGGATTTTCGTATGTAATACTACAATTTCACACGGATTTTCATCCGTGTGTGATGGGGGGTTTTTCTAGTAGTGTTGTTTACCAAGTCGTTACCTAAATCCACCTTTGAGAAACATGTGAAGAGCATCGGATTAAGAAAGTTATCCTAACTCCCATAATTGTAGAAATCAGGGGGAGACCTTGACATCAAGGGGAGGTATGATGTCTACATGTTCGATCTCGAAGAGTGAAGGACGTGTTGTGCTCTTTTTGCCCTTCGACCAGGGTTATTTTTGTCCCACAGGGTTTTTGTTACCTGGCAAGGTTTTTAGTGAGGTAACGATCAAAGCGTCATCACCGAGTTTGAGCGGCACAAGGAGGAGTGTTGAAGGATGTCAACTACTCCACATTCAAGCGCGTTGTGCTCTTTTTCTCCTTCGACCAAGGTTGTTTTTTCCCACAGGGTTTTATTACTTGGCAAGGTTTTTGACGAGGCAACTTAGAAGCGCATAGCATAAGCAACACTATTGACATGGAATATCCAAGGGGGAGTGTTGTGAATGATAATGACTATTCATGCAATAGGTATTGCTTAATGTATGCGATTGACAGACTCGTAATGTATGCGATTGACATACTTGTAATGTGCGATTGATTAGTATAGCTATTATGTATTGCCTTTTGTATACATGATGTAACCCTATATAAACCTTATGGTGAGATAAATACAATACATTTTTCCAATTCTCTACAACACTTGTATAATTATCATGAAAGATGAGATAAGTGTCTCCACGTGACCTGCTCTCCTTCCTTTCTTTTATCCATTGGAAGGAATCTTTCCTTATTCTTGCCGCACCTCAAGTTCTCCAAATACTCAGAACCAATAACCCTTAATTAAAGGGGAGTGAAGGAAATTGAATAATTATGAAGAGCCCAATCTCCGTGAAATCAGAGAATCAAGATGGACATCGTTTCAAGTCGGAAAAGGATCTCCCAATTAAACCAGATTCTGAGAAGTGGAAAGCAATTAAACTTCATCAAATGGCTCCTAGTATTTTGGGGATTGGCAAATTTGACATGTTAACATTTTGACTAATTTTAGCTCCAATGAATATGTCAAATTTGAATATTATTTGAATATATATATAAATCTATTTATGTTGTTTTCCCTTTTTTTTTAATCTTGTGAATCAAAGATCATACAATGAATGATTCCCGTATAAGAGATGCAATTGAGACTATGAGAATTTGAGATCATACATAGCAGGAAACCTAAACAGATTAAAACATAAACATATAGTACTTCACTGGAAACCAAACGAACTGATACAAAGTAAAAAAACTAGAAGGTTTTCTTGACCCCCATACAAACTTATGTTGCATATTACATGAGCAACTAGTCTTCAAAAACCATTGGAGGAATAAACTTCAGAAACTTCAAATATCACCTTGCAAAATTTTCATCTGGAGTTTGGAATAATATGCCCTCTGCTCAGGATTCATAGTAGATGTATCCATAGACATAATTCTCATCTTAACATCAATTTTCCTATTCTCAGCCTCAAATTTTCTAATTCACAGTTTCTCCTTGTCAACTTCAATTTTCTCCTTCATAATTTCTAGTTTTTTTTCATCTCTTTCTTTTTTCTCTTGATGTAATTTTTGAATTTGCACCAATTGATCAGTGGTTTCTTTCAGCTTTCTTTTCTCAGCCTTCTTACCCGGTGGTCTAGACACTGGAAAGCAAGTGTCCATGTCTTTTTCAAGAAGGTAAGAGTAACCAATACAATCTTTACATTGAAAAACAACAGTTCTCAGAATGATGTGAGTACAAAACCTACTCTGGTCTAAATAACAAGTATGACTAAAGAACCTGGGAAACAATCTACGAAACAAGTTCATCTTAGTGCAGTAACTCCATATCTAGGAAACAATCTGGAATGCATGAAACATAAAAAAACAAGAGTAAACCACCAAACTTATATGCAGATCAACATCTACTTACTTATACTAGCCAAGTGACGGTGCCACAGGTGCTCAACTAGATCTACTTGGAGCATAGTATGTGTTCCTTTGTCACGAATTCGCAAATGATTGTTGATAAAATCCTCAAACTCTATTGTGTGATTATGTGAAACCAGAACATCATCAATCTCCATATCTGGTTCAGCATATTGCCTTGCAAGAGTTTCAAGATCAGCTTGTGCAATGCGTTCATCACGCTCATCTTCAATAATCATGTTGTGTAAGATAACACATGCTTTCATGATCTTTTGAAGCGTTTCACGATCCCAACAACGAGCCGGTCCACGAAAAATTGCGAAACGTGCTTGAAGCACTCCAAATGCTAGTTCTACATCTTTCCGACATCCCTCATGAGCTTTAGCAAAAATGTTTGCTTTCTCTCCTAGTGGACATGGAATGGTTTTGACAAAAGTGGCCCATGAAGGATATATGCCATCTGCTAGATAATATCCCATTGTATATTCATGATCATTGATCTTAAAAGTGACCGGAGGGGCTCGGCCTTCACGGAGATTGGCAAATAAAGGTGAATGCTCCAAGACATTAATATCATTGTGAGAGCCTGGTAATCCAAAAAAAGAATGTCATATCCAAAGATCCTTTGAAGCAACAACTTCAAGAATCAGAAAAGATTCATGATGATCTCCATGAGAAAACATACCTTTCCAAGCAACCGGACAATTCTTCCATTTCCAGTGCATACAATCGATACTACCAAGCATTCCAAGAAACCCACGACTCTCACCAATCAATAGCAATCTGGAAATATCATCAGAAGTTGGTCTTCTTAAGTATTCAACGCCAAAAACATCAATATAGGCTTGGACAAACAGTCTCATAGCTTCAATTGCAGTGGTTTCACCGATTCTAAGATAATCGTCCACAGCATCTACCCCAATTCCATAGACAAGCATCCTCATTGCAGCAGTAACCTTTTGTAGAGATGATAACTCAAGACGGCCTGCTGAATCTCTTTTCTGAACAAAATAGAAGTCATGGGCTTCTACCGCAGCTAGAATTCGAAGAAAAAGATGTCAATGCATCCGAAACCTCCTCCGAAATACAACTTCTTCATGAATAGGATTTTCAGCAAAATAATCATTGTAGAGTGTTTGGTGGCCTTGCAATCGTTGTCTATCTTTATATGTGCGACTAGGAATTGAGCCCCAACGCCTTCTTCCATTCTCTTGCAGAGCAATAATCTGCAAATTCATCAATTCTTCGTCTGATGATGAATTGGCAAGATTCCAAAATTCCTCATCTGCAGCATCTGAAGATGAATCTGACAAATTTCGATCCATGTTCCTGATACTCAAGGAGAGAGAGGAAATTTGAAGAGAGAAATTTCTCTGAAATTTTGAAGTCCTGGGTGAGATGAAGGAAGAAAGACGCAAGAGAGAATGAGAGAGATGCACTGAGAAACAATAAAAAAAAATAAAAGACAGGAGGAGAAGATGCTGTCAAATTTGACAGAGGAGAGGCCAATGTCTAATCCACATGGAAAAGGCATGTCCGTTGGAGAACAATTTGGGCCTTCAAAAGTAATCGTTGGAAGGCTAGGTGGCAAAAGACCAATCTGTTGGAGATGGTCTTAGCTAGTCATGCTTATTGGCCAAAATAATAATTCAATGGAGCCAGAAGAGCCTGGTTTCATATATAAATTAAGAAGTTCACATATCTACCACAGTTTTAGTGGTTATAACCAATTAATACATACAACTAGCCCTGGGCTCGAGCCGGGCCATCCTGAAATTTGTCAGGACCGAGATCGAGCCCGAAGTATTCGGTCCAGGCATGTTCGGTCTATTTTAAATGTGAGAACCGAAATAAGCCCAACCCATTATGTTTAGTGTCGAGTTTTCAGACTTTTCGATCCCAAAGCCAACTTTTTTTCAGAAGCTGGACTGCCTGCACATGCATGATTCTGTAACTGTTTTCAAGCATTTTTGGTACCTGCATGGAAATGGGGGCTTTTCAAGCATTATAGTACAATAATCACTCATCAAAGCTCATTACAACACAAGTTAAAGTGCGAAACGATGATCACATATCAATTCAAATGCAACAATTACATGAACTTAATCAATTGATGAACACAAATACATAAAAATAAATGAGTTACACTGCAGCAAAATGCACTGCAGTATTGCACTATCCACTGTCAAGACCACCAAATAGCTTTTTCAATGCCTTAATGCTTTAATGGAATAAGGGCTAATGCAAATTCCTAAAACACAAGTCCAGAATACCATATCATCATTGTCTACACGATTGCATAAAACCAAAGTTGAACAATGAAAGAATAGAAATAAAATCAAGAAATTGAACAAATGGAGGCTCCAAAGTCCAAATCATCACCAACTCCAGCTGCTTCACAACAACAGTATAACATATTAAGTCATTAACAGTTTAACACATATGATAGATCAAAATCAAATCAATGACATTAATTAAGTGATAAGCACATTACACACATATTAACACACAATCATACATTTACACATAAAAATTTAAACCAGATCCAATAAGTCAACGACAGTAAAACACATTATGTCATTAACTGTTTAACACATATGACAGATCAAAATCAAATCAATGACATTAATTAAGTGATAAGCATATAACTCACATATTAACACACAATCACACAATCACACATTTACACATATAAAAACTAAACCAGGTCCATAGTGTCAATAACAGTATAACACATTAAGTCATTAACAATTTAACACATCAATTCAAAATCAATGACACATTAACACATACATATTAAGTGATTAACTTGCAGTCTGCTACCTTTATTTGACTTTTGCAGTTTTGCTTGCTGCCTTTGTAGCATCCGCTGTCTTTGCATTCTTTGAAGCTTTAGAAGATCTAGAGGTGGATGGATGGTTAGGTTGATCAACTGTAGCACATTCTTTATTTGCATGTTCTGCAACCAAAGTGAAAATAAATTACCCATTAAATAATTTATCACAGAAAAATATAAACTTAAATTAATGAAACAAAGTTAATTAAAATTAACAAACTACAAAAGTTCATACCATGTTTCGCACTTTCATAGAACTCCATGTCCTCAATAGTGGGAACATATTGAATGTTGTGAATGGTCTCAAACTTAATCCAGTTTTGGTAACAGAACAATGCTTCCACCCTTTTGGGAATAAGAGAACTACTAAAAAGATCAACGAGCCTTCTCCTAATGCTAAAGCAAGACTCACTTGCCACTGTTCTCACTTGTATTGCCAAAACATGCTTGGAAATTGCACCAAGGTTATGATACTTCATATCATTCATCTTCCACCAGTTCAATATCTAGCATTCTTGAGAATTTTTAGGCTTCTCAATTGGGTCCAGTAAGTATCTGTAAACCTCATGTCCAACAACAGCCTCTTTAGAGTCTTTCAGCTCTCTTTCCCAGTCTTGTCCCATGTCTAATATTTTTCTAGTTGGGTGAACTGGCTTTTTGGAACTTGATCTGCTGCCATCAGTGCCTTGGCTCACTGTGCTATCTCCACTTTTAGATTTTCTTGAACTCTGAGATCCTTGAGACCCTATTGATGTTGCATATAGATTACAACGGGACACCAAAAGTTGTTTTACTTGCGCAGACTTGGCATTAATCTCATTATGCTTAACCTTAAGCTACTTGTTGCAGATACTCTCAAAGTTTCAGAGTTTGAACCTTGGGTTTAACACCAAGGCAATATAGATAAGCTGATTACAGTCTTCCAGGCTCCCAAAGTACTTGTCAAATTTATGTCTCATCTTCACAGCCATGTCATACAAGATCTTCTCAGTCTCTGAACCAGTTTGCATCTCAGGTGGCGTAAACAAGTCATCTATCTCAGCCTTGATTGCCACTATATCATGAAAATATTTCTGTGATGTAGGGTGGTTTGAGGAGCTTATCTTCATGGTCACATCATATAAAATTTTTAGAGACCTAACAAAAACTACAGCCTTGTTCCAATCCTCCTCAACAGGTGGTCCTACTCTTTTCCTTCTTTGTTTCTGCCTTACTTGCAGTTGCAAATCATCATCTTCCTCATCCACATCATCATCCTCATCAAAGCAGTTCATATACTTGCTTTCCTCCTCCTCTGACATTCTGTCAAAAGCTTTTTTCAGCTGCAACGCAGTGTCCAACATTAAATAGGTGGAGACGTTTCACCTTGTTGGCATATCGAGTATGCAAAACTTCTTAGACTCTAGCTTATCCTTCTCCACACACTGTTTAAAAACATCCAACCTTTGTCCACTACTCCTAATATACCGAATTGTATTCCTTGATTGCAGACACTGCCCTTTCCATCATTGCAAGCTTTGATCTCACAAATGTGTTTAGAATGTGGGCAACGCACCTAACATGCAGGTACTTGTCTGCCAGAATAGGTGATTTCTCCCAACCTAACATCTTCTTCCTAATATAGTCAAGTGCAAAATAGTTTGCACTTGCATTGTCAATAAAAATTGCCAACACTCTCTCTACTTCCTAATCAATCAAACATGACTCCAATAATTTCCCTATGCTAATCCCCTGGTGATTAGGAATCACCCTAAAATTCAGAATTCTTTTATGCAATGTCAAACTAAAATCAACAAAATGGGCAGTTTAAACTATGTAATTGATATTTTGCACCGATTTCCATGTATCGGTTGTTAAGCACAAACAATGAGACCTAAGCTCATTCTTAAGCTCTGTTTTTTTCTGCATCATACATAGACGAAAACTCACAATAACCCTTGTAGATGATACTTCCCACCTAGGCACAACCACACAACAAAAGTGCCTAAAACCAAGCCTTTTAATGAAACTGAAAGGCGATTTATCCATAACTATCATCTTGCAAGTTGTTTCCCTGTAAGCATCCTGACTCTATTTAATCATCACTAGCTCCTTAGTACCCCCAATACTTGAAACCTACTGCCCAGTTTTTAAATCAATCGTCCTCGGATATTTTTTGCAAACATCTTGTATATGCCTTGTAAGATTTCTAGTTCCATTCCCATAACTATCACATGCAAGATCAATACCACAATAATTGAATTTAGCTCGCTGAATAACAGAAGTTTGAATCTTCTTACTATCCTTGACCTCGAATACAGGCTTGTCGATCTTCTTGAAGTACTCCCACACCCAGAATCTTTCTGCTGGTTCTTCTTCTTGAGGTTCTGCATTTGTAGCATCTGCAACATCTCTGGCAGGACCAACACGTTTTCTCTTTCCCTCTTTAGCTTGCTTTCTCTTCTCGGCCTTGGAATGTTTTGGGAATTGTCTGAACCCTCGAAGAATCAGTTGGTGTTGGAACAATTGCTTTTGAATTGAATTAGTATCAGAATCGGATTCAGAACTTAAACTTTGGGATGAATTTAGTGTTGATGACATGAAATTTGGGATGAAATGAACTGGGTTTAGGTTTCGGAACAGAGAATAAGATTGAAAGAGATGAGTTTTAGGTTTTCAGAATGAATAGTTGGGGAAGAACATGAGATGGTTGAGAGAGAGATAGCGAAAAGCTGAGATGGTTTCGATCAGGAAAATGAATTAGGTTTGACTGCTTTAGTGCTTTAGACTTTTACCCTTTTTTATTTATTTAATATATTTTATATATAATCAACCAATAATAGACTGACATATGACATATATTATAAAATCGAGTTGGTTCAGGTAAACCGATTCTGAAAAAAGCTAAGCCTGAGAACGAACCGAGAATGTATAATCGGGTCGGTCTTTGCACAGAACTGAGAATTTTCAGAGTGAAACCAAACTGAATCGGACTTTTTTGGTACTTCCGGGTCGGGTTCTCGATCCTTCAGGTCCAGATGCCCAGGCCTTCATATAACAATGTTTCATCTGCAATTTTCAATCTTCACACCTTGACCTAAAAAACTGAAAATGACCTAAAAACTAAAAATAAAAACAATACAGTCTATTAAAAAGTCACTTAGATAGTTAGATGTGAGGAAAAAGACCAAAATTTAAACGCACCACTTAACTGGAGTTTTGAACGGTAAGATATACTATGTACAAGGATATATATGCTATATCAGTTGCATAGCTAAAGAACTTGATTATAACCAGGATTAAATTTCATAGTACTTCATTAATTATAGCATGTAATTAACATACCAGTGAAGCATCACGAATTAACCATATTCACTCTCTCTCTCTCTCTCTCACTCTATATATATATATATTGTTATGTTCTGGAATGCCCGGGGCTTTGCAAACGAAGACACACATCGGGCCTTAAAAAATTTGGTACGTATATATAAGCCTTTCTTAGTTTTTGTTTCTGAACCTTTTGTGGTCCCTGAAGTACTTCCCAGTTCTCTCTGGAAATATTTGAATCTTAATTTATGTGCTACTAATGATCGGGCGTCACAAGCTCCCAATCTCTGGTTGTTATGTCCTATTGATGTTAGGCCTGTTCTGCTCTCGGCAACTGATCATCAAATAACGGTATCTTGTTCTCTGGATGGTATACACTGCACCGTTACAGCAATTTATGCTAAAACTTCCATTCAGGGTCGCCGTACACTCTGGTAAGATTTATCTGATATTCATCAAAATAGAATTCAAGGGCCGTGGTTGATGCTGGGTGATTTTAATTGTGTTCTTGGTGCGCATGAGAAACGGGGAGGGAGAGTTCCTAATGCAATTGCTTGTCGGGACTTCCAACAAATGTGCACTTCTTGTGGCATGCTGAATATCGACACTAAAGGAGTGTACTATACCTGGTCAAATGGCAGAACTGATGTTAGGCTTGACAGAGCTTTTGGTAATTCAGACTGGTTTGAGGCATGGGCAACATTTGAGTGCCGTACGCTTACAAAGGCTTCTTCTGATCATTATCCCATCATGGTTTCTTGTTCTCGATTGGCTCTTGTTCCTCATGCTCCTTTCCGATTTCAAGGTATGTAGTTTAAGCATCCAGGTTTCTTTGCAATGGTAAGAGAGTTTTGGACCAATAAAGCAGTTTACGGTTGTCCAATGTATATCCTTGCAACTAAACTGAAAGCTCTTAAAGCTATGCTGAAGGTTTGGAACACCGAATCTTTTGGTGACATTAATCTGCGAGTTAAAGCCTCCAGAGCAGTGCTAGATAGTATACAGCAGGAGATTTCAAATTTGGGGCCTTCGGAGGCCAGACTCAGACATGAAGACATGGCCACCTTGAATTACCAAACAGACTTATCAATGCAAGAATCTTTCCTGCGAAGCAAAGCGCGTGTTCGTTGGTTAATTGAAGGGGATCGCAACACTACGTTTTTACATAATATGGTGAAGATTCGTCGAGTTCATAAAACTATGACATCAATTAAAGTGGGGTCACAAGTATTTCATCGTCAGGATCAGATTGCATCCCAAGTGGTTGATCATTTTGAGACCTTATTCAATAGGGACTCCAGTATCATTGACACAGGGCTAGTGGCACGCACAATTCCAACTCTAGTAACTGAGGCAGAGAATTTGAGTCTTACCTCTAAGCCATCAGCAGAGGAGATTCATAAAGCAGTGATGAATTTAGATGGTTCCAGTGCGCCAGGTCCTGATGGATTTGGAGGTATTTTCTTCCAAGAATGCTGGGAAGTGGTAGCCTTGGAGGTAATTGCTGCGGTAAATAGTTTTTTTGACAATGGTTTTATTCTCCCCCATTTCAACTCCAGCTTAATCATTTTGGTTCCTGAGAAGGAAGAAGCTGATAGTATCTCAGATTATCATCCCATTGCTCTGGCGAATTTCATTTTCAAAGTAATCATGAAAATTTTAGCTGACAGACTTGGGTTGGTTGCTTCCAGGATTGTTTCCTCCAACCAAAGTGGATTTATCAAGGGTCGTTCAATTGTGGACCCAATTATTCTTACATCTGAATGTGTGAACCTTCTGGATAGAAATGGTAAATGGGGTAATATTGCTATCAAACTCGATATCAGCAAGGCTTTTGATACATTAGATTGGGGTTTTTTACTGCGAGTTCTTCAAGCTTTTGGGTTTGACTCATTATTTATCAGCTAGATTCATAATATTCTTAAGTCTGCTTGGTTGTCAGTTTTAATAAATGGCAATTCATGTGGTTTCTTTCAATGCTCAAGGGGCGTCAGACAAGGTGACCCTCTTTCGCCGCTTCTCTTTTGTTTAGCAGAAGAGGTTTTAAGTCGAGGTTTATCAAGATTGGTCTCAAAGGGCAAAATCTCCCCCATTGCAGCTCCAAGAAAGGTACGCCCTCCTTCTCATGTATTATTTGCTGATGATGTAATGATATTCACGCAAAGCAACCCACGTGGTCTTCGTGCTCTTATGAAATTCTTGGATGAATATGCAATTAATTCGGGTCAGGTTGTGAACAAGTGTAAATCATCTGTTTTTTTGCGAAAATATGCTCAGCGGCGCAAAGTTTACATCCAGCATGTTTTGGGCATAAGAGAAGGTTCATTGCTCTTCACCTATCTCGGTGTCCCTATCTATAAAGGGTGTCCGAAGCCATCCTATTTCAGAACCATTGCAGACAAAGTAAGATGTAAACTCTCTTCTTGGAAGGGTAAGCAACTCTCACAGGCTGCCAGACTTCAGCTAATTTCTTCTGTTATTCACAGTCAGCTCTTACATAGCTTTCAAGTTTATGCTTGGCCCCGGTCTCTTCTTTTGAAGGTGCAGCAACGCGAAATTTTTTCTGGTCTGGTGACCCCCTAAAGAAAGGCTCGGCACTTATTGCTTGGGATACATGTTGTCTTCAGCTTGAGCAAGGAGGTTTGGGTTTAAAGAATTTATTTCATTTTAACCGGGCTTTGCTCCTAAAGAATTGTTGGAACATAGTCAATGGCTCATCCACTTCAGCAGCCCTCCTGAGAGAGCGATTCTTTTCTCATGATTTGCTCCCTATTCAGTATTATCAACGATCCTCAGTGTGGCCTGGTCTTAAAAAATTATGGGACTCTTTCTACTCTAATCTCCAGTGGTTGGTGGGAGATGGTAGCAGAATTTCTTTCTGTTCGGACAATTGGTTGGGTGTTTCAATTTCTTCCATTCATCAGATCACGCTAGTGGTGCAGTCGCTTATGCCATCCAGAGTTAGTGGTTTTATTCAAAATAAGCAATGGGCAATTCCTCCTATCTTTTCTTTTTTCTTTCCAGATCTTGCTTCAAGAATTTCTAATGTGGTGTTGCCTCTGGAAAATGAGGGGGACCAAGTCATCTGGCCTTCTAATGCAGCTGGAATTTTAACAACCAAGGATGCTCTCATGTTTCTCTCGCCACCTAGGCCTTTAGTAACCTGGTGCAATTTGATTTGGAATAAGGCTTTATAGCCCCGCAAGAGCCTAGTGACTTGGAAGGTCTTAAAAAATAGGATTTTAACTGATGTCTTGTTAGCAAGAAGGGGTTTTTCTCTCTGCTCTCAGTGCTCTATTTGCCGTATTCAGGGTGAGTCTTTAAATCATCTTTTCTATGAGTGCGATTTAATCCATGATCTTTGGAGTTGGCTTGCTTCTTTTTTCCACAAGAGTATTATGCCGGGTACATCTCTTGCTGATCTTCTCTCCCCAGATTTTCTAAATGGGATGACTAGTGCTTCAAAAACTCTATGGAGTTTTGCTTTTTGCAATGCTCTGTGGTGCATATGGTCGATGAGAAACAAAATCCGGTTTCATGAGGCTACTTTTAATTTAGCACGGTTTAAGCATTGGTTTCTAATTTCTTTGAAGGAGTCTGCCTCCATTCACTTTATGCCATGCTCTAACCCTTTGAGAATGCAAGGCCTATTCGACGTGCTAGGTCTTTCGTCCTTGACTGTAAAGGCTCCAAAATATATCCCAGTGCAATGGATCCCCCCCCCCTCCAATGCATTGGTTGAAGGTGAATACAGATGGTTCTTTTCGAGACAATAGCACAGCTGGATTTGGGGGGATATTTAGAGATTATGAGGGTCAGTTTAGAGGAGCTTTTGCTAAAAACGTGGAGATTCTCAGTGCAATTGATGCGGAAGTGTTGGCAGTTATTGAGGCTTTGAGGATTGCTTGGGTTAAGAGTTGGACTCACATCTGGCTCGAAACCGACTCCATGCTGGTGGTTCAATATTTCAAGAATCCAAAGTTAGTTCCATGGAGGGTACGGAGGGCATGGTCTAACTGTTTGTCTTCCACCCGTATGATCCATTTTCGAGTCTTTCATACTTTCCCGGAGGGGAACACTGTAGCTGATGCTCTTGCTAATCATGGTGCGCTCAATGTGGGTTATAGCTGGTGGGATGACCTTCCATCCTTTATTGCTGGTCATTATGGGCGCGACCTGTCTTCTATGGTTTATTATAGATTTCGGTGATGATTTTGTTTGTCTTTGTTTTTTTGTCTTTTAATTTGTTTTGCTTGTTTTGCTCGTACAATGCAAGAAAGGCTTGTATTTTCCTTTTTCAGGTTGGGTTTTGGTTTGGTCCCCCCAACTATTTTGTATTTCTTATTATGTTTTAATAAATTAAGGGGATGGGGGGTGGGTTCCCAGAGTGTGGCAGACCCTTCTCCTTAGGGATTGAGGGTGGGACTTGCTCCCTACATTGTCTGCTTCCGAGGAACTAATATCGCCTAATCCCTTGTTTTAAAAAAAAAATATATATATATATATATATATATTTGAATATGTGTGTGTATTCAAATCTACGTATATCATTCATGTTAGAATCCAAATTTGAAATGTAATTGGGTAGACATACATCAAACCTAGATAAATTGTTTTGAACTGAGATATATATATTTGAATATGTGTGTGTATTCAAATCTACGTATATCATTCATGTTAGAATCCAAATTTGAAATGTAATTGGGTAGACATACATCAAACCTAGATAAATTGTTTTGAACTGAGACAGATGTTATGGAGGGGAATCTAAATAAACAAAAACTTACCAACTACTAAAGATTAAAAATAAAACTTGGGGGCAAGTATTTTGACATGCTGCAAAGGAGTTTTGATATCCAAGTCAAACATATGATGTTACATTAGCATACAACATCCACCCACAGTTCATGTACCATTGTTCAATTCTTTTCATTATTAGCATCAAACTTCAGCAAGTAAGAAATTAAACCATTGATACAAATGAAACAGTGTGCATGAACATATAGTCACGTTGTAGTTGTAAAACCATACAAACATGCTCACAACAATATACATATATGCTTGATAACAACAATGCAAGGATCAAGGCTTACCTTTAGCAATAATTGGCATGTTCTCAATCTCTGCAGCACTACAAACTCAAGATCAACTGGATATATATGGCCTTCTGCTATTCACCAACCTTTGCGTTTTAATTGACATAACTAATGTAGTTAATCATGGTGGTAATAGGGACCAATCTCATCTATTTATATGGGATAGTTAGCCCTTAGAAACCTTCCATCAAGGCAATTCACAAGGGATAGGTCTCCTAGTTAGACTCTTAATGTATCATTGCTTTGCAGTCTTTCTTGTAGACTAAGATCAAATTGGATTTCTAACCTTAATGAATAGATACACGGTTTCATTAAGCTACTAGTATTGATATATAATTTCCATCCATGTTAAAGTAGGTTTAACAGTAAGCTCAATTATCATATACATTAAGATATGACAAGTCCACATTTGATTCCAACAATCTCTCACATGGAATTACACAGATTATACTTGATAATTGGCATCGGAAATGTCAAGACTTATTATTAACTTATTAAAGTGCTCGCTAGACATTAAATTAAATTAAAAATCCATTACAAAATGGTTAGATCACAGTCCCTTATACAGAGCAAGAAACAACATACATTTTGACAAAAATGTAGAATCTCAAAATCGCTAACACAAGCTCCTGCAATCCACACATGTCAAAACCAAAAGTAATACAATATATGTTAACGTGTATCAACAAGGAAAATATATATCAGGCCCTACTGAATGTTTCATAAATCAGAAACTTAAGCAATTTACTGAACATTGATGGCCTATAATTCATTGCTTGAACTGTAACACCATGCTATACATGATTCAACTATAACACCATGCTATACAAGATTCAAGACCATCTGATAACAAGTATGACTTCAAAAATAAAATGATAATCTTTTCAGAACAATTCAATGAAGTTGTAGCAATAACCAAAATCTGAAAATATCTCAAAATTTTTGATAACTTTAAAGTCATTACCAATAAGTTGTGATAAATAAAGCTGTAAATCACAACCGAAAAAAAAAAAGACAAAAGTACAAGAACTCATAAACCATAGAATTTTAATTTTCTCCAACGGGACTAACTTCCATTGGACTTAAGCATCTAAACTAGATAAAACTCCAATGTTCGCTATGTGCTTTTGCAATGCAGCTATTGATAAGGATTTGGTAAAAGGGCATGTTGTGAATTGGTGTCAATGCTCAAAAGTTTCACTCTTTCTCTAATGTTGAAGTACTTTAGATTAATATGCTTAGAATTATTTGATCATTTGCTGCTTTTACTGAAGAAAATAGCAGCCTCAATATCACAATAAATCACAAGTGTGTCAGCCACAATATGGCTCAATATCGTAGTCTGCATCAGAAATTTTTTGATCCAAAGCCCTTCACACACACTTTCATATACTGCAATAAATTTAACTTGCATGATGGAGGTTGTAACCAGAGTTTGCTTCATAGGTTTCCAAGCAACTGCACCTCCCGCAAGCATGAACACATAGCCACAAGTAGATTTCTTGGAGTTTGCATAATTGCCTATAAAATCAGAATTTGAAAACCCAACAAGTTTTAGATCTTTTACTTGTCTGTACACAAGCATATGATTTTTAGTTCTCTACAGGTTTCTCAACACTTTCTTTCCAACCACCTAATGTTCGTGGCCTAGATTAGATTGGAACCTTGACAATATTCCAACAGCAAAAGACAAGTCTAGCCTAGTGCAGACTTGTGCATGCATAAGACTTCCAATATGTCTTGCATAAGGCTTGACTCCATGTTTTCTTTTTCAACATTATTCTTAGGGCTCTGCTTCTTGGTTAGTTTATCACCTTTAGACATGAGAACTTCTCCAGCTGTACACTTTTCCTTACCAAATCTTTTCAGTAGTCTATGTGCCCTGTCTCTTTTGATTTCTATACCTAGTACATAGTGTTAATGTTTAAGATTGAGCGGTGGCCCAAGTCTTTGTTAACGCTGGTCCGATGGGCGGACCGTTATTTGCAGTGTTCTCAGAGCTTCCGCTACCTGTCAAGTGAAATACAAAGTGGCGTCAGAGGGAGACCGCGCTAGGCGGTCTTCTCTTCTTCGATGCCTAAGTTAGTCAATGTATTTATGTTGACAGAATAACAGTAGGTAAGTAATGAATGCATTATTAATGAGGAGAGAGGAGAGAACCTTTTATAGGTGGGGAAGAGGCCGAGCTCTTCCATGTTTTCGATGTGGGACTGATGTGCTTCAGTTCCCAGCTTCTGGAGCTTCTGATGCTAACTTGGCGCGGCGCGTGGATGGGCGTCAGCGGTGATCTGGGGGTGAGACAGGGCTCAGGCGGTAGCCTGTTTAGCTGTGTTTCCGTAGATCACACAGTTGGCGATAGTTGGTACCGCCGGCTGTATCATGAGTCTGGCTCATTATAGGTAATTATGCTTGCAAATGCTTATGTAAGTACACATAGGATGCTTCTCCTAAATCTTTCATGTCAAAATTTTGTGACAAAAAGTTCTTGGTATCTTTAAGCAATTTCAAGTTACTGCTGGCCAAGAGTATATCATCCATATAGAGTACTGAGAAAATAAATTTTGTTCCCAACTGTTTTCGAATATACACATTCATGAACAAGATTTTCTATAAATCCAAAAGTAGAAATCATAGAATCAAATTTCTTGTACCATTGTCTAAAAGCTTGTTTCAGGTCATAAATAGATTTTCTTAACTTGCAGACTTTGTTTCACTTTTAGCTTCAATGAACCCTTCTGGTTGCCTTATGTAAATCACTTCATCTAGCTCACCATTCAAGAATGCAGTTTTAACATCATCTGATGTAGCTCCATATCAAAATAAGCTACTACAGTCATGATTATTCAGGAAAAATTATCATTAAAATTAATGCCTTCTTTTTGTGTGAACCCTTTGGCAACTAACCTTGCCTTATGTCTCTCAACATTTCCATTTGCATTTGTTTTGGTTTTGAAAACCCATTTACAACATATAGGTTACTGCTTGGGGTCAAGTTCAACTAATTCCTAAACTGCATTTTGGCTCATGCAATCACTTTATGCTTCCATTGCTTGCTGCCACTCTTTTGATTCACTACTTTCAATGGCTTGGCTAAATGTAATTGGATCATTATCTTCTACACAATCCATTTCAATTTCTGCTTCTTGCAGATAGACAATATATATAATCACTCTCCTCCCCCCCCCCTAATAAGTTGGTTTTCTTGCTCCATGTGATCTTCTTGGCTCAGGGTTTAAAGGATTAGGTGGTACTACTGGATGGTTTTGAGGTTTTAAAGCAGGAGTTGGTTCAGGTAAAGTTGCAAGTTCAACTTGATCAACATCAAAATGCATTTCCTGATCAATTACTTGATCTTATGCATTTGATTTTTGAGAGTACTAATAGTTATTGGTAATCATTCTGTTTCTAAGGGCAATGCTATTTCTACGTCTTCACTTGACACAATTTCTTCAAATTCAAAAGGCTAATCTTCAAAATTTGTATTGTGTACTTTTTCATTTAGAAACTTGATAAGTTTCAAAAATTCTAGGTGAATGATGAGGAGAGTATAGCTTATAGCCTTTAGACTTATATGGATATCCTATTAATAATAGCTTACAGTTTTAGGATCAAGCTTGTTCAAGTTTGGATTGTAAACTCGAGCTGTTGCATGACATCCCCAAACATGACAGTGATGAAGACTGGGTTTCTTGCCACACCAAAGTTCTAAAGAAATCTTTTCTATGGCTTTACTAGGTGTTCTATTGCAAATATAAAGCCTCACCCTACAAGAATTTTGGCAAACCTGTTGTACACATCATACATCTAAACATGTTTAGAAGTTTATGTTCTTTCTCTCAGCAACACCATTTTGTTAGGGTTATATGGTGTTGTGTATTGACTATTGAGCTTTAATTCCATTGCCCTTAAAAACAAGGTAAATGGACCCTTCTGTTGACCAGATTCTATGTATTTTCCATAAAACTCAACCCCTCTATCAGACCTTATTGTTTTGATCTTCTTTTCTAGTTGATTTTCTACCTCAGTCTTAAAGATTTGCAAAGCTTTAAGTGCTTGAGATTTTTTTGAGAATAGATGAATGTAACTGTATCTAGAAAAGCCATCAATGAATATGATGAATACACATTCTCACAAATAGTTTGATGTCTAAATGGACCACATATATCAGTACATATGAGTTCTAGAATGTTTTGGCTTCTGTATGCAATCTTCTTTCTTAAGTTGGTTATTTTTCCCTTAAAGCATTCCACACAATTTGTTAATCAGAAAAATCAAGTTCATTTAGGATTTTGTTTTTCACTAAAAAATTTCGATCTCTCTTTTGAAAAGTGACCAAGTCTTCTATGCCACAAAAATGCAGACTTTTCATTACTTTTGGTTCTTTTAACACCTGTTAAAATGTTAGTACTGTTTGTGTTATTTTCTTCAACAAGTAAAATTTCTGGTTGAGCCATAGAATCATTAAGCTGTAAATAATTCAATATAATACCAGAACCAATTTGAACAGAATTTTTAAAAATAAGAATTCTGGAACTATCAATAATGAGTCTACAACCAGATTTAATTAAAAGATAAACTAAAACCAAATTCCTTCTCATAGAAGGTACATAAAAAACATTATCCAAAACTAACAATTTTTCTAATCCTAGATCAAGCTTTAAGCTGCCAATAGCCTTGATTGTTGTTGGGTCTCCAACCCATGAGTCTTTCCCAAGACAATTGTCTTAGAGTATGAGAATTGTTTACCCAGTAGGTTTTGGATTCCTACTGATGAATGGAGTTCCAATGAGGAAGGAAAATCCTTATTGATGTAGGATTACCTGTAATCCTTGTTGATTACAGAGAAGGAGAAGGCATAATTGCCTACCACCAATAGGAATAGGTTTCCTAATCGGTGAAGAAAGCTGATATCCTTATGGCTATATAAGGAGGGGTTCTGCTAGAGGTTTTTCATCACAACGACAGAGAGCAAAGTGTATTCCATTCTCGAAGTTAGAGAGTGAGAGAGGGCAAAGAAGGGAGAGATAGGAAGAGAAGAGAGAGTCCTTGTTTTCTTATTCTTTCTGGTTGTACCCATTATAAATATAGTGGAAGATCGTTTTTCTGCCCGGTGGACGTAGGCAAAAGTTTTGCTGAACCATCTTAAATTTGTGTTCTTGTGCTTGTATCTCTGTGGTTGTTTCTCTTGGTGTGCTGTGTTTATTTGTGTTTTCGACTTCACATATTGACCGATTCTCAACAATTGCCACACTCATGCCATTGCCAACACACAGGTTCATTCATCACTTTTTGGGATTCTCCTCCTTATGAATCCCTGCAAAGAATTAGTAATACGAATTGGTGAGCCTGAGTCTATCCACCAAGATTGTGGTTCAACATCAATAAGATTAGCTTCTAGAGAAAAAACTGAATTAGAAAGCATCTTACCCTTTTTGGCCAACCAGTGTTTATAACCAGTGCAATCCTTTTTCATGTGTCCTACTCTTTTGTAAAACTCTTTTGTAAAAGTAGCACTTAAACCTGAATGACATGTTTTCTTTAGGTATTACAGATGTTCAACCCTTAATGATGGTTTTGGCAGGCTTTAGCTTGTTATAAGCATTCTTCTTCTTAGGTTTCTCAATGAAGTTTATGGTGAAAGCAGACCCTCTCTCTTTCTTAATCTTGTCTTCTTCATCAAAACAAATGACTATGAGTTCATCTAGGTCCAGTTTTATTTCTGAGCATTGTAACTAGTTCTCAGCTGACTATGACTATTGGGCAGGGATTGCAGTGCTTGATGTACTACTTGTTCATCCCTTACCCCCATCATAGCACAATACAACCTACCTCGTAACCATAAATATCACTAAATATCATACTTTTCACTACTAGAATAATGTCATTAGACATCACCACTATTAAATCGGTCAGGATTGCACCTGATGTTAAAAATCATGTTAACATCAGTTTGTGAAGAAACCGATTTCTATTATTATTATGGACATCAGTCACCAAAGAAACCGATGAGAAAAGTTTCGTACGAAAAATTTACAAAAACGCGGAGGGACTAAGTTGAAAAATTTGAGAAACGCGGGACTTAAAATTTCATTCCCCCCACACTTAGTCACTTTATCTAAAAACTTTCGAACCTTAATCGATAGACTCTCACTCTGAGTCTCTTAATTTTCAAACCTGAGCTCGTTCTCTGCGTTCAGCACTTTCTCTCTCGCTCTTCTCTGAAACCCTAGCGCTCTCCTCCCTCTCCTGCTCTCTTTCCACGGCTACTGTCTCTCCCTCATTGAACTACTGCCTCCGTCCCCTCACAGGCGCCATCACCTCTGCCGGTGCTTCTCTTCCAACGCCACCACGTCGTTGCTCAGAGATCCGAACCCCAACTGGTCCAACCTGCCTCCAAGGAGTTTATCCTTCTCGATTGGTGCGACTTCGAGCACCAAATGCCAGCGACGGAGGAACCGAACACAACCGCAATTATGACGGTGCAACCAGCATCAAGTACTCACTCATACACACTTTGTTCTTTGTTTCTGGGTTTGCAGATTCCCGGTTCTTCCTGCTCTCTCTCCGTCTCTTCTGATTTTTATTTCTTTTCAGAGTCTCTGAAAGATTTTGTTCAAGATCTAAGAATTCACTTGTTTGTGATGGTTAGTGATTTTAATATTGTTCTTTGTTTGATTTGAATTGACTGGGTTTACTTAGGTCTCTTTGCTTTGGAGAAATGGAGGCCACGATGCCCATTTGCAAGACTGTTACTCCAACTCCAGTGAGTGCCTATATTTTCTGAAGCTTATTTTGATTTGGATCTGGGTTTTGAATGTACAGTTATGTTCGGATTAGTTGGAATTTGATGTATATATAGAAGTTCACTGGGAAAGCTTTCATTTTGGTTGATTAGAGCTTGTTTTTGATTCGTGTATTTGAAATTTTTGAGCAGAAAGTTGGTTTCTAGGGTTCTTTAGTGAAGTGGATTAGAAGTACCAATTTTAATTTGGTATCTTTTCTTATTTCTGTATGTATGGTGTGTTTCAGTTTAAGATGTGGATGAGGTTTCGGTGATTGAATCGTGTATACTTAGCTTCATTCATTTTTAGTTTTTGTTTCAATATTTTGAACCACCCTTTTGATGTGTGTGAAACACTGTTCTCAGAGATATTGTTTTGAGTGGTGAGTTTACATTGAATTAGGCTTGTTTGATAACTGGAAAAAGAAGACAGATTGATTCTTATTTGGGGGTTGAAAAACAAAATGCAGTGATTCAGTTGGTTGGAGTGATCGAATCCAATTCCACACTCCCCTTGTGGGAGGATCTGATGAACTCAAATTTCTTGCATTTGGCAACATGGGAAAGGCTCCTCGTGATTCTTCTGTCGAGCATTATATTCAGGTATATGAATTGTGATGCTTTTTTAGTACTGCAGAAATTTAAACTCAAACAATAGTAATTGAGCATCGTTCTAACTCACAGCACAACATGTCGCGTTTAATTTAGTAAATCAACATGGATAAAATTAGTAAAATGAGGGGGAAAAAAGAAACTAACTATACAGTACATTGTTTTTCTTCTACGTACCTCGAAGGAAAAGAAAAGGCTGATTTTAATCTTGCGGCACGAATAGCCAGGATCCCTCTCAGTGATTGAGGCCATGACGGATGATATAAATTCCAGGAATGTAGACTCTATCTTCCACATTGGAGATATAAGCTATGCCACTGGGTTTTTAGTTGAATGGGATTTTTTCCTTCACCAAATCAACCCTATTTCTTCTCGAGTTTCATACATGACAGCTATCGGGAACCATGAGAGGTACGTGTGCTCAGAAGACATGCTCTAGGAACTTAATTTGAAGTTCTCTGAGAGGCTTCGATACAATTTTATAGTATATCTAGCTATCTTGGTGTACATTGTTGGTACATTATCTAACAGCTCGTTTTTGGGATCTAGTGGTTGTTTAACACGTACAAACAGACGACTTCAAGTATAATGTCATATTTTCTTGTTTACTTAATTCTATATATGCTTGCTTCTACACTTTTCAGGGAATATATAGACTCTGGATCAGTGTACATTCTTGCAGATTCAGGTGGGGAAGTTGGAGTTCCCTATGAGACTTACTTTCCAATGCCAACCCCAGCAAAGGATAAACCATGGTATTCCATAGAACAAGGAAGCGTCCACATCACAATGATTTCAACAGAGCATGACTGGACCAAAAATTCTGAGCAGGTAAAGATGATTAAGCACTGGTCTATAGTATTCTACAGCTGTGCACTGCACTTCTATTTGCATTTGATGTTTTTTTATATGCTCTTGCAGTATCAATGGATGAAAAAGGACATGGCTTCAGTTGATCGATCTAAAACTCCTTGGTTGATATTTATGGGGTAAGTACTTAAATGCTTCAAAACTATTCAAGTTTATGTAATTTTTCTATAGGAACACCATACAATATAAATCAGTTCTTTCAACCGTTGGTTTCTGATTCACATCGGATCTGTTCGTGTGCATGACATACAGTTTGAACCACAGAAATTATCTACTGTGCATAATTTGATCAATATCAATAGTTTATAACTGCTTGAAAGTGTCACCAGATCTTCACGCATATTTTAATATTTTCAAATTGCAGGCATAGACCAATGTATACATCTGCCCCTGGATTCCTGAGTGTTGATGAGAAATTCATTGACAAAGTTGAACCATTACTTCTGGCAAGCATAGTAACATCCTAGACCTTCCCCTAGCTAGTTAATGTTTTCTCTTTCATTTCTCAATGGATTCCATTTTCTTTTCTAATCTGGTTTTCTATTGGATTCTCTAGGTTTAAACATGGGATTTTAAATTTTTTTGCTGACATGTACATGCTATTTGAAATTTGAACTAGGTTGATCTGGCGCTGTTTGGTCACGTCCATAACTACGAGCGAACCTGCTCCATTTATAAGAGCCAATGCATGAAATTGCCTTGCAAAGATGAGGCTGGGATCTACACATATGATCACAGCAACTACAGTGCCCCAGTGCAAGCCATAATTGGAATGGCTGGCTTTTCCTTGGACAAGTTTCCCAGTGGTGTAAGTCCTTCTTGACTCTGTCATATCTCTCTTCAAATATGTGCACTTAATTGTACAAGCATGTTCTTCATTTTTCTTTACATGGAATTGGGACTTCATTCAAACAGATTAACAATAGTTGGAGTTTATCAAGGCATTCTGAATATGGTTCTCTCAGAGCGCATGCAACAAGGACAGATATCAAATTAGAGGTGAGTATGTATGAAAACTTGAGAATAGCACTTCATACTGTAAGACACTTACGTATGGACTCAATGACATTTATCTAAGTGATTGTGATTAGTTCAGTGACTAGGTGATTAAGTTATAAGAGTTTGTGATGAGTTCCACTTTTGTGTCGATATTGAGATTAATATCTGATCTTATATTGATAAGTACTTGATTAATTATTTGCTTATCTACATAGGCAAGTAAGAGATAAATACTGATGATGATATAGAGGATCAGTCATAGTAAAACAGAGTCTCTCTTATGGGTAGAACTCTGTTGATGACACCTCTATATAAATGAGGTCCCTGTGAACTCTAATACACAAGTCTTCATCGTCTTGCCCCATAGAGAGACTCTTGGACTTTAGAGCTTCGCAGAAGATCTCGTTTGCACTATCTCTATTCCTGATCCATGGCTGCTCCAGGTACGTGACCATTAACTCCAATATGTACATGTTTCATAACTACTACAAACATTTGAACATAACTGTATCTAAACTATTTGTTGGTGATCTTGGATGTTTGAATATAACTATACATGTATCTGCAGTAAAGCTTGATTGTGTTTATATTCTGTGTTTAATCTTTCACATACTTCATAGCATATATGTTAACTTCGAGTCTGCAAGAGTTTAAGATCGAATTTCAATGCGTTGATCCAAAAAATTCTCTCACGTTTGTTTTGTTTGTTTCAGTTTGTGAATGCAGACACAAGAAAAGTTGACGACAGCTTCCACATTACAAAAGCATAAGTTAGATAAATTGAATTTAACTGTGGCTTCCACAGTTTTTTCTTTAGTACAAGGCAAGATATATATTGCTCCCTTTAGTTAGATATGTATATATGTAATTAAATTTGTAAAAGTACGAGGATGAATTGATCATTGATCATTGATTTTTGAATTTTGCAGCTGTGTAGATACTTTTCACGAAGAGAAGAGCAAACGTGAAAGAAGAAAAGAAAACAAAGTTTTGACATGGAATTGTTGGCTGTGGCATATTCGTCCCTTGTAGCCAAAATGGAGGAGATTATATATAGGTTGGTCATGCTGGAATTTTCAGCCACACAGAAGTATTCTCTTGCATCTAATTCAACTTACAATGTGGAAGAGCCTGGTGATCTGTAAGGCGGAAATGGAGGAATGTATAGATTTGATAATGGAAGAATTAGAGAGAGTTTGTAAGAGTTAGTGAAAAAGTTTGTGAACCAGCTTTTATGATATGTAAAACGATAGCATATTCGGCAAACATTATAAGATTGTGATTACTACTCTTATCGCCTAAACCCGCAGCATTGCGCGGACGTACTTTCTAGTATGATGTCTAGATATAAAGTTGAAATCAGTTTTAACCATAAAAACTGATGTCTAGTAATACAGATACATCAGTTTCAAAATGAAAATCGATGTTACTGAAATATACAGACATCGATTTTTTGTCGAAAACGATATGTTACTGAGTACCAGACATCAGTTCCAAAATAGAAATCGATGTTACTAAAATATACAGACATCGATTTTTTGTCAAAAATGATATGTTACTGAGTACCAGACATCAGTTCCAAAATGGAAATCGATGTCTGTAACAGTATCAGTCATCGGTTCTTAAATCAATAACGATGTTAAAACGCAAACTTGTGTTGTGTAATCTATATTTCTTTAAGCATTAAATATAATAAAATGTGGGTTTAACAATAGTAAAACATGTAAGTTTCTTATCATTTAAACCTATTTACATCGATTTATAATTAGGAACCGATGTCTACACGAATACTAGACATAGGCTAAAAACCGATGTCTGCATTTTCCGGATCTTTCTCATCACCCACAAAGACATCGGTCGGGTTTTTGTTTCTCATCGGTTTTTGGCCGATGTCTGGGGCCATAATTCTAGTAGTGTTTGAAATAGGTAACCAATGAAACTCATAACATAAGAAAAAGTAATAAATAAAAGTAGGCAGTAAAATTTAAAAACTTGAAAGTCACGCCAACTAGTTTATAGTCATGACGTTAAACATACCTTAATCATGATATTAAATACCATTGAACATACCTTATAGCCATGACATGAAACATACCTTAGTCATGACATTAAATACTATTGAACATAACTTATAACCATGACATTATATAACATATTTCTTGAATAGGTAACTAATAAATTACATAATAAATTGCAATGAGGCCGGTATCTAAGACTATGCATCTCTTGAGAAGGTATCGGAAAAAAACTCATAACATATAACCAATGCACCCAGCTACCTCATATCCATGAACATCACTAAATAACATACATTTGGAATATGTAACCAATGAAACTCACAGCATAAAAAGAGTTAAAATTAAAAAACCGGTAGACATTAAAGTTTTAGAACTTGAAAGTCACTTGTTATAATGATGTAATTTAAAACCAACTCAGAGCCTCTAAGGGAAGGGTTCCAACTCAGAGCCCATCAAGTTGGCTTGGTCCAGGCCCAGCATCTGTAGGAAGCCATGTCGTACATAGTAATCCCAGCTCCTCCGTCCGACTCGTTCTGCCACGACCCGTGCCTCCACGATTCACATCACCACGACCTCACGCTGCTTCGACCCAAATCATCACCACAGCTTACTTCGTTAAGACCCCATCTAGAATCACGCCAGTCCAATGCCTCACTATCTGCACCACCGTTGATTTAGAACCCACGCCACCGAACTTGATCACCATGACCACGCCGCTAGTCTTGATCGGAGGTGTTGCTAGAAAATGAAGCCAAAGCTGTCTGGTACTCAAGCATAAACACCCATCCAAGGAGCTCCTTCGAATAACTACAGATCAAACACTCGTCGGCAGCAGACCCTAACACGACGGTAAGGCCAGAGGCCAGCCCAAACGTCAGGGCGCCGCCTGACGAGGGCAATTTCTTAATCGAAAAAGACCGGTCTTTGGGTTTTAGGGTTACTCAAGGAGAGAAAGATGGGAATCACATATATATACTTTGTGTTTTGATTTGTAAGTTGTGGTGACCCGAGAGAGGGGTCCCACAGCGCCGCGACCCCGAGCCAATGAGAAATCGATATGTCACGAATGACATCCCGAAAACTCATCAACCCGAAATCGCAAGGCCTTGTGGGTTCAAACTGTTGGTTTACAAAACACTTTCTTGGACAAGTCGTTCTAGCAACCAAGCAACACATTTACAAAAGCGGAATTTGAAATGGGCTAAGAGTTTTGGGCTTGCAATCGGAGCCCAATTTGGAAAATAAAACAAATCACTAAGTAACTACCAGCATGGGAGACGCGCCCCAGGGTTACGGGTCTCCCGGAATTTTTGTAAGCGAGTAGGAAATAAATAAATTAATAAGAAAGTAAATAAATAAGTTACTTCGAAATCCGATAATGGACCCAAAACCGTACTTTAGTAAAGACAGAGGAATACGCCAAGCCGGGCCATGTGCCTCTCCTATACGCTTCCCGACCACATGCTCAAAACCTGCACACTGTTGTAGGGGTGAGCTTTCGTCCTCGCAGGCCCAGTAAGGGCCGACCCAACCATGCTAGGTTTGAAAATAATAATATACTTGAAAATATTTACTACATAATATTGTGCACGTTTATCGAAAATACTTTAAAAATAGGCAACCACAAACATTTATTTCTTTTATAAAGCATATGCAGTATGCTTCACACAATTTGGAGCTCCGAGATACTTACCTGCCGGCTAATATAAAACAAATCTGTGACCGACCTGGTTCGTCCTGAATTCGAGAACCGGCCAACTACTCTGTAGTACTTCTGACTACAAGTAGCGAAAGTGTCCATTTCCTGGCCCTGAGTCTCCTATGACTGGTTCACTGTCTATACTTATCTTTCCTCGACAAACATAGGAGCACAGCCCCCTCCGGAGGTCCACGGTTATCGACACCGTGGGATCCCTAGGAATCTACCCGTCTAGGTCCCATTCACTTTCAGGTCACAAGTACAAACATACAAGGGTATAGTATCTCAACATGCAAGTCTAGCCTCGGTTTTCGCAATTAGCAATTATCAGTTCTGAAAACACATGTATCACGAGGCATCGACTAATGAACAACCAAAAACGTTCTTGCAGGCAACATACTATCTTAGAATAGCATTCCACATATATCGAAAAGCCTCTGACAAGGAAGGGACAGCTCACCCTACCTGGAATTGGAGTGCTCGTCCACATTCGTGTTCGTTCCCGACTTTCGATCATTTGTCCAAATCCAAATGCACACGCTCGAATCCTTTAACAAAAACTAAATCCGATAAGTAATCAATTCATAACTCATTTGCTTAATTTCTTTATGAGTTACCAACTTAACTTGAATCGATACTTAATGGTAACCATTCCCGAACAATTCACTTAACGTAGTAAGCTTATTCGGGAGATGGTGATCACACTTCTTTCCATGTTAAAATTTCGGTCAACCGGTATGACTTCATTTTATTTAGCTTTTAAACCTTAAGCAATTAAATAATAATTACCATTCCCGAATGACTTCACCTTTCAAACTCCTTTCGGGATATGGTGATTATACCTATTTTCTTAATATATTCCAAGTCAACCGGTTTGACCCTTTTTACTTAATCATTAAATAATAGCAAATAAATAGTAATTACCATTCCCGAATGATCACATTCTTACGATAACTTCGGGATATGGCAACACTAGAGTACTCCAATTTTTAACCTTATTTCATGAACATTAATCCCGTATCCTAATTTAGTTCAATCAAATAAAAATCCACCCTTTTCATTAACAACAGCTTCTCAATTTTAACATCAACCACAGCATTTAGTCTACGTCTTAAAATTAATCCAATCTCAATTTCCAAACTGTTTGAGCCTTAACCCAAATTATCATCTTAAATTAATTTCATTCAATCCATTTTCCTATCAATTCCAATCTACTCAACAACATGTCCATAACACCATCAACTCAATATTCCGATCAACAGCAATAAGATCACCGAACCCGGGCCCTTACCATTCTTCATTTCCAAGCTAAGAGTTGAGTCACCGCAGCTGCAATCCAACTCCAACAATTATCTTGGCACCTGACAGATACAATAAGATCAACAATTCATCTCTTAACCAAATTCGTTCCACAAGAGAGTTCTTGAACCCTTACCATGTATCTTACAGATCTCTTCGACGCAGTGGTGGCCTCAAACTAATGTCTTTCATCCAAAACTTCGCTCCTCATCCCCACCACAGAACACCTTGTTTTAATTAATCAATCACAATAACCAACAAGCTTGAATTCATAATCTAAAAGGATGGGATTCTTACCCTATCTCGATTCTTGCCAAGGTCATGAACTCAATGACCTACTGCAACTCATAGCCCCCATCAGTTCTTCCTCATCTCTTTAAGAACAGAATTGAAAACAAGACCAGAAGCTTTCCATCCAATCTAAAGTCCATGTTTCAACTAAGTCCAGAAAACCCAAGATTAGAAACCTACTTATATCGGGATTGAAGTTCAACTACCCAAGGAATGAGTCTTGAGAACGTCTTACCAAATGAAGGGACTACGCCGGTGAAGATCACGGCGGTGCTGGAGTATCTCACGCGCCAGCGACGGCGCGTGAAGCGCGTGCGGTGGTTCTGGTCAGGGTCAGAAGTCGGGATTAAGGGGTTAAGGCGATTCGTGTAGTCCTAAGCTTCTTCAAGGTGATGGCTTCGCTCAATCATGGCCGGAGGTCGTAACCCTAGCTTTGTAGAAGCCCAGATCACCGGCGAAGGCGTATACAGAGTTCTCCGGCGTCGGGTCAGTGACGAGGCTTTGGAGTGTTGATAAACGGCTTGCCTTGAGCCCGTTGGTGGAGGCAGTGGCTATGGAAAAGATTCGGAGACCGGTGAACGCAGATGGCATGGCGTCGCAGCCTTGGGTTGTCGGGCGCGGAGGCTGCCGGAGATGCATGTCAACGATAAGGCTCGGGCTTGGGTCGGATTTAGATGCTGGATCGATAGGTGGTGGCGATTTTGTGAGGTGGTGGCCGGAGATGGGGTTTTCCGGTGATGGCAGAGTGAGGACGAGAGAGAGAGAGGTCGGGGAGAGAGAAGAGAGAGGCGTGGCCGAGAGAGGAAGAGAGAGTCTGAGGAGGGTTCTAGGGTTTTCCAAGTGTTAACCTTCTATTTATACTTTAGGTGTGCAAGGACCGTTTTGCCCTTGCGACAAATTACAAAACCCGTCTAGCTAATTGCTTTCGGTTTTGGGCTCGTGACTTTTCTTTTGTTCGTTTTTCGTCGAAAACTTCCTAAGTTATTTCTCAACTTCGGCCTAGGCCCAAAACTTGATTTCGTAAAAACTCAAAATCCAAAATTTTGTTATAACTCCATGTATCGTATTCAAAACTTCGACAAACGGTCGCCTCACTAAACTTCGGTAACCTTCTGGGCCCAAATGAAAGAATCTCGGCCCAAACTTAAATCATAAGGCGCAATAGGTGGTCTCGACACCAAAACAATCTCCGAAATCGATTTCTTCACTTAAATCGCCTTGCGAAAATCTCATTGGCGAAAAATTACCTTCTAAAAATTAAACAAAATTTTCGGGGGCTCACATAAGTACTCATTATATACTCAATTTTTTTCTCCATATTTTCAATCAATTATTGCTAATTATAATTTTTTGTTTTAATTAGTCACTTATTTTTATGTTATATAATAAAATTAAAACAAAAATATATATAATGCCTAGGTGCCTAGCCGCCTATTAATCCCCACATAAGTAATTAGGCGCTAGGCCATTCCCTACCGCTTAGTGATCGTTAGTACATTGTCTAAAATTATATACCTCTTGACATGATATCAAAGAAACTCATAGCATAAAACAACCTACCTCATAACCATGCATGAATATCAATAAATATCGTACATTTGAAATAAGTAACCAATGAAAAAAAATAGAAAGAAAGTAGGCATTAAACTTGGAAGTCAAGCCTACTACCTTAAATCATCTTTTGCGATGCTAGCCATTTTTTAGTTACATTTTAGCAAAAATAGTCATTTTGGCTAGCTAATTTTAAATACATCTTCATCAGTTCTCTCTATTTTACATAGTTTTGAATTTATATTATTATTTGAATGAAGAAAAAATAATTTAAATGTATTTATAAATTATAAACAAAATTTTAAAAAGAATACTTTAAATTAACAAAAATAATAGAGAACCTCATCTTGCTTTCTATATTTAGGAGCGAAATAACTAAAAGTTAAAATAGAGAGTCACTTAGGAGTCTAGTACAGCTGCTAATATGGATAAAAAGCTAAAGTACTCTAAAAAATAGCTAAGGAGCCAAGTTAGAAAGTCTGCTAACGATGCTCTTATAATTATGACATTAAACATACCTTATAGCCATAACATTAAATAATATATCTCTAGAAGAGGCAACAATAAATCCCATAACAATGAGATGTTTAAACTAAATACCTCTTGACAAGGTATCAAAAAAAAATTATAGCCATAAAAATCACTAAAATTTTATACATTTGGATTAGATAACCAATAAAACTTATAGCTTAAAAAAAATAAAAAACCTATAGGCATTAAATTTTTAGAACTGCTTGAAATTCATGTCTACTACTAACTTCTTCTTTTTTTCTTCAAAATGTAACCTGAAAGTTAGATGTTTTACTGAAGCTAGCTTATGTATAGTAATTATAGCATAGTTGAATGAACTCTTTATTAGGTATGTAACTGATACAAACCATCATATGAACTAGATTATTAATGACATTTCTCGTCCGTCAAAGTCCACTGTCAGCGTTGGCACTTGCCTTGCTAGCATTGAGATGTTGCTAGATGGGAATGGTTGCTATTGCCCTTGGTGGGATTGCAATGTTTGGGGTTTAGATGGTGAGTGGGTGATTTTGCTTGGGTTTGAAGCTCTTTTATGGTTAAGGGTGGTTGTGGGCACTTCTTCATGGGACGACGTCAACAAAGCGGTATGGGTTTTGCCCGCGGCAGCGATGAGACTTTTTCAATGAGCTGTTGGAGGGTTGGGGCGTGTGGGGCCCAATTGGGTCTTGCCGAGATGTTTCGGCTTCGATTGGTGCCTTCTGGATGGCGACGTCGTAGTGGTGATGATGTTTCTTTAAGGCATGACGATGGTGGTACCCTTACGGCCACGGTGGCTTCGAAGATACACTCTGGTTGCGTGTGGCAGTTTTTCTACAGTAGGGTCGAGGCTTGAAGGCTTGAACTAGACCGGGCCAGTCATGTTTGGGCTCTAGATGCTGCTTTCCTTTGGACCTTGCGGGCTGTTATGATTTTAGATAGTTTTAGTTTGTTTACTTTCAATAATTTTCTATTCTTTTAGGGGGACTATGCACTTTGTTTTGTGCAACCTAAAGGTCTTATCTAGGTGTCCTAGCGAATCTTCTAGAGTAGTACTGAAGGAGAATTCAAGATATTTGTAATCATGGTGCAATAGATAACAAATGGTGGAACTAACACATCTTCTTGTCTGTTTATAGATGACAGCGGAAGGGTATGTAATGATTATTCTGGCTTGCGATGAATGAAACTAAAACTCAATTTGGGATTGATTCAAAAAAAGAAAGAAAGAAAAAAACAAAAAAAAACTTAATTACCTCGGTGATACATACTTTGTGAACCCCTGTCAAAAGAAAGATATGCAAAATCTCTTAACATTCGATTCATCAGCAATCAACCCATTTGAATTTGTAAAAGACCAATATAATGGATTGGTTTTACCTAATATTTCTTATAAAAATTGGGTTATAATGAATATATTTTTAAAATTAAATTGATATCATAAGAAATCAATAGTCAAAGGGGGATCTCGCTATGTCTACGTACTTGATTTGTACAATGAGTAGGTCTATTTTCCTATGTACCATTGTAGGTACTACCACTATCTTCTTGTCTGTCTCGATGGCAGCGGAAGGGTATGTAAATGTCTATTCTGGCTCATGATGAATATTTATCTATTTCTCAAAAATAGTGAAAGACTAGAGTTGATATAGAAATTACAAAACAAGAATTACAATTAAAAAAATCTGAAAAAACCTAACTCAATAAATACAACATATTTAACTCTAAGGGACGCTACTATTTAAGCAAGCCTAAATAAGTAAGGACAACCTTAGCTCCAAAGAAAAATAAATCATTTAACTAGTTCTTACTTGCCAGACACGCAACTGTGGTGCAGGTAAAATATTAAAAACGTCTTAGAAACTTTATTACAGAAGCCCTCTCTACTCACAAAAGTTTGAAACCCTAAAACAACATTAAAAACTTAAACAATAGCAAGCTCTTTCCCCTTCGGGTCAGAGCTCGCTTATTCATTAGCGGCTACTAACTTTGATAGCTGACTCTTCTTAGGCTTTTTCTTCTTCTCCGTTGCACCTTCAGGTCTCAAATTCTTGTTTTTGCTAGCAGTATAATAGGGAAGCTTATTATAACTCCCCACGTGTCTACCTCTTTCCTTTTTGGCTGGTGGACCTCCCACAAGATCCGCAGCCACTATACCTATGTTTCAAGCTTCCAAATTTTTCTTACCTACTGCCAGCCTCAGCTTTTTCCAGAGAAATGGTGATGTCCTAGCCTTGCGTTTGCCTATCCCAAACTCTAACATTGCACCAGACTTTTTAGAGAGAGAGAGAAAAAAAACTTCATGATCTGTTTTTTTTTTTTAGGAATTAAATTAATACTCATATATAACAATTAGTCTATTATGAGTCAAACTCAGGACATCCCACTTATAAGAGAAGATTTATGTCACTAGATCAAATAATACTGGACTTCTTCAATTATTACCAAGTATATTCAAATTCTTTTTTACTTAACTCTAAAGAAAAAAAATATTATTTTTAAAATAGAAGGCAACAACATAATTAAAATATATACTGACGAAAAAAAAAAATTACTTATAAAAAAATAATATTAAGTAAAGCCAGATTTGTTGACCACTTTGTTTAGGCATTGATATCATTTTATGATTTGCTACTTATTTGTAACGGTGTATGCACGTTTCAAATTAATGCCAGGTCCAAGACCCTATACAATTTACTGCAAGTTTAATGGCCTAATGTCATGTCCTTGTTAATTAGGATCCACTGGTCAGCCTGAGCAGCACGTTTGAATACCAAAATATTTGAGTTTAGTAGTGGCCATCTATATTCTATATATATATAGAACCACCATGGCTGCCCACTGATTCACAGACACAGAGCTTTATCTAAAAACACACAGACTTCACCTTCTCCATTCTCTATCAAGATATTAAAGCCTACTGATCGATTAGCCATGTTTCTCGAGCTGTTAGCCTTCTCCCCCTTTCTCCTCCTCCCCTTGCTTTTCTTCATCCTCAGGCTTTTCGGCAACTCGAAAACCAACGGCAACAGCAAGCTCCCCAAATCATACCCAATAATCGGTTCTTTCCTAGCCCTCTACAAGAACTATGCCAATAGACTCCTATGGTTCACTGAGCTTCTCCAAGACTCGCCCACATCTACTATTACCATGCACCATTCTCTGGGCCGCCACTTTGTGGTCACCGCCAACCCGACTGTGGTCCAACACATCCTCAAGACAAAGTTCCACATCTACCAAAAGGGCGAGTCCTTCCGCACAACTCTCCACGACCTCTTCGGCGACGGCCTTTTCAACGCCGACGGTGACAATTGGAAGTTCCAGCGGCAGCTCTCTAGCCATGAATTCAACACAAAGTCGCTCAGGAAATTCGTGGAAGAGGTGGTGGACACTGAGCTGTACAATCGGCTGATTCCCATTCTATCCACATCTTCCAGCCAACGAACCGTTCTCGATTTCCAAGACATTCTCCAGCGGTTCGCCTTCGACAACATTTGCCGGATCGGGTTCGGTTACGACCCGGAGTATCTCCTTCCTTCTCTGCCGCAAGCTAAATTCGCTGTGGCGTTCGACGATGCGGTCCAGATCAGTGAAGAAAGGTTCAATTCCATGCGCCCGGTGTGGAAGATCAAACGAGCTCTCGGAATCGGATCGGAAAGCCGTCTCCACCGTGCCGTCTCCGACGTCCGAGAGTTTGCGAAGACCATCGTCAGGGAAAAGAAGCGCGAACTAGACGAGAAGAAGACTCTAGAGTCTCACGATTTGTTGTCTCGATTCTTGAACTCCGGCCACTCCGAAGAGAACTTTGTCACCGACATCGTCATCACCTTCATCCTCGCCGGAAAGGATACGACCTCGGCTGCTCTGACCTGGTTCTTCTGGCTAATCTCAAACCATCCCAACGTCGAAAGCCGAATTCTCAAGGAGATCAATGAGAAAACGGAGAGCGAAGCTGGATATGACGAAGCCAAGGACATGGTGTACACACAAGCGGCGCTCTGCGAGAGCATGAGGCTGTACCCGCCAGTTCCGAGGGACGTCAAAGAGGCGGTAGACGACGACGTTTTGCCGGACGGGACTAAAGTGAAGAAGGGGATGACAGTGGTTTACCACATATACGCGATGGGGAGGATGGAGCAGATATGGGGCAAGGATTGGGCCGAGTTCCGACCCGAGAGGTGGTTGGAGCATGACATGGCGACGGAGAATTGGCGGTTCGTGGCGAAGGACTCATTTAGCTACCCGGTGTTTCAGGCGGGGCCGAGGATCTGTTTGGGGAAGGAGATGGCATTTTTGCAGATGAAAAGGGTGGTGGGTGAGGTTTTGAAGAGGTTTAAGGTTGTACCGGAGAAGAGGGAGAATGGGAAGGAGCCGGATATGCTTACCTACCTTACCGTAAAAATGAAAGGTGGGTTTCCGGTGACCGTTGTGGAGAGGGATTGAGTATTCGACTATTTATATTGTATGTATTTATTGCTCTTAAAGATAAACGGTTTCCCGCGGTTTTAATTTGGTATTGTTTTCATATTTATACATTTTATTTGTATTTTAAATTTGAGCTGGGTTTAGGCTTTACCCAATAATGCAGGATGCCTTACTGCACTTTCGTTCTATACTAGAAATTGCCAACACACCATATGAATGGTGTGAGTTATGGGATCAAAATTTCTCTTGTCTCACTCCTAATTATAATTTAATTAAGGTGTAAATTATATGCTTGGATTATGTGAGTAATTTAATTGGGAGGGAGGGGCAAAATGGTAAATCAATATAGCTATTAGGATGGCAGCTTCGTAATAAATAAACAAATAGGAGCAAATGAGTAAATCAATATGGCATGTTACTGTTCACAGAACTTTAGAGCTTTAGTATAGATAATATTATTGTTCATGATTACTTGTCCGGTTGCCCCCTTCCTTTTTTTACTTTTGTTGAAACAAACAAGGAAATTACTATCACGGTATCACTAGGGACTTAGCTAGGAATTGAATTTGGATTGGGCTAATTTTAGCTATATAAAAATTTTGCGAATAACTCAATTTTTGCCTTGAGGTTTAGAAATCAGTTAGAGGTTCATCCTCACGCCTTTATTATTAAAAACATAGACAAACAGAATTGATTAAAACCCAAATGAATAGTATTTTTAATTGATCCTTACTTCAATTCGTGGAGCTGTGGAGTGGCTTGGTGACGGGACTGAACATCTGAGCCTCAGAGAGTCAGAGGGAGTCGCGGTGAGGGACTGAGGAGGTTAGACTGGCAGGACTGAGCCTGAAAGGGATGTGGCTCGGCGGCTGCAATTCTCACTTCTTAAACAGACAGTGACTGAGACACAATGTGTCGAGACCTAGTGTATATATTTTTTTTATATTTGGACTATACCTATACTTGGCAACTTTTGGCCCAAAATCTCCCTTGGGCTACAGCCCAAGTAGCCTTAGGCACAACTACGTCCCTGGGTATCACCCTTCTAATGGTTAGAAAACATCAAATTAATATGTCTTAATTAGAAAAAAGAAAGGAAAAAAGGAATGGAGAGTAAGAACAAGAATAAGAATTTTAATTTGAGAGTTCAGTGCTTCAATTAATCAAGGTCATTACTTCTTTGTTAAACCTTGCTATCTCCTCCTACATTTATGATGTGCATAATGTAGGTCGGTTGAGAGTTATTTGTTGTAATTTCCAGAACTAATGTTTTTTTTCTTTGTTTTGTTTTATTTTTAGACCTCTGCTTTTCCAACTAAGAAGAAAAAAATGCTTGAAGCAAATATAAACCAAAAAAACCATGACTTGTACCAAAAATAAAAACTACATCATAAGAGTATGAAACTATGAATTATAGGAAGTGGGAAGTCAAGATTCAAGAATATGAGCACCAATCCTAACTGTTGAGTATATATACATCCCACATGAGAAAAATGAGACCTTGCCTATGAGTTTATAAGGATTTGAGCCACTCCATCAATTGCCAATTAGTTTTGGATGTGAACCACATATCACTTTATTATGATATCAGAGCGGATTATCCCACGTGTGCATGCCTCACGGCCACCCGGGCTCCACCTCACCCAAAGTTGTCCACGTGTATGGCTTGAAAATTCGCCACACATGCGTGGGCGTGTTGAGAATATATATATCCCACATGGAAAAAATGGGACTTTGCCTATGAGTTTATAAGGTTTGTGTCACTTCATCCATTGCCAATTGATTTTGGATGTGAACCTCAGATCACTTCATCACTAACATCATCCCCCATCCCTAAGGTAGCTAATCCATTTTCCCGTCTACCCTACTGCCCACTCTTTGTAAATGAGCTAATTGATCGTGTATGAGCTCTACTGCATTCCTCCGAAGGTTAAAATATTCTCGTGGATCTTAATCAAAAACTGTTTAAAAACTAGAGATAAGATTTCCAGATTCATGGCAAACATTCCTTCTGATTGTCCTTTATGTCCTACTGGACTTGAAAACTTGGATCATCTCTTTATGCACTGTGACTTCGCCAAACAGGTTTGGATGACCTCAAATTTACCTAATCCTTGCAATTGAAATAGTTCTTTTGTTTCCTGGTTACAACATATTTCTACAGAGGATCGAGATAATTCTACTCTTGCTTCTGCTCTACTTGTAGCTTGGTCTATTTGGCATACAAGGAATAAGGTGTTCTTTCAGCAGTTAGATCTCATTCCCAAATCCCAAATAAAGCTTTGTATGGGGCTGCTATAATGGGATCTAACTATTACTAAGCTAATCCTAAACTTTGAATGCTGAAGGTTTCAAAGTATCTCAACATCAATTGGCACCCTCCGAACTTGGATCAAGTCAAGTTAAACTTTGATGGTTCAGTCAATAGTGGTGAAGACTCAATCGGTTTTGTGATCCGAAAGTCTGATGGTAATCCCCTGATTGCTGCCAACAAAACGATAGGTCATTTTGGTATGCTTGTTGTTGAAGCAATGGCTTTGGGGGAAGGGTTGAACACAGCTAGGCTTAATTAGTATCGGAATATTTTGGTGGAAGGTGATATTGACTGCCTCCAAGACAAATCTAAGGTCCCGTGGCGTATCAATGTCCTTGTGCAAGACATCAAGCAGTTAGTTCAACAGTTCAACTCTATAATTTTCAGACATGTTTACAGAGAAGCCAACTTTGTGGCTGATCCACTTGCAGCTTTGGCTTAGCAGGCTCACAATCCTTCAATTTGGTTTAATTGTCTGCCCTTGTCGGTGTCTCAGTGTTCCATTTGAATCAGCTGGGCAAGGGCGTTTATGTGGGTTTGTTCTTTAGTTTGTTGTTGTTTTTACTGTCATTAAAAAAAAAAAAACAACAACAACAACAATAACTATAGTCACTGATAGTGACCATATTGAAAGCTTGAAGAAGAAAAGTAAGAAAATTGAGAGAAAGAACTTGTTATGCAGGGAAATCTAAATAAACAAATATTTAACAGCTAAAGATAAAAAAAAAAAAATCAAACCTAGTATATTTGGAGGATTCGGAGGAAGCTTGCCTTGGGGCAAGTATTCTGACATTAAACGTTAATGGCTGCAATGGAATTTTGATCTCCAAGTCAAACATATGATGTTGCATTAGCATACAGCATACAGTTCATCTACCATTTTTTAATTCTTTTCACTATCAGCATCAAACTTCAGCAAGTAAGAAAAGAAACCATCGATACAAAAGACTATTACTGCACAAATGGAGCATGAACATATAGTCATGTTCTAGTGACTATATATATGTTCATGCTGGCTATTGCTGCTAATTAAGTTCACAGGACCTGACTCCTAAGAAGTACATGAACTAAGTTCTGACTTGTTAGTTAGTCGCGGCTAGTGAAAAAAGTTCATTTTAAAAAACTATGATATATATGAAGTTTTAAAAAAATTTACTATATACTGAAGATGAGTTCACTGTTCACCAGGGGGTACTGTTCATAGAACAGTAAAGTGACGGTTTTGCCCTCCTTTGAGATTTTTTTTTGGTTCTGCTGTGTATGTTCTTTGCTTTTCTTGGCTTCATTTCGTTGCTGCAGAAACAGATAAAGGGTGAGAGAGGAACAGATTAACAGAGAGCAGACTATGCTCTTCTTTGTTTTGATTGTCTTCGTCGACCAACACCGACCGTCAGTCGCCGGGGCTTAAGATCTATTTCAAGACCCACTGAGGGAAGGTACAAGCTTCACTACGAGAAGGCTCATCCTTTGGGTCTTCTTTACTACCCACATGGCAAAACAGTCACTCAGGTCTGCTTTAATTTTCAATACCCATTTTGTTAATTTACTTTCTTGAAGCCATGGTTGTGTAAAGATGGGCTTTTTTTTTTTTTTTTTGGGTGTTTATTATGATGATTTTTTGGTTTGTTAGGAAGAATTGAGCATTGGGTGGTTTTAACTGTGTGGGTTTGCTCAAAGGGTTTGTTAATGTTGGAAGTGTAAGGTATTTCAACACCAAGATTTTGTTTTCAATTACATTTTACGTGAATTTTAGCATTCCCTGTTCCTTTTTGGGTCTTGCTACATTGTCTTGAAGTTAATTTTCGTAGAGGAATTTTTTGAGGATTATAAGCTGGTAGGGAGGCCTTTTAGCCCGTCTCCTGGGGGCAACTCTAAAATTCTGTTTGTAGCTAATTTAATGCGCAAGTCTTTTGTTGAAGCCTGAATATTATGATATCTGAACTTTAAAGTCGTGTTGGTTGTTGATTATCAAGTAACGTTATATGCCTTATAGATGTGGAATAGTTGAGAAATTAGGAGCTATTTGATTGGTTTCGAAACTTGGGGCTTAGTAAGGGTTTAATCAAGCCTTCAATTGCCTCTATAGGCAACTTTGTGTGTCGCAATTGAGATGGCAAAGACTGCATGACCTGGAGTTTGGAGTTAATATCAAGACAACAGTTTCCGGTTTGTGACCCTCATTACATGTCCATAACATGAGTGTAAATGTTTATGGATCTTTTGAATGCATGTGATTTGTAATGCTACTATATGTATCGGCCATCTTCATGCTGATGCCTTTTTTTGGTTCAAGAAAATAATATTACTCTAATGACTAATATATTGTCTCTTTTCCTTAGATGTTTGTTATTTGGCAATGTTCTTCAAAATGAATCCAACAAACTTAACTTAAATTGTATATGTGCTTTTATATGATTACCCTGACATATATATGCCGCAACGTCTTCAGTAGCGTGCTTTTATAAACAAGCATATATTCATTATAAACAAGCAATATATTCAGGAGTTTACTTGAATGTATTGATAATCATTGTAAACAAGCAATATATTCCAAAGGTTAGGGACTTCAAATGCTCTTCTTTTCTATTGATAATCATCTGTACTTTGCAATAAATTGATTACACATGCTATCAATTCACCAAGAACTAATTGACAGGGGACAAGGGGAAGACTTGGAAGGAGTTCGTCATAAGTGTATCCACTATACTATCAGCAGTTTTCATTGTACTTTGTGCTGTCTATCTTTGGCAGGAAAGAGGATTGGAAAATGTCCAAGGTACATGGATTGATACTCTTTAATTATAATATAATTTTCTGGGATTACCAACTAAAAGTTATCTATAATTCTAACCTTGCTGCAGATGAAGAAAGAAGCCAGCATGGACTGTTACCTGAATTTTAAACCCCACTGGAGTCACAATCATAGAAGAAGACAAAATGGAAAGTTCTGAAGAGCTGTTCTTCATTGATCTAGCTACTATAAGGAAAGCTACCAATGACTTTTCAGATTCAAACAAGCTTGGACAAGGTGGATTGGTGCTGTGTACAAGGTAATATATCTCTTATAGTTCTAGATGGGTGAAGTAATGGTTCATAGTTAGCTGAGTAAGACCAAATGTGTACTCTCAGGGTTGGCTAGCTGGGAAAGAAGTAGCTGTTAAAGACTATCAAAAAAGTCGTGGCAAGGCTTAGAGGAAATTGCAATAATAGTATACAAAATGAACTTTGGCTTAAATAATTTTTGTATACATAATTTGGCTAAAAAAAAGATGTCATTATTGTGCTAACCATTTCAATTTTCTAATGAACTTTGGCTTAAAAAATTTGGAGTTTAAAAATGAGAAAAGCCAATGTTTGTAAGCTGTGTTAGCCTTACGTCTATTCTAGGTATTTTTTGATGCATGATAATCAGTATTTGTCTCCTCAAACTTGTAGTTGTAATGTAGATCTTGGTTCTTGCTTTGGCCTCACTGTATAAATTAGTTTTGAGGTTTTATCGATATGTACTGTCTGCAAATATATCAAGCACAAGAACATTTTTTTATATAAATAATTTGCATTATTATTTCCTGAATTTGTGATCCGCCTTATCAATTGAGTTCATTAGGTAGTTTCTTTCCCTTATAGTTTTTTTTTTTTTTTTTAATTTCTTTTAATGCATTCATACCATATTGGAATACATATGCTAAGTGTAAACATTTGTGGCTGGTGAACAATCGAGTCAGAGAGACTGAAGCCATTGGATCAAAATCATGTTTAGGAAAGTTCATCTGCAGGTTCTTCGTGGTCAATTGTAAAATTGGATTTCACTTTTTGTTTGTTTTTTTGTTTCTTCAAAGTTTGCTTACCTGGATTTTATAGAAACATCATGTGGATATTTAGTCTTTATGAGCAACGGATTACAAATAATTTTTTTTTTTTTAAAACAACCTAACTACTGTACATTAATCAACTATAAAACCTGCAGCAAAGCGCGGGCACACTAACTAGTTATATATAGAGAGATTACCTTGTCAATATATAGCTGTACTGCTAGTGCCCATATTTTCAATAGCTGCTTCTTATATGTAGGAACTCCCACCTATAGAATTGAAATTTCATATCTTTATATATATATATATATATATATATATATATATATATATATAGACACACACACAGTCTGGTTACAGTGCGGACGTCCGTACCATGCGGATGGTACGGATTTCCCGTTTTCCCCCACTTTTCGATCACATTTTCACATCTTAACCGTTCAGTTTTTAGGTCCTAATGTATAGATCACCTTTGTAAAATTTCAGCCAATTTGGTGATTATTAAGGCATTCAAAACTGCAAATTACAACAATGTACACGAACGGTTTTTGTTTGTTCGTGTAAATTGCAGTTTTGGATGCCTTAACGATCACCAAATTGGCTGAAATTTTGTAGAGATGATCTATACATTAGGACCTAAAAACTGAACGGTTAAGATCAAAATATGTGATCAGAAAGTGGCTGAAAACCGGAAATCCGTACCGAAATTTTGGTACGGATGTCCGCACCTGAGAAAATTATATATATATATATATATATATATAGGGCCCTTTTAGTGAGGGATTTTTTTTTTGGTCTTTTATAGGGATAGGGCATTTGACCAACTTTTCGATCATATTTTCGCATCTTAACTGTTCAGTTTTTAGGTCCTAATGTGTAGATCATTTCTGCAAATTTTCAACCAAATTGATTATCGTTAAGGCATTCAAAATGGCGATTTAAGATTATAAGTATGAACGGTTCAAGTTTGACAGATTTGATTCGTCTGTTGATTTAATCTAATTTGATAATTTAACGATTACGGATTTCGCTGAAAATTTGCAGAAATGATCTATACATTAGGACCTAAAAGCTGAACGGCTGAGATGTCGAAATGTGATCGAAAAATTAGTCTAACGCCCTATCCCTAAAAAAAAAAAAAAAAAGGATCCCTTAGTGGAAGGGCCCTAATAGTACAACTAATCACTAGTATGCAAAACAAAAGGTAAAGATGCTATCTCACCAATATGCCTCTTTCATGCCCAGAAAAATAAAATCAAAAGATAAAGAAATAGCCAAATAACAAACCAGCAAAAGAAAGAAACCAAGTGGATGTTAAATCTATACCGATCTAAATTGAAATCATAGTGACTGAACTTGGCATGGAAAATCAGTCTGCATGTTGAGATAAAATCCCATTTTGTAACGAGGGCAACAAATTTGATAGGTTGCAAGTTTGCAACACAAGGCCCTAATTCAGAACTAGGGGTGGGCGCGGTTCGGTTCGGTTTGAGGCCCAAACCGCAACCAAACCGCTTTTTTTGGTTGGCCTATATATCAAACCGCAACCGCATTACAAAAGGGCTGAATCGATTATTTCGGTTACACCATTTTTCGGTGTGGGTCGGTTTCGGTTTGGAGCGATTTATTAATTTCAACTAAAAAGATAGGGCCAAAATCAGGCTTATTTTTACCTAACAATTTCAATAAGACATAAATAAATTTTGAATGCATTTAGAGTCTACACAAATCGGCAAATGTCACCCAAATATCAAGCAACTTGCAGAAAGACTATAGCAACTTATTACACACACAGATATGTATGTATATATATATATATATATATATATATATATCAATGATCAAACAAATATAACAACTTATTACAAACTGAAAACCTAATCAAAAATGGATTTCTTATATATTGAAAACCAACATTTCCATCAATAGAGAAATAATAAATAAATAAAATGTAATTAAAATAAATCCGGTGTGGGTCGGTTTAAATCGGGCGGTTTATGATCCGAAACCGCAACTAAACCGCTTTTATACGATTCGGTGCGGTGTGATCATAAAACGACACCATTTTAGTTCGGTGTGGTTACCGAACCGTTTTTTCGTTGCGGTTCGGGTCGGTAACCGCATTTTCGGTACAAAATGCCCACCCCTATTCAGAACCCTTGGGTTGAAAACTTGCGACCTGCAAATAAATTTAGATAAGGTAAAGAGAAAGTTCACGTGTGAGGGAAATAGCTTCAAGACAAAAAGTGAGAACTAGCTTTTTAAATTTGGGTGACAAGCAAAGGACGAAATGATTATAGAGCAATTAAGAGAGGTTGTTGTGGTCGTCGTGGCCATCAAAGAGAAGGCCGGAATGAGCAGAGAGAGAGAGAGAGAGAGAGAGACAGAGAAGAAGAAGAAGAAGAAGAAGAAGAAGAAGAAGATAAAAAGAGATGGCAAAGTGATCATTTCCTTTTTTTTGCTCTTTTAAGTGTATGTATTAAAATGATACCATGAGTTACTGTTTGGCATTCATAGCCAAGGATAGAAAGCGAAAATTGTAGCCATCAATTCACAGATTGGGTTGAGAGCATGAACAAGTAGGGAAAGAAAAAGTAGAAAGGTGTGACTTCTTCTCCATTATTTTCGGTAACTTGAACCATTCTTTAATCATTTCCATATCATGCGTAATTTTTGGTAATTTCCTGGCGAAGAGGAAAAGTGCGCGTGGCTGGTTAAGTGATAACACAATAGTCTGTTTTGTGACTTGGTCGCTTGTTGCTTCATTTCTTTTCTTTAATAGATTGAAAAGAATTTTCTTAGAAACTTACTCTCCATGCTGCTGTCCCAGATTTTCTTCATTTGTTTATCATCGATAAGAGCCAAAGGCATCCAGCGACTATGTGTGGTACGTGGAGACCAGAGATATTGTTCCACAGCTAAGCAAAGACAGAGAGAGAAGCAATTGAGTGTCTGTACATAGAAAATTATTGATTAAAATGGAAGTGAACGACCGAAAGCATAAACACATCGACTTTCCGCATCAAGTACGTAACAGAAATGAAATGGGCATGCGCAGACGGCAGAACAACACGGCCTCACAACTTGAAGAGTCATCTCTCCTTTCGGTTCATAAATCAAATGATATGTGTGAGCAAAAGAATCTTAAACCATATAGCATCCAACTTGTAATCAAAACCATCTGCTTTGATATTACAATTAAATAAATATGTAAATAATTGTACAAGATAACAATCGAAAAATAATGAGAAAAGGAAATAAGAGATGAGTAAGTTCCTTGCTACAGAATATTATTCGTAGATGCAAGCATCTCCAATACATTATGAGAGGGTCAAATACAAATATATCCCACCTTCATGAAAAAGGGCGGAAACCATAATCTCATGATGGGTGTTTGATGAATATAGTGGTTTTCCACAGTCCTATTGAGCACCTAGACACAGGAAAGTTCCTAGCTAATGCTAGTGGTTTTCCACATAGTACCTCGCTAGTTAATTTTAAGAAATAAATTATATATATGAGTTTTTCCATCTATAAATAGTATCGCGCGCTAGAGTTGGATTAACCAGTACTTTTGCTTTGAACTAGTTTGGTTCGATCTCTCTAAGCTTCAAAATATTTATTCGTCTTGATTAAAATACCTTATTCCCAGTTACTACCCTAGCCTTCTTTATCATCTAATCCCTATTTCCTATTTCATCAATGGCAATCATCAGAGCAACAAGTTTCTCCAAGATTTCTTGCATAAGCATGGTCCTTATTTTGTTGTTGATTCGGATGAGTGCCAACCCAAAACCTGTCTTAGCTTATAGGGCCTTAATGGAGACGGAGAAGAGTGTTACAAATAAAACTCCGCTGCAAAGAGGACCAGTTCCGCCTTCCTCGTCCTCTTCATGCACTTACATCCCAGTGGATGGCCGTAGCGGCCACTGCGAGATTCATAAATAAACAGTGCAAAATACTAGCGAGCAGCTTCAATCTACTACTGCAATGACTGTAGCTGCATGCATGCGAATATAGATATCTACATAAACAAATATGTCTTATCTGGGCGTGTATGTGTATCTCAGTTCTAAATTAAGTTCGATGATGTAGTACGTGATTATACATATGCTTCTGTAATATATGCATGATAATATACAAAATAAAAGGTTTTTTTGTGTTATATATATATATAATCGAAAAGTTGGTCTAATACCTTAGAGAAATTTTAAATACACACCCCCAATTACTTAATACACACCCCATTCTCAATACACCACTCATTTAATTTACCATTCTAATATTTTACTAAATACACAACCCAAAGTACCTAAAATACCCTTAATCTCAAAAATCATGAAATATTATATTATTTGACCATATTAAGGCTACTATTTAGTATGATTAGTATAGGTTGACGTTTTAAATGGCCATATTGATTACTTGTGTTAAATATTGGGAAATCCTTACAGATATATTACTGTTCCTTTCAAATCTTTAAACATGAGAATAATAAACAAGATGAAGAACACACACCTCAACAGTACGTGTGTTTGGATGAAGGAAAAAGAGATGATATTTAAAATGAAAATAAGTTCATAACTTCTTAACATGAATTATCTCATTTGACATTCTATACTTGGAAATTATGAATTTCTCTATGGACAGAAATGAATGAATTGATTGTCCGAATTCTTCACTTCAATTTCCATCAAAATATGTATCATTTCGAATTTCCTTACAAAAGTTTACTTTTCTTACTTTATTAGTTTCCAAAACAAGGTCATTTTCGTTTTCAATATTTTAACTTGTTTTAAATCTTCTTAATTTATTACACATTTAAAATTCTGAATAAATACAACCAAACAATGGAAATTGCAATTTATGGAAATTCTAATGATGGAGTGGCAGATTCCATCGTTTTAAAATTTCTCAACAATTTATAATTATTTCATCCAAACACAACATAATTGAAGAGAAGATTGTTGAGCGAGGTCTTAAGAATCCATGTCAATGGTCGAAATTGATATGATAAAGTGTGGAGAAAGATGTATTACAGCGTCGAGGGTTTAGAAGAAGAGACGTAAAAAAGAATATAGGCGTGATTCAAATTTTTTTCTTCTTCTAATATATAGATGTCCATTTTGGACATTTAATCTACCTATAAAATTTGATTTAAAATATAAAATAATAGGGATGTGTATTAAGTAATTAGAGGTGTGTATTTAAAATTTCTCAATGCCCTATCCCTAGACAAAAAAAAAGAGGAATCTGTCACTAGAATAACCTTGTATGTATGTATATATATATATATATATATATATATATATATATATCCAGAGCAGAGCTCCGCTTTGAAATTAACGTGTGATGTTCGAGTTTTGGATCTGTATATATATATATTCTTTGGAAAGTCCATCTATTATCTAACCAGAAGCATAACTCATTTTGTAAGACGTCTTGTGTATGGTTGATCAAATCTTTTAATTTTCCGGTATATTATCAGGAGTTTGATTGTTTTTTTTATTTTTTAAGTTGAAATTGAAGATAGAAGAGCAACAATGCCTTTTATCTCCCCTTTATTTCAAAAAAAAATAGACGGGGGTTGGGGGGGACACAAAATCTTACCCCTAAAAAACAAACGGAAAATCAAATGTCTCAAACATCAACTAACGAAAAACGAAAATTGAGAAGAGCTCCATTACACAACGTACGATGAAATAAAATCAAGAGGCAAATCCTACCAAACCAACCCTGCTAAAGAAAGACCAAAATTTACAAAAGTACTTGCAACTTGATTTTCTGCTCGAAAATGTGTGATTTGGTGAAACCCTATGAAGAAAAGGCATGCGAGATCTCCTCCTAATGATCATCAGCTATTCTTTACTTTTCCAGTTCTTCTGGATATATAGTGGAGTAATGTTATGTGGTTTTTAAATCATGATTCAACAGACCTAAGAATCAAGCTAAAAAGAGCCTTTTATATACGTACGTTTGGTTAATTATTATTAATTCTATTATAATCATGTAGGGTTTCATAATTTGCGGCTTGGATATCTAGGCTTATGCCATAATCTAAGCATATTTTAATATCTGACATTTGGTGGCGCACGTACGCATACTTTTAAAGATATTCTTGAAAATAAAATATATGCAATAAACTTTCAAAATGATATGAGAAATGCATAATATGTACTCTGCAATCTGCAGAATATATGAACCGATAGTCAAAAATTATATATTGAACAGAATATTACGTACACATCGAAGCTAGTCATTACACTCAAACTTTGGTATTATGTTTTGGATTGAATACCTGCATTTTGGGTATACTTTAGCAATCATTGAAAGCACGTACTGTTACTATAATATGTATTGAAGGTTACTCTTCATTTCCAAGTGAACTGTCACTCTATATAAAAGACCACTGTTCTGATGAAATCGTTTTAGCAATTGTAGCTATAGGTTAAGGTTTGCAAGTTCTAGCAACCTAATAAATGGGAGGTTGGTTACTATTCATTTTCCTACCGAATATTATATCTCACTTTGTACTAATGATATGTTAATATCACTGCACATTACAAACTTGCCACTTTATATAGTGGATATATTCTAGACCAGCTAGATTCATTCATATATATATATATAACCTCCTTGAGACCTTAATTGACTTGAAATTCATGCATTATATATTGCATGACAGCATACATAGGGATCTTATGATTACCAATATATAAGCTTTCATTTTATGCCATAAATTAAGGTAATGTATAGGTGCACGTATGCATACGACAGAAGATTTTAAACTAAAACAAATGTGCGTGCTAGCTGCTCTGCCTTGAGAGATAAGTTAAACCGTTTACTGCTCTGCCACTAATGTCTTTGCTATATATATGTACTCTGCAATCTGCAGAAATAAACAATTTGACTTGAGACCTCTACTGTAAAAACATCCATTATATATATGTATTGTGCACAACACGTACGTATTCGATATTTTGGATTCCTCAAACTTAAGAAGGCACTCGTGTCTTAGCTATCATTGAAAGCACTGCAACTACATACAGCTAGATTTGTGATCGATCGAATGTTAAATGTAGTTTAAATCGATCTCCAATAGTGCCTTTTATACAAGTAGATACTTCTTTTCTACTCTACTACTCGCACTAATTATCTCTGCATTAATTATAGACTTATATAAACCCACTAGTAATCGATCACCTCCCCTTCCACTATATCGCTCACCACGTACCTTTGGTTTCAAATATCATATATTGAGCTAGTTGAACTTAGAAAAAGTAACCTGGAAAAAATGCGACTTAGTTCGACCATCAAGTTATTGGTGCATGAAAATACTGAAAGAACTAACTTTCCTATTGATTGATTTCACTCAATAATGATAAACCCTTATATTCCGAAAAAATGCGACTTAGTTCGACCATCAAGTTATTGGTGCATGAAAATACTGAAAGAACTAACTTTCCTATTGATTTCACTCAATAATGATAAACCCTTATATTTATTTCCACTTTAACGAAAGAGATAAAAAGCTGTATAAAAATAACTAAATTAAGAGAAGGAAATTATTGCAGCATTGCAAGACCATGTTGAAGATCGAGCTGATTGATTGGGAGACTTTTTTGCATGTAAAGCCAAATGAAGGCTTGAGGTAGTACATTGAAAATCTTATTTAAGTAATACAAAGTTACAAACCACTTATTTTGCTCACATCATTAAGCCTTCTTTCGGACTAGGGTAGGAATTAATCTTGAAGCTTAGCTAGTGGAAGAGTTGCTGCGCATGCCAAAGTTTTTCTCCTAATCAATCATAAATATATATGTAATGGATGTATGTTTGATACACATATATAATATTCTTTTCTATTTTGACCCTGTACGAAAACTTAATTTTAGTTGATTCTTTGATAGTTATGCAACTACCTTGCAACTTCTCCACCGTTTAATTGTGTGTCTATATACACACACACTGTCACTGCTTTGATTTATGCTTGAGTGGAGGAGAATATTGACAAGAGACAAGCTGCTTTTTGGTTACTTTATTATTTTTTAGGATAGCTTTGTTTCCTTGTTTTTGCGCTTAATTCAAAAAAATGGGTGTACTAAGTGTGTGCTTAGTAGTATATTCGTGTGAGGGGTGTATTTTGTGTACTCTGTGCGAGGACTTTTTCTGACGGCTTTAACATGCACTTCTTCATTGTACTACTTGTTGAATTGCATAATATATGACATTTTCAACTCAAAAAAAAAAGGACATTCTTAAACTTGAAAAGTGAGAATATTTTTATCTTTAGCATGTATTTTAATAATCAAAACCACTCATTCTCTAGTTACCTACACACATATGAATCATACAAAAAGTTAGCCAAATCGAAAAACGTTTAACCATTTGATTAGCGCAATGTTCGTTTTAATTTAATCTATGGAAAAAAACGCAATATTGAATGACCAAATGATTATGAATTTGGTTGGTTTTTTATTGTATAGAAATGTAAAGGATCAACGGTTAAAATAATTGAATTAGTTCATATAGTAGTGCAAAATCGTAAAAATCCTCAAATTATACACACACACACACACAGTCACACACACATACATGGACGATCTGAGGCGGATGTCTGTAAACAACAAAAAATAACCGTTGGATTATTAATGAGTTCTCACGTTAATGCTTAATAGTATCCTTTTATAAAGCTAATAAGTCCTCTCTCTCTCTCTCTCTCTCTCTCTCTCTCATACACATCAATAGATTAAGGCCACGTTTGGTTCGCAGAAAGAAAGCATCAGGAAAGGAAACTTATTCCTTTCTTGCGTTTGGGATGCAAAAGGAAAGGAAATCATTTCCTGAAGGAAGGGAAAATAAGGGGGAAAGTGGTTCCTTCCAAATCTCAAAGGAATCACTTTCCATCATTCTTTCCTTACTTTTATTACTCACAACATATTATTTTATTACATTATTTACAAACTTTTTAACAACTTTCATGATAACTTTCCTTATGTTACCAAACATCAGAATGAAAAGTTGTTTTTCCCTTCCTATAGGAAAGACAAAGGAATTACTTTCCTTTCCGTGAACCAAACGAGGCCTCATTACGGAGTGAAAATGAAATTTTTCTTGTTGCTTTTCAAGCCACTTAAGATTCAAAACAACACATAGTAACGGATTAGAGAATCTATGACTCTTTTCAACAATAATCTCCTATATGAAAATCTAAGTTTTTTTCTTTCTTTTTAATGAAATTGGGATTCAAAGTCACAAATCGAAACTGGGGAGAAATAGTAGCAGTTTGAGATAAGAAATTGAACGATGAGGAGATGGGTTTGGATGAATGATCCTATGGTCTTTTGGGTTCTCATCAGTTTTGCATTACAAATATGAATGATCGAATGAAAAATAAAGAAGAGAAAGAGGAAAGAAAGAGAAGCAGAAAGAAGGAGAAACAGAGCATAAGAAACATTAAATTTGGAACTTTTGAAGTTGCTTCAGATGTACTTTGAAGTTCAGAGCAGTATTTTTCACTTCATAGATTTGATAAATCAGAGAGACAAATTGGCATAGAAATCAAGTTGGTGACAAAAGAGTTCATACTGATTTGTAAGATGCTTCACTTCACTAACTGCTGCCTCACCTAAGCATTATGCCCCTCACCCAAAACCAACGTACCCAAGCTATAATTTCAGTGAGAACCCAGATCTAAAAGATGAGGAAGAAGACGATAACTTCGGTGTGTGATTCATGGGCCCCTCGATAATAACGAGATCAGATCATTATATATATATATATATATATATGTATGTGTTATAAAGTAGAGAGAAGATAGAGAGAATAGTTGGGAGAAAGTAGAAGTATCTTCATTCAGTCTCATTAGCCTCCTTTATATAGAGGTAGGGTTTGCATAAAAGTACATAACTAATGAGTATTTACGTGGACAGCCATATAAATAATAATATTTACAACACTCCCCCTTAGATGTCCACTAATGAATGATGATATTGGACGCGCTTATTGTTGCCTCGTTAAAAACCTTGCCAGGTAACAAAAACCCAGTGGGACAAAAATAACCCTGGTCGAAGGACAAAAAGAGCACAACGCGCATATGTCCTAGGTAGCATGCTTCTGGATGCTCCCCCTGATGAGAATCTTCCCCTGATTGTTGCAAGCCTTAATTATGTGTGCGATAAGCTACATGTACCATGTATAGTGGTTTGATGTGTCTATCACTGAAGTGAGACCATGTGTGTTTTGCATATAGGGGCTCATCACAAATTTTCATACCTGAAAAGGTTAAGCAATACCAACAAAGCTAGACGATTTTCAATAAGTCTTACCTCATATAATAAGGTTAGAAACAATCTCATATGCTCAAATTCATTCACTAAGTAATAGCTAAACAATATAAAGAAATTGACACATTTAACTTTGTATAGTTTAAAAAAAATCATCATGGCATACCTAGCCATACACATCAATATCTTTATATATTGATATGTCTCATATAAGCTTCATCAAGAGCTTTAAGTTATTCATAACTTTGCGAAAGTTAGAATATGTTGCAACATTATATTCATAATTTGAATTCAATAGTAGTCTCTTCATAGTACTCATTAAGGCAATTTAGATCTCGTTGACTAGAACGAAATGAGTACATATGAGCTAGCTTTAGACTCTTTGATTCCATGAGTGAGCTTCAGGCTCGTTCAACCTTTCATGGACTTGCATTTGAATCATTCATGTATTTGAATCCCTTAAGGATTTGATAAGCAATGCGCTTATAATGACACTTTACTTTAGAGATTTTGCTTTTAGCAATGTGTCTTTAAGATCTTCATAATATACGATGACAACGTGCCATAAATCTCTCGTCAATATAACAGCTATATGTAACACTGTACTTATAGAAAATTGTCATTCGTATAGGAAAAGATACTCATAATCTCATGTCTCTATAAATAGACATTGTGTCATAGTGATTTATCTTCACTTTTGATAAATACTCTTTTGTACCATGTAAGGTTAAAGGTCCAAGTATTTCATCACGTTTCAAATTCATTGGAATTGCCTCTTTCCAATTTGGCCAATAATAATTTCAAATTTTGTATGAGAACGTGATTCAATGTCATCATAGCCCTTGATAATTTTGGTAGCTACCATAGATAATATCAATCATCGATGATCATCCATTTTGTGATCCCACTATTCTCATATGCATGCATTAGCTATCCATATAGCTTATTAATATTGGGTACCCATGCCTCTTCTGGGGCTTTCATCCTTTCTCAATAGACTTGTATCTCTTACTGGGCAGTCATATCGCATGGATGAACTTATTTAGAGAATGTGGATCTTTTACTCATAACCTCATCTAGAGCGTTAGAGTGATATAGGGCTTTATGACCTCTACTTCACAGTAGTTACAACTTTGGAACCTATAGATATGTCACGCTTCAGGCGATTGACATATTTGATGAAATGTCCAACCATGACATCATTTATAATAGCTTTTGCAAGCTTTATTTGTGCAGCCTCGTTAGGAGCGCTAACATTTTAGTATGGCAGTCTTATCAGGAGAATCATGCCATTTGGACCAACACGTTTTCCATAATTCGAGTGTGGTCTAGACTGCTTGTACAATATTTTTGCTTTAGGGGATTTTTATCCCTACTATGAGGATTGTATTTAGCACATGATTTTGTCACTTGTAAACCAATTCACTTCAGAAGTAGTGATTAATAAACCCTTTGTACTTTATGTACGAGGCTCAATTTGAGACATGATGAATTTACTGATTCATGCTCAGGCATGAATGATGAATTACCCGACGTACTTCAGGTACGAGGCCTAATACTAGAAATGATTAATTCACGCCATTCATTAAAGACACTCTTTTCTCCCCTAACGGCGGGAATATTGTCTCATTGAAGTGACAAATCATATGTGCAATATTGCTCCTTGACAAAATTCCTCATGAGCAAATTTTGCAATCACTATTGTTTACACACAACAATATTTGAACTCGACAATGAATCTCATTGGAGCTTGTTGGTAATCTTACACAACATGAATGACCAATTTGGTCATGCCAATTTAATGTATTTGGCTTGGTGAACTTCTGGTTCATAACCATAAATGCCTCGTATTGTTGTGTAATATGATCCAAATGAGAGAGCGGATGTTTTTTCCAATATACACCATGCACTTTAAGTACTGAAGGTACCAAACACAAAGATATCTCTCATTTTGGTAACATAAATGCGAGCTCTTCTAGAGCTATCCACTAAGATCTATAGGATCTGGGATAGATTACCTTTCCCTTGGTAAAGATAAATATTGAGAGCTACTTATGATCTTTAGAGATCATGCACATCATTGCAGCACATGTTTTTCCTTCTTTCTTTCGCCAAATTTACTTAGAAGGAAACGATGCATTGGAATCCATAAATGTTAGAACTCTAGGTTCTTAACAAGGCGACATCTTTGAATTTCATGTCACAATATTTTACTCGAAACTTCTAGTTCGAGGCTAACAGTTGTGCTTTTTGTGACCCTTTAATTATACTCAAAGCTTCTGGGTCGAGTTTAAATAACTTTCGGAACTTCAGGTTCCAAAAGGAGCATGAACTTTATTTAGAGGATCCACATTAACATTGCTAAAGAACTGCAAGTTCTCATATAATCAAGAATCAAGAAACTTCAAGTTTTGATATCTTTTTGGCGATACCTTTGAGAAACTTCAGGTTCTCATGTGACTAAAGATAAAGAAACTTTAGGTTCTAATATCTTTCAATCACAAAATTCACAACACCATGTTTCAATATTATTATGGTGGAAGTCCTAGCCAAAATAAAGGATGACTCTTAACATAGCACGGTGGAATATCAAGCATGTTGAAAACATTTCAGTACTTACTTTGGTCACTTCTCTTCTAGAGTGGCTTGATAAAAATTTGCCGTAGTATGGAGTGCAAAACATGCATATGCCCAATGCTTAATTCCATCTCACATGTAGAAAGCATTCCCATGATTTTTGGGCACCACTTATATGGTCTTTTCATTTGCCATTATTCGACTTCTTGTGGTTATGATTTAGCCACTTCAAAATTGGCTTTATGATACAACCCATACAAGATGGCAAGCACTTCCAACATATGTCTCTTTTGGAGATGCATAATGCAACTATACTCCACTAGATGAACTCTTCCGGAGTCATTGATCAATCAGATCTACAAGACCTGAGATTATTGTTATTACAAGAGCTTTAAAAACCATGAACACGATCGCATTATGTTGTTGACACAACGTTTTCATAAATGGGATGTGTCAGGATTTAGAACTTCAGGTTCTTGTACAATCTCATGTTGAAAACAACTTACTCGAAACTTTAGGTTCGAGGGTGACACATACTAGAACTTTTTCATTCTTGATCCACTCGAAACTTTAGGTTCCAGTCTACACAATTAGAAGCTTCAGGTTCTAAGAGTGGAGTGAACTTCAGGTTCACATGTAATTATAAGAAGAGAGACTGTACGCCCATTTTCATGTAATACCAAGTTGAGGAACTTCTAGTCCTGTTATAATCGGGAAACATTAAGTTTCCATCATATATTTACTCGTAACTTCTGGTTCGAGTTTTACTAATTAGAACTGCATGTTCTAAATTATGGTATTTACATGTGACCATCTTGTAGTAGCATCAATCATGACCATAACTTATAAATGAGATATTTTAGATGGTCATCTAGTGAGTATGATAATTGAGGAACTTCAGGTCCTCATGTAATTAAGGATCAAGGAACTGCAGGTTCCGATCTCTTTTAATTACAAAACTCACAATCACAAAATTGGTTTAGTAGATCACTTTCTCAAAACTTATGATTGAGGAAAGAAAAAAAAAGATATTAATAAAAAAAATGACATACCTGAATTCAAAGGATATACTCGTTGTACTCGTTAGTTAACTAAATAACCAATAGTTGAATATAAGCTTACTTATAAATTGGTGTCAAAATAATTCCCTCAAAACTTCAGGTTTGAGGTTAAAACTCTTTGATAAATTGTCCATATACTCGAAAACTTACTGTCCGAGTCTGCACAATTAGAACTTCAGGTTCTAAGGTGGAATGCTTTAAGCAAGCATAAAGAAGAATGTATCAATCGACATATGAAAATTTACTCGAAATTTCTGGTTCCATTAATGAAGAGAATACACAGAACTTCTGGTCTGGTTCATGATAATTTTCTATCTCTCTTTAAATTGCACAAGAACGTAATATTGTCTTCTGGACAAATTCTCTTTATATAAAAAAAATGTATAGTCAAGAGGCTTCTGGCATTGACTTGGTGTCCATCCTCGAACTACAGCTTCTGGAGGTGGTTTGAACCCCATTATCGAAAAAAAAATTAGAGGAACTTCATGTCCTTTTGTAATCAGATCAAGAGACTTCAGGTCTCAATTTATTTTGATTACAAAATTCCCAACTAAATCTGAGTGTGAGTTCACGATTTCACTTTTCCAATCGAACGGATGAAGAAGGTGTATCAAATGATATCTTTCAATTAAAAAACGGAAATATGCACTTTCAAAAATAATGCAAAACGGAAGCATGATCAATTGACCATGTGTAAATATCATTGAAATTGCCTATAGCCTATTAATCATGATAATGATATGTAGAGACCACTAACAGTGCTTAGACCATTCATCGAAAAAAAAAATGCTATAGAACCAATTATATATTGAATCATACAAATCCACTTAACCATTGTCCGTAGCCTTTCGTTGTAAACACAGACATACCAAAATACCCAAAAATTGTTGAGGTTTAGCAAAGTCATGCCGTACGAAGGGGATGTATAATTCTCCAAAGAAAACCATGATACTCAGAGTATTGAAACAAACATATATAGAATTCCAACAACCTTCTTACCTTAATTAAGATGTACTCACCAAATTCCCTTCTGATTTCAGATTATAAGGATTATAAAGAAAAGAAGCTCATACATACATGAAGGTTTATGAAATCATATAAACAGCGAATGGATCTTTGATCATCATGGCAACTCATATAGGATTTATTTAAAACACTTCCGGCATTGAATTGAAAAAGGAGTGATAAAAATACTCATAGATCAAGTTATGGTCACAAGCAACAACGTTGCCCCACGTAACTGTTTGATCATCATGGAGTATATAAGTAGGAAACAAAAATAGAGCGGAGCGTGCTGATAACGTGTTATAAAGTAGAGAGAAGATAGAGAGAATAGTTGGGAGAAAGTAGAAGTATCTTCATTCAGTCTCATTAGCCTCCTTTATATAGAGGTAGGGTTTGCATAAAAGTACATAACTAATGAGTATTTACGTGGACAGCCATATAAATAATAATATTTACAACAGTATGTACGTATGTATATATTTTTTTCTAACCCGTGTTGTCCTGTGTAAAGGAAACTCTACGCATCACCGCCGAATCTCATTCATGAAATCCAACAGCTATGATTACACGTCCGCATCTTTTGTTTTCCACGGACACCCCCCACCCACCACACACACACACACACACACACACACACACACACACACACACACACACACACACACACACACACACACACACACACATATATATATATATATATATATATATACAGAGAGAGAGAGGACCTCGTTTAAGAATTTGAGGATTTTTACTATTTTGCACTGGCATATGACCTAATTCAATAATTTTAATCGTTGTTCCTTTACATTCCTATGCAAGGAACAATCTACAAAAAAATTAATGAAATCTATAACCGTTGACCTCCTTACTTTAAGAATATGAGGATTTTTTCTAATTTACACTAGTATATGACCTAATTCAATGATCCCAACCGTTGATTCTTTACATTCATATGTAAAAATTATGTCTCCATAATCACTTGGTCATTGAAAATGGCGTAAACAAATGTAGTCCGTTAGATTAAATTAAAATGAACATTGCGCTAATCAAATGGTTAAACGTTTTCCAATTTGACTAATTTTTTATAGAATTCATATGTGAGTAGTAACTAGAAAATGAGTGGCTGTGATTATTAAAATATAAGCTAAAAATAAAAACATCCTCACTCAAGTTTAAGGAGGCTCTCTCTCTCTCTCTCTCATATAGTGTGTGTGTGTGGATACGCGTATGTGTCTATTTGTGTATAGGATATGACATTTTGAATGCTTCGAGAAAGAAAAACTTAATTTCTGATTACTTCAAAATTTAATTTTATGTATGATTAATGTCAGTCATTTTATAAGTTCTTCCGTAAAGTCTGTCTCCACAAAATTAGTCAAATAAATATGTCCACAACTTAGTGTATAGTAACGTAGTAAGAATCAAAAGGCAACTCAAATAGGAAAGAAGCATACAACTCGTAATTGTTTGGTGACTAGTCGCCGGTCATTGCACTAGAACCTTCACATTCCACTTTGTTACAAACCTGTCACCAAAGCTCGAGGTGTCGAAATTCTTACAAACTGACCTCTGGCAGGCAAGTAATGTGGGATACACTTCACATTCTCTTGCTAGCCCGTGTACTCAGCAATTTCTGACTTCTTGCTCCTCGCAATTCCATAACAATTGAACTCTGTACACCACTCTTGTGAGCCAAATCAGAACAACGACTACGTAAGTTCTCTCATGTACATATGATTATTGCCATCAGCCCGTCGCTTTACTGGGAGCTTGCCTCACAAGAGAGAAGTCAAGTTAAACTAAAGCAAAACTAAGCTAACAAATGGCACCAAAATCAAACTGAGGAGGCATGTGGATATAGTTAGTTGACATTTGTGTATGCAATGCAATACATATTAATGTCAGCTACCGAACATAACCAACGACGTAAACCAAGACTAAATACGCGACATTCTTCTAAATGGAAACACGTTCTGTAAGTAAGTGCAAGCAAAGTGAGCCAGGAATTTGGAAATTGTAAGATGCGGACATACATTAATCGCCTAAAGCAACTATTTATGATTACTTGTGCCACAGAGGCCGGCACGGCATGGCCGAACGGTTACTCCTTTACAGGAGAAGGACTTGCAATTGTCCCACATCGAATTCCAAGGGAACTGACACCCACCTCTTACTACAAAAGGCACCACGTTCCAAATAAAGTAAGTTCAAAACTTTGTCCTTCCGTACTGTTACTTTGTCCACATATTGCACCGATATTGACTTAGGCATCGGAGGATTTGAGACCGGCATATCTGGTCCATAATTAGCGGGACTACACAGAATCAACTTGTGAATCAAGTAATCTAATGATACAAGATAGATCGAGAAATCAATTACTTGAAGTATTAGGATTCGTTAATGGGAAGAATTCTGATATATGCCTCCATATATAAGGTTTTGTCTCTCTATTCTCTAGACACGAGCAGTAAAGAATTCATCCCCATTAAGAGTAAACTCAAACTTAGAGCAACAATGGCTTTCGATTCCTTTTCGGCATCAGGTATGTCCCCTATTCTAGTTCATATATATACTAGTAAGCATACCTTTAGCTTTGGGTTTATATACATGTAAATTGATTCACATGTGGTATTAGAGCCACGTTTACATGATTATAAACCATTTTGAAACATTATGCATGTTTATTTTGTATGAACTGAAAATGTTTATCATAAAAAAAAAATAAAAAATAGAAAAAAGGATCAAGCAAATTCGAACTAAGCAGGCCAAGGCCTGCCTTTAGCCTCTGACCCAGTTCACCTAAGAAGAAACCTGAAAGTCCATGTTTTTTTTTTTTGGTCAGAAATTAACCTGAAAGTCCATGTGTGCAACCTATTTGATAACAAAAACGAAACAAGAACGAATTGCCCGTTACCTTACAATGGTCAAAATTGATTCTTGCTGCCTTGTTGGGTATGCGTCATCAGAGTTCGCCTCAATCCCAAAATTGGGATTCATCGCGATTATGGGCAAATGAAGAAATATTGCTCCGTGTTTTGTGGTCAGAGAAGTTCGTTTGTGATTGCACACTAAAGTTGCTTCCGTTGCGTACTATTGATGCAGTCAAGAATGGAATTTTGCTTCGTATTTTCAAAACTCCCTTACAGAAAGTTGCAGATGGTTCTGCATCAGAACTGCATAATTACATGAATTATCCTCCTTTAGTTATTTACGAAACTTGTTTTATAAATTTTGTTGCATATTGTCTACATATGTGAATCTATGTCTCGATGCATGTCTATCAAGCAATTGTTGCTTATACAAATAACAACAACTTTGTGTTTTTCTCCCTGTATTGATATTGTTGTTTATCATAAGTTGATAAGCATGAAATGCCTAAATTTGAAATATCAACTGGTAATTTGATATGTGGCTTTCTGGGAATACTATGGAAGATGGAGCCATAACACTTCTTTTTTTAGTTTTCTTGCTAAGGCATTCGGTATAAACAGATCAAGACTTGTATTCTGTGTTTTAGAGCTATGATTGTAGCTTCTATAGAAGGTCTTTTCCTCACATAGTTTTAAGACACAGAAATAACATATTGCAAATTAAATAACACACATTCAGGTACAAGAATTTCTTCTTCTTTAATTTAGGTGATGATTGATTTTTATATACCAATGTGTTATCTGGTTTGGCCTTGTGATTCAGTTCTGCCATGTTGTGCTCATATGTGATACCTGGCATGTTTTCAGCTAAATTTATTATGGGCTTTGATCGATGTAATTATGTTTCCTGCATTAGGTTTCATAGATATTTTGCTCAATTTTGGTTGTTTTGTATTGGTGTTTTCTATGTTTGCTTGAATGCTGAAACATATTTCATAAAACTTGAAAACAAAAAACACTTATTGAGCAGGTTATTTAATCATAAAACTTTATCTTATAAAACTCGCACAAAATTTTAATGCTTCCTCTAGGTTCTCTCTCTTATAGCTTCATCAACATAGAACCATTGACTGGATCCAAATTCAAGAGATGGAAAGCAGACGTAGAGATTTATTTGCGTATTCACCACTTAGATTTGCATTTGCCTAAGGATCCTCATGCAGCTCTTACCATAGCTAGTACCACGATGAGTACTGGCATAGGCTGAATAGAGTCTGCAAAAACATCATGAAAAGAACAATGTCAGACACCATCAGGGGTAGCATTGAGGAAAAAGAGCTAGCTACAGAGTATTCAGTTTCAATCGGTGACAGATTCACAGAAAGTGACAAAGCTCAAATTGCTACATTATTGAACAAATTAATGAATACTATATAATAAGAGAGCATATTAATTTCGAAGTTCGTATATTATGCAGCCAAGCTGAAAACTCTGAAAAAGATGAGATGATCATTCTCCATGTCCTGAACTTGCTGTCTCCTTGTTTTGAACACCTCAGCACCACATATATGGCTTAAAAGGATAAGGGGAACATCAAACGAATTGATCTCAATCTGTGTGCAAGTAGATGACAGAATTAAGAAAGAAAACGGTGAGAAAGTTGGGCATCTTACGCTGAAATCTAAATGGAAGGGGAACAAGCAGAAAGGGAAGAAAAAATTTAACCCTAAAATAGCCCTTGTTCCCAGCCTCATAATCTAAAGTTCACAAACCCTATTAGACAAAATGCTACTTCTGTAGAAAACATGGCCACCTTAAGAAAGATTGCACCAATTTAAAAAGTAGGCTTCTTAACAAATGTAATTTTGAATTAATCCCTACATTTTTCATAGAAATAAATTTAATTCAAACACTCCAAATAGTTGGTGGATTGACTCAGGATCTCCTATACACATAACTAATTCTTTGCAGGTATATATAAAGAAGAGGACACCAAGAAGTGATGAACAAAAAATCTGTGTAGGCAATGGCAGGAGGGTAGCAGTCAAGGCAATAGGACCTCTTAGGCTTGATCTATGATCCAGAAATTTCATTGCTTTGGATTATGTCTATTTTGTACCTTTTATGAGAAGGAATTTGATTAGTGTCTCGCTTTTAGTTATTAAACTTGGTTGTATGTTTCTCATTGATGATAATGGAATAAAGATTTCAAGAAATTCTTTACTTATTGCTTCTGGTGCCATTGTGAATGACTATCTACATTACATTGTTCAGTTCCTAAAACGTTTATCTATCAAAAACACTGTAGTTGTGTAAGCGGCCTTGGCTTTGCGTTGTATCATGTGACCATTGATCGGTATTTGCACCGGAACCTTCACATTCCACTTCGCAAACTCTTGACTAGTAATTGCGGGCTGGTATCTTTTCGCCGTAACATGCACTTGTACGTGGTGGTACACATACATTTCCACGCAATAAACAGTTTCACAAAGCTTGATGGACAAACCAGCTATATTCCATGTCTTAATTAAGTACCCGAGTGTCCCTTCATCTCTTGCCATCATTTTTCGGGGAACCTGCATGCTTGACGTATCAAATAAAAGAGAAAAGGCTATACCTGGCCGCAAATACTACTGCGGATCAGCTGGCACACGTTTACGTACATTTTGAGTTAGTAGCTAGCTAGAGACAATTTCGCATGCAATGAAAACAGAGAATGTCGTCCTTAAAAAACAAATAACCGACACTAACTTCTTTAGTTGGAATCTTGGATTCATATCCAAAGTCAATTGGAAATAGACTGAGTGACTCAAACTCTTATAAATCCACAACAATGTCTCATCTTGCTCATGTGGGATATATATATTCTCAACACGCCCTCGCACGTGTGGCGAATTTTCAAGCCATACACGTGGACAACTTTGGGTGACGTGGAGCTCATGTGGCTGTGAGGCATGCAGACGTGGGTAACGTGTCTCTGATATCATGATAAAGTAATTTGAGATTCACATCTAAAACCAATTAGCAATAGATGGAGTGGCCAAAACCCTTATAAACCCACAAGCAAGTTCCATTTTTCCCATGTGGCATGTATATATACTCAACATTAATATGTCGTGCTTTAACTTCATTATGTATAGAGTCGGGGCTTTCTTGGCTCCTTCAGTCAGTCAGTATAGAGTTCCAGTGTGAAGTCTAGTGATCATTTCTGTGTAATAGATGTTACTCAAATCTCGTTGTAAGTAGTTCATTATTAATGAAGTTCTTCTTGATCAAACCCAAAAAAAAAAAAAAACTTCATTATGTATAAATTTCATTAATCCAATAGTTAAGATTAAGATCTACAAGTGATATGTGTGTATTTGTAAGTGGACTATAAATTTCATCGACTTATATGTAAGTTTCAATTATCCAATTCGTTGTCGTCTTAACTTCCACAGAACCATGGATTCATACCGTACTTTCCATGAAGCTAGTTCATAGCTAGTCACAACTTTGCTAGATCGAAAACGTAATGAGATTCAGATATAGGCATATAGCCCACTTACAAATACGTATATATAATTTGCATGTCAATATATGGATTATTACACGGAAATCGCAGACTTGGTTTTTGCTTGGTGTTGATGATGTAGAGATAGAATGACAGAGTACCGACATGTATGGTGCTTTTTTCCATATCCATTTTGGAGCCTCTTTAATTTCTAGGTATTTTCTGATAGTCCTCTCTAGGTGCCTTATAAATCTATCCATTTACGTTGTGACACAGATTTCCTCATCTAAGAAGCGTGAGCAATAAGCAGGGATCTATTCAAACCCCCCATTTCTCTCTAGCTAGCCGTCCCGGCCTCAGTTCCGATTCCCCAACCCCTCCTGTAAATAATTATTTCAAAAACCGATCATTTCTGTTTTGCCAGCTTATCAAAAACAATGTTTAAGTTGAAGAACAAAACCCTCTTGATGGTTATGCTAGTAGTGGTTTCCTTGTTGGTCATTCTTGCAGCTGCAGCCGGTCGGCCTTTAGGACATGGCAGCAGCAGTGGCAGGATGATGAAACAGATGAGCACTACTACTTTTGGTGTGAAATCCAAGGCGACGGCGGCGGTGACATCTTTAGACCCGCAGGATAAAGGGGATGTGCCGCGTTGTGGCAACCCACGCACCAACGTCCCCAAACCCGGCCATTGCTAGTTGAAAATGAAGCTCTCAAGACCGGAACAAGCTCGATCAAGTAATCACCATCTTAAATTCTCTTGGTGCATGTTATCAGCTGGTCCACAGTTTAGCTAGGAATATCTTGATTCATTCATTCATCCATCCATGTAAAAATGTTCATCTTTATGTTTCCTTCAATTGTAAATCCTTTCCCAAATGGATTTTCTTCATTTTGAAGATCTTCAATGTTGTAACTCTAGTAGTTATGGACGTGTGTTTACTTCAGTAACAAGTTTTTTTTTTTTTTAATTAAAGTTTGTACAGTAATTTAGATAATAATAACATGTGATAATTACCAAAAAATTTAGATGTAAATTTGCAAGTTGACAATTTGAGTGGAGCAATCTCAAGTCTCAACCACTTGATCACAAGATAACACAATTTCCATGCAATTACTTTTGAGTGAGATGGACAACAAAACTTGTGGAAGAAGAAAAATCTGTTTTGTATAAGATGTTTACTGTTTGCGTTGACTATGAAGAAATTGTCAGGTTTCTTCGCTGACTATAAGAAGTCAATTTTGTATTAAAAACCATTTCCATTTTCATTTTCTTTTTTCTCCTTTCCTAGTGGCCCTGGGGCATTTTGTTTCGGACTTCTGGTCTTGAATAATGAGATGAGCCGGGTGGATAGTCGGACTAGCCCATGCCCCATTTTCTTTTATTCGGGTTTTGCCAAAATTAAGGTAACATAGGGGAGGGACACCTGGCTGCTGCTGCTGCTACAGTTTTGGAAAGATAAAATAAAAAGTTAATAAAAATCCCAGACATTCAGATCTAGCGAAAAAATAGAAACCCACACGCTCTGGTCTGGTGTTGGTTCTTGTATACTTCTAATGTTGGTCGAAGCGAAGGATCAATATAGAAGCTTAAGTTTAGCCACAGGTTGTTATCAATTTTGATAGGTAATTTAGATCCAGGCTTTTATTCCTACCCTGGATTTCTGAGTTTCTAATCCAAGTTTGTGCTACCAAAAGCTTTTTGAGCTGCAAAGTTAGAGTTTTGCTTGTGAAGTGTCGATTTTCAATGATCTGCTAACTGGGTAAGCCTAGAGTTCTCAAATTTTTTGGGTTTCAGTTTAGTATATGTGATTTTAAGAGGTTTTTATAGGTTTATATGAAATCTGGTGAGGGTTGTCTTGTCAAAGATCCGATTTTTGTGTAGACTTGAATCTCTGAGATATGTGGAATTTGTTAATTATAGTTTGTAATTTTATAGAAAGGTTCTGAATTTCTGTACTGGGTGGATTTAGATTTTTGAGTTGTGTTTTGTTGTTCAAAGGCAAGCAAGATAGGTATTGGGGGTGTTATAGGATATTGGGTTTGTGTTAGGAGAAATTAAGATGGGTGAGAAGCTTTGGGTGAATGAAGAAGAAAAGGTCATATTGGAGTCAGTACTAGGCACCGAAGCGTGCCAGGTGTTGATCTCATTGGCTTCGGAGAACTTGTTGTCCGACTTGGCTAGGCCTCCGGGACAATTGGGAGTGCAGCAGGGGCTGTCCCAGCTTGTCCAAGGGTCCAGTTGGGATTATGCCGTCTTCTGGCAGGTTGTGGGATTGAAATCTGGTGCAGCTGCCTTGATTTGGGGCGATGGACATTGCAGAGACAGCAAGGGTGGTGGAGTTGGAGACGAGAGTTCTAGTAGAGATAGCAACTTGGAGGGAGTGCAGAAGAAGAATGTGGAGGTGAGGAAGTGGGTGCTTGGGAAGCTCCACTCATGTTTCGGTGGTTCGGGTGAGGATAACTATGTGAGGAGGTTGGATCGGTTGTCAGATGTGGAAATGTTTTACCTTACTTCAATGTACTTTAAATTTCAACTTGATTCACCGTATGGTCCTGGGGAGTCGTACAAGTCTTGTAAATCAATTTGGGTTTCAAATGTTGCTAGTTGCTTACATCATTACCAGTCAAGAACATTTTTAGCTAGATTGGCAGGGTTCCAAACAGTGGTGTTTGTACCTATGAAATCAGGAGTTGTGGAGCTTGGTTCAATCAAATCAATTCCGGAAGAACAGAATATTGTGGATGTGGTCAGAAGTGTATTTGGGGAATCTAGCTCTGTTCAAGCAAAGGTATATCCAAAGATTTTTGGACATGAGCTTAGTCTCGGTGGTCCAAAATCACAACCGATTAATATTGCCTTTTGCCCAAAGGTAGAGACTGACTCTTCGTTTCCTTCAGAATCTTTTGACTTACAAGCAATAGGCACTTCAAACGGATGTCGAACTGAGGATAATGAAGTTAAACTGTTTCCGCACTTGAGCCAAATTATGTCTGGGAATTTCAGTTCTACAGCTGGTGTTTCAAGTTCAGAGCTGCCTAAAGACGAGTCATCGGCACAAATTGATGAAAGGAAACCTAGAAAGAGAGGGAGAAAGCCTGCCAATGGAAGAGAAGAACCATTGAATCATGTGGAAGCAGAGCGGCAGAGGCGTGAGAAGCTTAACCAGCGGTTTTATGCACTTAGAGCTGTTGTTCCTAACATATCGAAGATGGATAAAGCCTCTCTCCTTGGTGATGCCATTACCTACATCAACGATCTCCAGATGAAGATCAGGGTCATGGAAACTGAGAAGCAGATGGGAAACAGCAGCCAAATGCAGTTCCCGGTTCCAGAGATTGATTTCCAGGAACGGCATGAGGATGCTGTTGTGAGGATGAACTGCCCACTGGATTCTCACCCGGTTTCTGACGTCATCAGAACACTCAAGGAACATAACATTGTAGCTCAAGATACTAATGTTTCCGTAACAGACGATGACACAGTTATTCATACATTCTCCATTCATACTCAAGGTGGTGATGCCGAGCAGTTAAAGGAGAAGCTGGTGGCATCTCTTTCAAAATCATCCATGTAAAATTGTGTTTACTAACTGGTTAGTGTGTTTATGGTACTAATGATATTCAGTGAAGTTGTTTCATATAATATGCAATACCTGTTATATTATTTTATTGTCCTCTTGTATTTTTTTTTCCTTACCCATTCTGGTTAGCAAGATACATATAACTGTGTATTCTTAATTAGCAAGATAACTGTGTATTTCTTTTTGGTTTCAATCTTTGAGTGTCCCCTTGTATATTTATCTTACCCGTTCTACGATTCTAATGTATAACAGGCTGGGAATTACCTTGGTCATGGGGAAAGAAAAAATGGACTGAAAATTTAACCTATGCCAAGAGATCTTCTCAGAAAGGGAAATGTTTCATCATATTAAAACATGTTTTATGCATATAATATTGTTTGAATTTGACACTTGTTTTGTATACTGGTTCCTCAGGGCTTGGTCACAATCAACTAGCAAATGTATATGTTTTACTTTTAGCCGTTCTATTCTTCTGTGCGGCCCATGATTTTTTGACCCAGAAGGAACTGAACTGAACCAATACTAGAACAGTTGTTGGCGCCCAAGTTTGCTAGCATGTATTTGATTAGTTCCAAACTCGGTTCAACCTTCAAACCACAACTCGGTCAATGTCAAACTCAGAGGCAGTAGAGCTGCTAGGCGCCAACAAGTCAAAGACATATCCAATTAAAATTAAAGAGAGCCCTATATAAGTAGCCCTCCCCCTCCACCAAACTCACACATTATTCATTTTCCTAGTCCATTTCTGTAGAACCAAACTGAAAAAGGAGAGAGCAGAGAGAGAGATTGTCAGAAAAACCTGCAACAAAAACATACATTGATTCCATTCCTTTCGATCCAGAAACAACTTAAACAAGATAATGAGGTCGTCTATGAACAGAGGCTTGTTCTCGGTTCTTTTGATTTGTATAGTGTTGTTTTCTTATGTGCAACCTGGAGAAATGAGGCACCTGAAAGCAGAGCAATGGGCTAAGAACAATGGTCTGTGACTTGTGTTCGAGTCCCTCCAAAAGGCTTCAACCCCAGGGGGCGGAGGCAATCCCTGCTCTAACATCCCCGGTCGAAGTACAGGTCATTGCTAAAATCGGAATGAGACCCACTTCAACTGTGAATTCATTGTTGCATATATCAACTGCCAAATAAGATTTGTGCAGCCATGGCTGCCCTGCAATAGTTGTAAACTTGTAACTATAATAACAATTTATCTATTTTTGATATATATGGAACTCATTCATTTGTTTCACCCGATATGTGATGAGATAACGTCTTGTAAATACTCTCAACTCTCTTAATCACTCTCCCTACCCCAAGGCATGAGGGAAGTGAATTTCTCAACACGGTTAAAATCTTGAATGAACTTGATAATTAATTAAGACAAAACTTAATTTGCAAGAGGACCAAAGGTACCACTTACCCTGAAAAGGAGAAAAAACATCTTAGGCTATTAGCATTTCTTTTTCCGAGTACAAACAGAAATACAAATTTGCATTTTGGTTTAAACCAAAATTGGCAACTGAAAACCTCTCAAAAAACCTACACCTAGTTCAATTATAACGAACGAAATGCATCACAAGCTGAAAGTGGTAAATAGGGATGGCAAAAATCCCCAGCGGGGCAGAGCTCCATTGGATACCCGCCCCTAATGGGGGGAGGATTCGGAGACAAATGGGAAATGGGGATGGGGATCCCCAATCCCCGCTATCTAAGATTGGAGATGGGTGGGGATTGTATTGTGATTCCCTTCCCCAAACCCGCCCCAATACTATATACATATATTTAATTTATATATATTAATTTAATTTTTTATAATATAAATCACAAATATGTACATTTACTACTTTACTTTAATGGCTACACTTTTACAATATAAAATGCACCATATAAACCCAAACTTCATAAACAACAATCCAACCATTCCTATCGTTCTCTCTTTGTCTCTTTTGATCTATATTTTCTCCCTTATTGACGGCAAATTCTTCTACTAGCAAGAAAAGCTTTTCTGCCACAAAGGTTAAGTCTCCTTCTTCTATTTTTTTTTTCTTTTTTGGTTATTCTAAAGTTTTTTTTTTTTTTTTTGAAATAGAAGTTGAATTCATTATATCAACAGCCAAAGGCTAGAGTTTACCATAACTTACATAAGCAAAACTCGGCAAGAAAATCCGAACTAAACTATCTAAACTAAAGCAGATCATTAAAATCTTTGGGACGCTTGCTTTTAAGCAAACCTATCTAAGAATGAATAAATCTCGCCCTTTACGGAAACGAAATCATTCAACTAGTTTTCTCTTGCCAATCACGCAATTGTGGTACAAGCAAGAAACTAGAACGACTCATAGAAGTCCATTCACTCTCACACAGGCTTATAACCCTAGAAAGAAAATTAAAACATAGCCAACTCCTTCCCTTTCGAGTTGGAGCTCGTACCACTAGCAAAATCAGCCAAATTGTCCTTCTTGGATGTTGTTGTCTTCTCAAAAACCTCAACAGCCTTAGCAGCCTTCTTCTCACCATAAGGCAATAAAAGCCAGAGCCAAAAAACTAAGGCCCAAGGCCCAGTAGACTGCTCCAGACCCGAGCCCGTAACAACGCTGCATAGATTTTGCCCTGCAATAAAGCCGCCACCCTGCAGCTCAGCCGTCATGACATCAGCGCCGTCGCCGGACTTCGTTTCAACGTCGTGAAACGCCAACTTGGTAACCCTGGAGCTACTGCCGGCCTTACAAAAACCAGAACTGGCACACAAACTGTCATGAAAAGCACCGCCGGTTCAAGCAAACCACGCTGCCGCCCTAAAAGGAACACCTGTCCGGTCGCCAGCCCACCAACTCCAGCCGCCAGAGCCTAGAGCCATCACCTCCTCGATGCCAATCCCGCCATGGCAGAACCAGAAGAAGAAACGAGAAGAAAGAGGGCAGAAGCCCACCAAACACCCCAAGAGGGGATAGTGCTTGACACACCAACCCGAGAAGTCGGTGGACCAATTTCCATGCTCGATCAGTTTTGCAGCTAGGCAAAACCCTAGCAGAGCAAAAAGTCGCATCTCTTTGTTCTGTTGGTTGTTCTAAAGTATGTATGAACTTGATCAATTCAAGCACATGGGAGTATGGGACCAGAATTATGATTTTTGTTTATTGTTTAGGTTTTTTTGTTTTTTATCGAGACTTTTTTGGGATGAGGAATTTTTTTACTTTGCATTAACTGAATTATGATTTATTTATTTAATTTTTATTGGGGATTTGAGACAGGTTTGAAGGCCTTGTCCCCAGTGGGGATGGGGATAGGGATGAGGAATCCCCAATATATTTTTATTGGGGATTGGGGTGGGAATGAGGGTGAAGAATGACTCCGGAGATGGAGATGGTATTGTGATCCTCGTCCTCAACTCACCCCATTACCATCCCTAGTGGTAAAGCATGATCCCATGTTAAAGAAAATGAATGTACAGTAATAGCAATAGCATCACCGCAATATAATTTACTTCGCGAAGAATTAATATAAGTAAATAGCTGTAGATTTTCTAACAAGCCATCATAAATTTTTTATATAACGATGGTGTTCAGTTATGTCATATGAAATCGTCTAAGCTATTGCTGCAGGTTGATCGATCAGATGGAGAAGTCATAATAAGAAACGGTCCTGATCGCTGGTCAATGTGTCAAGTCAAATGAGACTCCAGATTTCAGTCATGACCATATTATACATGTAATTCATGATTTGTATTTGTCAAAGTAGTAATGCTCTTGTCGTGTAAAAGCTTAGCATGCACCAAACGCTTCAAAACATTCAACGTTCAAGATCGAGCCTCCTACACGCTTTTAGCCACCATAACCCTATAGCGCAGTCCAAAACTACCCAGCAAGTGACGGTCAAGAGATATATAATATACAGATCAGTCAATCTTAAACTATAGCTTGATCATCTATATCCTCTCAACTTTTTCACTCGGACTATAGTAACTTTATATTCTTGCGGTTTAAATATTTATATAACTTTATTTTCTAAGTGATACCTCAAAAATGGTTTACATATCATCATTATTCGATAATTTATGTCAGCTAGAGACTCGAGGCAAAAAAAAACCGGGTATATATGAAATTGCCGTGCATGATAATTTTATGCGGGCAAGAGACTTGAGGAAAAAGAAACTATAGGATATGAAAGTGAATGAATGCCAACGGCGTCGTAGTACGTGATCTTCAAGCTCAAGATACAGTTTGAAATAATCCCAGTTTCTTGCGGTGTCACCAGTGACCCATTCAATTTGACCGTTTTAAAACAAAATCGTCAATAGTCAAAACAGCGAATAGCTACACAAGTATTTGAAAATTTCAAGCCATAGTCAGTCATCATATAACATATACAAATATTGGTCCATTTTATTGCCTATAAAAACCCCTCTACCCTCCTTCTCTTATTCATTCATTCCATTCCTTCAATCTTTTCATATTTTCTTGCATATATACACACAGAACTTCAGACAAAACCAAAGCAAAAAAAAGAGAAAAAAAAGCAAAACTGATTTTGTTCCCCAAACTGAATTTTCCCCCAGTAGTAGACGAAATGAAGCTCTTCATGAGAATGGTCGTGGTGGCTGCAGTGGTGGTTGTTCTTATGAACATGGACTCAAATGAGGCCTGCAGGGTCTTAAACACAGATGTTCTGCAAAAGGGTACTGTCAATCCTCCCCCGATCCCTTCGATTATGAAACAAATGGTGCAGAGGGGACTAAACTATGAGGGTACTACCAATCAAGGAGTGCACTTCGTTTCTAACCGGGGCATCTACATTCCTTCAATTATCCGACAAAGATTGCAGAAGGGGACTGTACCCTCTGGTAGCGGTAATCCGGGCACTAACAGTCCCTGAAGATCCCGGTTCCTTCCTCGACATGGTTCCAGCAAGTTTCGGTCGTTTTTTTCATCAGTTGTAAAAATTGTTTATGAGCAACTGATTAGTATACAATTTACACCAAGTACAGAGAAATTCATTGTTTCTTTTAGGGCATGATCCATGTTATGTATAACGTACATGCGTGCATCAGTTGTAATATATGTATGAAGTCAAAATAATAGAATTATTCCATCATAGCTTTATCAACTTTTCTGGTGAATACCGTGAATTTAAAAGCTATTTCCTTCATGTATATTGGGTTGACATGACTAGCCATATATCACACCCAGGGGGAAGTCTAAGGTGTGTTGATGTTTGTCATACATCAACTTTTTAATTAATATATATTAAATTAAATTAGTTGGTGAAACCTGTTGTACAGGTCAACAGGTTATCCAATTATAATTTGACATGTGTACTTAAAAAAAAAAAAATTACCATACTAAGTACTCATTTATTCTTTTATATGTAAATCATTCAAAAACTTGTAATGAATATCGTAAATATAGTAATTACTTTTATTACAACTATAATTATCATTAAATACGTCCAATGTGGTCTTTTGTTGTAAAATGCCTCATCGATGATATAATTTACAAAAGAAAGGACTCTAATTACAAAAAGAACAACTGGATTACAAGAATAAGGACTTGAAAAGTTTTAGGTCTAATATGATTATTTACCATATAAACAAATCATTTGTTGTAGCATTGGTAAGTGGATCGTTTTTTTTTGTAAATGGATCATATTTTATGTAATTATCATAAAAACAACCATAATTACCACTTTATACCTCAATTGTTGTAATCTATAGTAAAATGCATTGTCAAACGAGTAATTCTCTCATAGATGATGAGATTTACACAAGAAAAGTATTAATTACAAAATATAGAACTTTAATACACAATTAAAAACTCGCGCCTCATTTACAATATATACATAAAGTTTTACCACTTTGACAGCAATTCGTTGTCACATTAGTAAAATGGTTCTCAGACTTGTAATATAAAAAATTACCACAAATACGAGTTTGATTACTACTTCTACAACAATTCGTTGTCAAACTTGTAATATTGAAGAATTACCACAAATACAACCTTGGTTATTACTTTGGACCTCAATTGCCGTAAAATCTAGAAAAAACATTGTCAAATAAGTAAATAACTCCTAAAGGACAGTAATTACAAAATAGACAACCTTATTACACCATAAAGGACTCACTGCAAATTTACTTAAATATATGAAGTTTTACTATTATAGCAACACATTCGTTGTTTTATTAGTAAAGTGGTTCTGAAAACTTGTAATAATAAAGTATTAAAAAGTGAACTAAGTTTTTTTTTTTTTTTCCGAACTGAGGATTGGGTTCTCTCTATTTCCCTTTCTCTTCCGGCGTCCTTCTTAGTTCTTCCTTCTTCCGTCTTACTTCTTACTTCTTACTTCTTCCTTCTTGGTCCATAGTTAATCTTTGGCTCTCAGATTATTTGCTTCTTCTTTTGTTGTCATTTTTCTTCGTTCTCTATCTTTTACTTCCTCTCTCCTCCAGTCGCTCTCACCCTCAAAAACCAGATCGAAAAACATACCAAACACCAAACAACCAAATCTGAATCGTACCTTCGCCATCCGTTTCGTCTTCCTTCTCTCTTAGCCTCTCACGCTCCATTTCCGTTTCGCTGCATTTCTGGTCAATCATGTCTAATGAAAAACTAAAATCTTATTCTTAAATAAAGCAATGCCTCCTTTCAAAGAAGAAAAAATCACCATGCCTTCGCCTTTATTACATTATGCAATATGCGACTGAATTAGTTTTTACTGCAATCAGTTGGCTTAAAAGAGAGAGACGGTCATAGCCTATCAAGAAATTCGGTTGTGCCATATTGCCAAAGATAGCATTACCTTGAGTAACGGGTTCCAAAGCAAAGCAGACAACATCCATTGATAAAAGTGTTCGAAGTTTTCAACTTAACATCCGCACAGGTGAAATGTGCAGTGATTGTGGGAGCTTTGATAGCTGATTTGGTGTTGTAGCAAAGGCTTAAGTAGTGACTAGCGTCTCTTACTCCTTTTGATCTTATGGCGTCAATTCCAGCCTATTGTGAAAGTCCTTTGGTAACATTGTTACTTTGTTAGTGTAGTCCCAGAATCAACTATGATATTTCCCCTTCCTGGAGCAAAGTCCTTTGGTAACATTGTTAGTGTAGTCCCAGAATGAACTATGATAGTTCCCTTTCCTGGAGCTATTGGTATCAGTGTACTTCGTCAGCTTACCCCCGAATTAAGGCAAATATGTTCAGTGCTTTGTCTGTTAATGCCATTTATTTCCAGGAGCTAGTTCCTCCTTCGTTCTAGGAATTATGATGCTTATTTCTCTCTACGTCTTATTCCTGATCAAGTAAGCAGCAAAGAACTTAGGACCCCTCATTTAAAAGTCGAAATGGAGAAAAGTTACTACTCTGCATAAGTAGGAAGACTTCAAAATTACGTCCTTTCTTTCCACATAAATTTTATTCAATTAGGATGGGGACAAAAAAATGAGTAAGAATCTCACACAAATACGTGGTATGCCATAAACCCATCCTCAGCTTCCCTTACGAGAGTAGTTCGAAGCATTTTCAAAGAAACAAATAATGTGGCAGAGAGATCCTGTAAAGATGTGAAATAAATTGGCGGATTTAGTGCTCATGGAAGTCATATATCGCATTAAGCACAATATATACCAAAGGATAAATTGCATGTCTTTCCCACATATATGAAGTGTTTACGGGCATACGTAAACATATAAGCATATTTTTAAGTATGAATCCATGCATGTAACACAAGCGCAATTCTATAGACATAGGAATATACCACATCTCCATTGGACTGAGGTTGTCTGGTGCCAATTTGTGGAGGACTCAGCTTAATAGATGTCGATGAACCTTAGTTGAAATCACTTCAGAGTTCCACTGCTTAGAAGCTTTTATAGAGGAAGGGAATCTACAAGGTAACTAATATGTCAGTATCATTATTACTGGTGAGCATTTCTTTACAGCAAAAGAGTAATAAACTTCCATCAGACTTCAAAAGAAATGCATAAACCAAAAAAGAAAATGTCAAATTAAGTGTTTCTTGAAACATTAAGAGTGATAATCTTATCAGAAACAATATATTAAGAGGATATAAAGCATTTCTCAGTTTGCTGAAACAGCACATACAAGTAAGCAAGACTCGAAATAAACTGCTGGCTGGATATATAGTATGTATCCACAACAATGATGAACATAGGTATTTGGGACTGTGGGAGACCATGGGATGAAATTATATAAATGGGTCTTTTGAATAAGGTGGATCCACCACCAGAATGTACCCAATTGAAGTGAGAGTATCGCACACGAGTACACACATGCATGGTTGACGGACAAAGACGATAATAAAAGCAACTAAAAACATGACAATGAAATTGAGTAGAGCTGGAACAAATAAAAGACACCCACTTCGGACAATATGGTAACCTCATCTAGTCTGGCTTACTAGCTACTGATTTTTGTTGCTGTTCCTATAGAGTTCAAAACTTACAATGACAAACTTGATATTTAATTTGACTACAGCTGGAAACAGATAAAATTACACCCTCTAGTGTTTTACTGTCTTTTCGTTGTCTAAATTTGTCTGAATTCTTTATGATTTTGAAATTAGTTTTTGACTTCAATTTTAATAGTGCTGGAATGTTGCATTCTTGCATATTCATACTGACCTTGATTTGTTCTGTCAGGCTCCTGCTGATGCGAAGAAACCTTTGTATCTTCAATTTCCGAAGCTGGAGGAGGATTATGGTCTAGCAAAGCGGGCTATGAAGGTCTACCCAAACAATGAAACCATGATAATATTGACGGCCTTTGCTTCTAAAACCAGATATTCAAGCTTCAACTTACAAACGCAGACCTCCTTCTTCTCCTTTTCTCCTCTTCACTTTGTTCCCTGTGGCGCCTCTTCAATCCTGGTCAATATTGCACATAATCATCCAATTCAAATCACACAAACCCTGAATCACATCATCCAATTTATATGAAACAGAAAGGGTTTTGTTTTCTCACTTTGTACAAGAACAAACTGTCGTTCTTCCTCTTTTCCTCGTCTTCTCCTCTTTTTCAATTCTAGGGTTTTTTTTTTTTTTAATTTCATTGTAGATATGTAATTCAGAATTTTGAAAAAGAAAAAAAAAGTTTATACAGGCTACCTGGTAAGCAGGTCACCACTATTGAATATTCCTGACCATCAGATATATTCAACTTTTAATTAAATCCAACGGTCTAAGATATTCAAAAAACTTGATGTATGACATATGTCAACATATACTAGAATTTTCCCACACCCAGATCGATTCAAAAACCAAAGGTATTTGCTAACGAGTGTAATGGAAATCTTGATTGGTGAAACTTATAAAATATGGATAATTTTACTGTACGTGCACATATGTCATTCATGAAATTAATACGTATGTGAATTATACCTTAATGACTAAACTACCACAAGAGTTGTTGTAGTGACAACAGATGGTCAAAGTGGCTACTAGTCCTTTTATTTTTACCTTGGCGCTACAATTGGAGTTCAACCGTGTTCAAAATGCATGCAACTAATATGAATATATACAACTAGTGGCGGATCCAAGATCCAAAGCTCGGGTGGGCGTGAATTTTTTTAAACTAGTGATAGGAAAATTTAGCACAGTGTCAGTATTTAATTAAAATATATTAGATATATACTTTATTGAGATGCAAAAAATAAAAATCCGTCCAAAACTACTATTTAATCAATTGCCGAAAAGAAAATTTTTTAGAATCATTTTTTACCAAATAAAATAAACTTGAGATTGAACTAATGTAAAAAAGCGCAGTACCATTTGGTTTAGTGACATAGTCTCATTTTTATAAGTGGGATGTTGTGAGTTCGACTCACGAAAGACTAGTTGTAGCATTTATTGTTTATCTAATAAAAAAAATAAAATAAAAAACTAATGCAAAAAAGAAAAAAGAAAAAAAAAGACCTAACATCCACAAAAGAATGCAAGCCCAAAACTAAAACAAAAAATACATACTTAAATACCACATAGATCCAAATTCGCACAACAATGGAGGTCTTAAAGACCAAATAGATCAAAAGCCACACACAAGGGAGAAATAGAAAAAACCATTTAGGAGAAATCAAGAAAATAATAAGCTTATTGGGCCTCCAACTTCGAGCCCAGTATGCATTGGGAGAAAGGGGGAAAATTTTTTTAGGAGAAATCAAGAAAATAGGAAGTTTATTGGGTCTCTAACTTCGAGCTCAGTATGCATTGGGAGAAAAAAAAAAAAAGCATTCAGAAGAAATCAAGCTAAATGATTGCTATTGATGTGATTCGAACTTGGGTGGGTTTGGTATTAGTTAAAATACTAAACCAGGCTTGCATATCCTTGAGATACAAACATATTGCATATACTCAGTCATTTCTTCTAGAAATCTTTGGTGGGTTTGAGCCCATCCAATCTTGTATGTAGATCTGCCGATGTATACAACTAATGTCTAAGTGGCAAACCTATGTCTGAATCGAGGTGGTCTAGACGACTAGACCCTTTAAAGTTTTCAGACACTGTTTTGATTATATATAATAGGACAAAATATTGTTTACTCCCTATACTTATAGGGGGTCGACGTTTCAGTCTCTGACATTTCAATTTCACCTGAAAAGTCCCTAAACTCTCCAATTTCACCCAATTGGTCATTGCCGTCAATTTTCCGTCAAAAGCCCCGTTATCTTGCTAACGTGACATTCCGTACACGACCAAAATGTCTATTTTACCCTCACTTTTGTTTCTTTTATTTTTATTTTTTTTCCACTTTTTTTTCTTTTTTCTTTTTTTCTTTTTCTCTTTACGTCTTCCTGCTCTCTCTCTCTCTCTCTCTCTCTCTCTCTCTCTCTCTCCCTCCCCAGACCTTCACATCATCCATTTCTCTCTGTTTTTTTTCTCCTTCTGATTCCTCCCCCTTTGGGTTCCTATCCTTTTTTTTTGAATGGTTGGGTTCCTATTCTTGTCCGACAGTATAGCTCTGCAGCCCCCTCTTCCCTAAACCCACTGCCACTGCCACCGCCACCGCCGCTGTCACTAACTCTCCCTCGCCCATTCCCTCCAATCTGAAACCCTCGAAATCCTTGAATGGGCCTGCGTCTGCAAACACCTCTCAGCTCTCGCCTCCACCACGCAAAAGGCCCAAATTCCGTTCATAAAGTCCAAATCCGAGAGCCAGAAGCTTCTGCATCAAGCCGCCACCGCAGTCTCTGCTTTTGTAGCTATCGAGTCTCCGTCGTCCGATCTGCACTCCACAGAACACTCATAGCCACAAAGGTCTTAGCAGATTCTCATAGGTATTGGTGTTATTGAGCTTGCTTCATCTTTATGTGATTTGAATTGAGAAATAGGAGGAGGATCCTGTGATCGTTAAGAATGAAGATTTCGGGTCAGATCGCCCCAAATCAAATCCCTCTGATACCGAATCCGATTCTGACTCCAGTGCACAGAACAATAGAGATTCGGAGTCTGATTGCGAGAGTGAAACCTGAATCGAATTCTACTGATGAATTTGGGGCTTTCACCGAAAATGGGATGATGTTCAGAGTGAATGATGTGGGTGGGCCTCCTGGTGCAGTTGGGTCTGAAGAAAGCTCCTCCGGTGGGTCCTGGTTGGGAGGGTGGGTTGGCAAAGGCAAAGAGCCTGAGCCGGCGAGCAGCGGAAGGGAGACGAAGTTTCTGGAGAGTTTTGATGCTCCTCCGGTACCCAATTTTGATTTGGACCCCGAAAACTGCAAACATGTGGGCGGATCCAAGGAGGTATTGAAATTGTGGAGGGATTGTGGTGGAGGTGGTGGGGCAGAAGCGTCGCCGAGAGGAATGAGGGTTGTGATGGTGGTGGTGGGTGGTCGTTGACAATGGTTAAGGGAAGGGAAGGGAAGGGAAGAGAGAGAGAGAGAGCAGGAAGACGTAAAGAGAAAAAGAAAAAAAGAAAAAAGAAAAAAAAAGTGGAAAAAAAATAAATATAAAAGAAACAAAAGTGAGGGTAAAATAGACATTTTGGTCGTGTACGGAATGCCACGTCAGCAAGATAACGGGGCTTTTGACGGAAAATTGACGGCAATGACCAATTGGGTGAAATTGGAGAGTTTAGGGACTTTTCAGGTGAAATTGAAATGTCAGAGACTGAAACGTCGACCCCCTATAAGTATAGGGAGTAAACAGTATTTTGTCCTATATAATATGTATGAAGCTAGGAAAGAAATTCATGCAGAAAAAACCTTGAATATGGGAATGTAATTACAAATAATTACTATTTTGTTGAAGGATATCGACATAATGTGTGCCTCTACAAACTAGGGTTTAGAGTTGTAATAGGAATGTGTTTTAGGTATTCAATTGTAATCAGATTCTATTACCTTTTGGGTACCTTGTAACTCCCTATTTAAAGGGCTCCTATTATCAATGATAACATACAATTCTATTCTCCTACAACACGTTATCAGCACGAGTTCTAACCCTAGCTTCAAAAAAAAAAACCCTAGAAGAAAAATCTTTTTCTCTGCCGCCAACCCAAAAAAAAAAAAAAAAAAACTCCAGCCGGCCTCCCCACTGCAGCCCCCCCTGCTACTCGCCCTGTAGCTCCGCGCACCAACCTCACCCCAGCAGCCTAGCCTCTAGCCCACTGCACACCAGTCTCATCTTCCTGCCGGCCGCACAGTCTCATCTTCCTGCCGGCCGCAGCCTCCATCCACTGCATCGCAAGCCCACTGCAGCCCAGATCAACTCACCGCGCCTTCTCTGCCGTGCGCCGCCGCAGCCCAGTCCGCGCTGCACCTGCCTACCGCTCCCAGACGCCGCCACACCAGCCCGCCGCAGCCCAGCATCTTCTATCTGCATAACAGAGAGGAAGAATAGAGGAAGACCGAAAAAAAAGAGAATAAACCCAAAAGAAAAAAAGGAGGAGAGACCCGGCCCGAAAAGAAAAAAAACAGAAAGAAAAGGGAGGGACCCGGCCCAAAAAAAAAAGGAGAGAAAAAAAGGGAGAAGGGCTGGGCCAGAAAAAAAAAAAAAAAGAAAAAAAAAAGGGGAAGGGAGAAGGGCAGCCCATCAATTGTCAATTTCTGACCAGATTTCGGCAATCCAAATTTAGCTACACGCCTGCATCAACACGCGCGTGTATAAAGAATCGTGAAGCAAACCTTCAAATTGCCAAGTAAGTTTTTACGATTAAAGTTCCTGCATTTTTTGTCTTTTAAATTCTATTATTTGCTGCAGGTTTTGAAAAATACGAACATAGGTTCGATTAATTGATAAGCGGAATTGTGGGGATTCACGCTAAAACGAACTAAGAGCGTTCGTAATCAATGAACTAAGAGTGTTCATAATAAACGAACTAAGAGCGTTCGTAATCAATGAACTAAGAGTGTTCATAATATTCGGACTAAGAGCGTCCGTAAGCATCAAACTGTGACCATATTAAAACATCAATGTTTCGGTCAAAATCTAAATATTCTTGGAAATCGGTTTCTTGGTAGCATTAAGGCTCGGAAACCTTATATTAGTTGTCGTGGAAGTTTTTACTCCGAAACTAATTTGTTCTCCTTCATCTTTGAATGTCGAATGCAAACATGCAAAAACCCGACTTCACTAAACCGGATTCAATTGACATTTGTTATCACCGATGGATAAATAACGTCAAGAATCACCTCACTACTAATGAGATTCTGTGGAGTAGAGCTCACAGACTATGAATTAATTGAGAAATCCTCTCAACCTTCCCCGTCTCAGCACTAGGCTTGTGTGCAATGCTAGATGGATTACGAGGTTTCATCAACTTATGTCATTTACTGAGTAAGTTGACAACATACTTGTGAAAAACCATAATTCAAAGGCCCGTTGGAACTAAGAGCGTTCACGAGGCGAATTATAATAGCGCACCGAAAGAAGAGCGCAAGGAGCAGAACCCTAAAAGTTAGAGGATAACAAAATGGACTTGTGGGTCCATACAAACCGCCCTACAAAGGAAGGAAAACCTCGAGATACGTAGACACGTGGCAACATTGGCCAACGTGGGATCCATGGAGGATGTCCAAATGCACAAGGTGCATCTCAATTAATGGGTGAGGTAATGCTATAGATATGGATCTTCAGAGCATTGGTTTAAGCACTAAAATGCGAGTGACAAAACAAAAGCTGCATAATACAAGGTGTATAAAAGATATGAGAAAGCATGAGGCTCATCTCGCAGCCGAAGGAGATGATGGAGATGACAATGATGTCAATCTCATCATTACGGACTTCAAATCTGGCGAGGAAAACAACAATGTTGATGCCACAGATTTTGATTAAATAGTCTTTCATTTTCCAAGAATTATGTAATGGCAATTGTGCCTTAATGAATAAATGACATTTGGTTTGAACTCTTTCTCACTAGAATATGATGTCTAGGAAAGTAATTGAGATTAGTGGTACTTGAGAGAGCCTCGCTTCACCGACATCTCTCTCTACTTCCCTGGTCATATTTGATTGGAATTACCAAAAGGATTGAGTGACTACAATTTGTCTACATTTCATTTTATTTAGATTAGATTTGATCAAGAAACTTTGATGTAATCATTGGCTATTAATAAAGTGTCTATTCTTTAATGTCTTGGACATACCTTAATCGGAACTTTATTATATAAGAGCCAATGATTTTCATGTGGAAACACATTACAAGAATGGACAGAGTTCCTTTGCATCACCTCTAATGACTACGAACATAAACGAGTATTAGAGAAACTTATGTGTCGCTCTAGTGGGTTGTATGCAACCACTATTTGAGTTATTGAATCCAACTATGTCATGAGAGACGACTTATGGGATCTTGACACATATAGGCTTTGACATGATGATCTGTGTATTAAAGACTTTACACGGACATCCATTTTCAGAACGAAGAAAAGTAAGAACCAAGAATTGGTTCGAGGAGCGGCACATGGGCCTCATGGCGCCATGATTGTGCAAAGACCGGCCATACATGGCCAGTGCCGCCTACCCCCTGCGGCAAATACATGGCATTGACGCCATAAACTCCTCTATCTACTTCTCAAGTCTATTGTGACACTATGGCTTCACCAAAACCTTTATTGGTTGATTATAAAGCCCATGTTTCGTTCTGTAAAGCCTGTTATTTAGAATTGAGACCATCCTATGCAAAGGAGATTGAGGAAATAATTCCATTCTCACAAAGAATCTAAATGAATTCTATGGATTTGATCAACCAACTTGCGGACCATATAGATGTTTTATGGTGTTGGTTGATACGCAAACACGCTGGTCACGTGTTGTGTCATTATCCACTCGTAATGCTGCTTATACTACACTCCTAGCACATAACATATGGCTATGGGCTCACTACCCAGATCATCCCATTCAGTCAATTTGACTTGATAATGCTAGAGAGTTTACATCGACAATTTTCGATGACTATTGCATATCATTGGGTATTGATATCAAGTATCATATTCCCATGTACACACCCAATTGGTCTCGCGGAAAAGCCACCATTAAACGACTACGATGGTAGCCCGGACATTGGTAATGCGCACCAATATTTCCGTTTGGGTTATGCAATATCGCATGCAGCTATGCTAATTCGTCTACGACTCATAGCAGCCACTCAACTTTTATTTGCATTACAGCTAGTGACTGGGTTCGAGTCTAATATCTCGTATTTATGCATATTTGAGTGTGCGGTTCATGTGCCAATTGCGCCGCCACAGCGCATCAACATGAGTCATTGCAATGAATGCATATATATATATATATATATATATATATTTGTTGGACATGAGTCTCCAACTATAAGTCCGCTATGTAGAACCCTTGACAGGCGATCTCTATTTTGCTTGATTAGCGAATTGTCACTTTGATGAGACAGTCTTCCCGTCGTTAGGGGGAGATTAGAACGTCAATGTTCAACAGGAACGACAGGAATTGTCGTGGTCTGTCCCCACTATGTCTCATCTTGATCCCCTAAAAATGACGAGATCACATATACCTGCTGCAAACATGCTTGCAAGGATTGATGTCCCCACAAGAGGACATGGTGCCACCCAGAGAAGATGGGTACTGCACCACTACCATGGATGGTAATATGGTGGCGCCACAAAGGTGGCATAATGGCGTCATAGGCCATGGGTTCCGCTAGAGAGAGTAGGAGACCCATAGGTTCGATGGATTCTCGCCCGAAGAAAAGAGCGAGTTTGGCACAACTTGATCCATTGATCATTGATACTCATAATCCATCTCATGAGAATATTTTGGATTGTGGTTATGTCCAAGAGACATCGTTGGGGGACGCCTCAATGTTAAAACCAATTCCTGAAAATATAGAGATCTCTACGAACTACACTAGTGTACATGAGGACGTGGAATTATTGAGACCAATGACATCGAACCTTACTCTGTTGAAGAATGCCAACGTAGAGAAAATTGGCCTAAATGGAAAGATGCAAACCAGGTTGAATTGGATTCACTAACGAAGAGGAATGATTTAGGGCCTGAGATGCCAACACCTCCTAACATAAAACCTATTGACATTAATAGGTCTTCGTTAGATAGCGTGATGAGAAAAAGAGATGGTAATCTCGCCTTATGGCGCAAGGTTTCTCACAACGCCCTGGAATCGACTACGAGATGACATATTATCTCGTAATGGATGTCATTGCACTCCACTACCTTGTCAGTTTGGTAGTTTCCAAATAACTGAACATGCATCTTACGAATGTGGTCGCTACGTATCTCTATGGGGATCTAGATACGGAATATAATGAAAGTTCTTGTGGACTTTATTTACCCAAGTCAAGTGGCTCTAGACCACGGAGCGTATTTGCAACGAGGTTGAAATACTCACTAAAATGACTACTTGATTGGGAAAGGATATGATGAACTATGCCCACGTGTTTCCATGACAAGTTCCGGATTTGCAATTGTCGCGGTTTATAATTGGAACCCTTGAGAGTTAAGGGAAACCGATGAACACCTGAAATCCGAGTTTAAGAGGAAGGACCTTGGGAGAACACGGTTTTGTCTAGATTCAGAACTTGTATACCGTGTCAATAGACATTTTTGATAAAGTCAAAGATGCACCATGGTCGTCAGTAGTCTTGGCCCTAAAAGGGATCCGTTTCGTCCCAGGGATGATGACGAAGACTTGTTAATAGCAGAAGTGCTTATTTATGTACAATAGGCGCATTATTGTACTTAGCACAATACAAGACCGGACACCTCAATTATTATGAACTTGTTGGCTAGACATAGCCCCGTGCCAACGCAACGCCATTAGATTGGTATAAAGACAATCTTCCGATATTTGAGAGGTACGATTGATATGGGCTTGTTCTATCCCTACAGAGAAAAGAGATGACGGAAGTGTGGGATCGGACCCCACAAGTCAGAATGCCACCTTCCGTGCTCCTCCTCCCCTCCATCAAAATGACAACAAGCACTTCTAAATACTGAAGTGAGCCAAATCCGATAAGAGGATAATGTAGCGGACTTATTTACTAAGTCGTTACCAAAATCCACCTTCGAGAAACATGTGAAGAGCATCGGATTGAGAAAGTTATCCGAACTCCCATGATTGTAGCAATCAGGGGGAGATATTGACATCAGGGGGAGGCATGATGTCTACATGTTCGATCTCGAAGAGTGAAGGACGTGTTGTGCTCTTTTTGTCCTTCGACCAGGGTTATTTTTGTCCCACAGAGTTTTTGTTACCTAGCAAGGTTTTTAACGAGGCAACAATCAAAGCGTCATCACCAAGTTTGAGCGGCACAAGGGGGAGTGTTGAAGGATATCGACATAATGTGTGCCTCTACAAACTAGGGTTTAGAGTTGTAATAGGAATGTGTTTTAGGTATTCAATTGTAATCGGATTCTATTACCTTTTGGGTACCTTGTAACTCCCTATTTAAAGGGCTCCTATTATCAATGATAACACACAATTCTATTCTCCTAAAACATATTTTCTTTTTTATCTTTTATTACTGAGATTATCTTTTTATTTTATTTTTATTAATTGATTTATTAAATTATATCATTATTTATCGATTATATTTTGGACCCCTATTATTGATTTCTAGTTCCGCCCCTATTATTACCACCTTACAATTTGCTCAGTTTACCCTACTTAGTTAGTTCACCAAATATTATTGAGTTTGCTTATCTCACACATTTTCATTTTCCAATATATCCCTTATTAATCCAATAAAAAGAATAATCTTGACCATTTTTCAGTTCGTCCCTTATCTCTTGCAATTTTCATTGTCCAACGATATTTAACTTATACGAAGGATTTATAAGGAAAACTGAGTGCAATGAAGAAGAGGATGATGGTGCTGATTTCTTCTTATAATATTCGGGTGTTACAAAGAGAACGATTTTAGTTTCATAGCATTATCAGCTCCGAAGTTGAATCTAATATCTCAATATATACCACACCCAAGGTGATGAACTGCTTAGACCTAAATTCTACCTTTTTGAATGCCTCGGAATCCACTAGTTTACATCAATCAGAATTTTTATTTATCAATTAATCAATGATATTAAGTATAGTAATTTGTTTCAATTTGAAATGATTTTGTCTAGCATTAAAGATTTGCATATGAAGCAAACACAGAAACTGAAGAAATTGGGCAAAAATTTAGATTTGAGTTTTTCTAGGGTTTGTTGAGAAGATGAAAATCTATCAATTAATTATTTATCATGATTTATTTATTTTGTTCTTTTCTTGATAGAATTAATTTTTTTTCTAATATGTAAATACTGTCCCGTTCCCCTGGTCAGCTGACCAGGGATTGTGTGGTCACTCACCGTCCGATTGAAATCGGACGGTTGACAGCTCTCACCACAGATCTCATCACTTAGCTGTCAACCGTCCGATTTCAATCGGACGGTGAGTGACCACACAATCTCTGGTCAGTAGCTGACCAGGGGAACATTTTCGTATGTAAATATTGATCGTTGTGTTTAACATTTTCTATTAGGGCAATATAGTCTTTTGATAATCTAAATATATGTAGGGTGAGATAAGTAAATGGTTGGAAGGCAATAACGTACTGCATCCTATATACAAGTCCTAGATTTCTAAATAGGGTCTACTAGCTGTTAGCAACATACGTTGTTAAAGATAGATTTGATTGCAAGAGCCATAATTAATCCCATGTGATAACTTCATCGAAGTGCATAATGCAAAACATAGGACAGACTAATTAATAAAGTATGCTGCTCAAAATAATTTACGAACTCATTTTATTCATGTAAATTGTGTAGCTAGATTATAATTACAACAATGAATTGATAATAAACATTATTTGACATTATACTATAACATCTTTGTTATGGTATATATATATATATATATATACATACCTATCAAAAAAAAAAAAATATATATATATATATATATATATACACACACACACACAATAAATTACTATACTAGTATCTGCTGGGGTACTAGTTTATTACCATTTGCCAATTGACTTATTTATGATTCATGAGTCATGACCATGCCGGTTAGCACTGGACTGAATTAGCTAGGGTACGCATATGGAGCAGGCCTGCAAGTTTCTTTGGTTAATGGTTAAGCAGCATCACCATTAGTAGGAGTCGTAGGACCAGGCTTGTTGGTGTGCCCATTAGGACCATCGGGAGGGGAAACACCCTTCTGCTTCGACTCCATTAAAATGAAAAGTTTGTTCGTCGTCGAGTTTTCTATAGTAGTGTGGCCTGCAAAGTTTCTTTGGTTAATGGTTGAAGCAGCATGACCACTAGTAGGAGTCGTTGGACGTCCAGGCATGTTGGTGTGCTCGTTAGGACCATCGGGAGGGGGAACACCCTTCTGCTTCGACTCCTTCATCGTCGAGTTTTCTATAGTAGTGTGGCCTGCAAAGTTTCTTTGGTTAATGGTTGAAGCAGCATGACCACTAGTAGGAGTCGTAGGACCAGGCATGTTGGTGTGCCCATTAGGACCATCGGGAGGGGGAACACCCTTCTGCTTCGACTCCATTAAAACGAAAAGTTTGTTCGTCGTCGAGTTTTCTATAGTAGTGTGGCCTGCAAACTTTTTTTGGTTAATGGTTGAAGCAGCATGAACACCAGGAGGAGTCGTAGGACCGGGCTTGTTGGTGGGCCCATTAGGACCATCGGGAGGGGGAACACCTTTCTGCTTCGACTCCATTAACACGAAAAGTTCGTTCTTCGTCGAGTTTTCTTCCTCGTCATGCAACATCCTGCCAGCCTCGGACAAGTGCATGCTTATGAAAAATAGTAGTACAACTGCTGTAACTCCAATAACATTAAGAACACCCATGATGATAAAATTGTACTATAAAACTTAAAAGAGCTAGCGAGCAGAGATTAAGATGTAAACGACGATTGAAGGATATGTGGAGATGAGGTGAGTTAGATCACTTAATAAATACGGGTGTTTATACTCACCAACATATATGCATCAATGCATGGCTTTCAATCTTGTTTCATCCGTTAAACGTGGTCTAAGTAGCATTCAACTATTGGAGAAAGTATTAAGCTTAAAGGGTCGTGCAAAACGTACGTTTAGGATTTTCAAGAGAAGGAAAAACTACTATTAAACACTTTCCAGGAAAGTGTTAATAATAATTCTCATACAGGAATAATAATGCAGTATCTCAAGTTGTAAAGCTTGTTCCATTTTTTTTGTTTTTGTTTTGTTTTCCCATGCAATGGAATGCATTTCGGGCACAAAAAAAATCAATCGCTATATACTACATACTATTTTATGGGTTAATTTCTTAGTAATGTTAATGTGTAAGAATTTTGGAAAAATTGATAGCGTGCCTCTTTGCAATTAATCGATATATCAAATGATACTCAGATTTCTGTTATTGAATATCAAAATATGCTCTAACTAGAGGGGTATTTGCTATCAATTTGACCCAAATATAGTTTGACCAATAGATATCTAGAAGAGCGACCTTGGCCCTTTGTGTTAATACTAATTTGGTCTTTTAGACTCGTTATTGGTCTTTCAATGCATATAATATTGAGTTTTATATGTTTTAGTGAAATACAGTGTCTAATAGTAGTTTTACTACTTCGAGACATGCTAGCCACATAAAGAAAATGTATGATAATTAGCATTTCTTCGATCGTAAAAAAGTTTCTATCAACGATTATTAGAACTAAATCAACTAATTTAGATTGCAGGTAAGTTTGTTCAGTCCAATGAGACTCTAATAAACTTCAGTCATCTATATTTTATGATCTTATAGACTTCAGTCATCAGTCATCACCATAAGATACGTATCTTACACAAATAAATTGAATTGAATTTGCTTGTGTCAAAGTAGTATGATCTTATCGTGTAAAAAGGTTAGCATAGACCAAACACTTCAAACATTCGACATTCAGACCCTCCCACACGCTCACAGACCAAATTAAGCTTTAAAGTAAAGCTCAGTCCAAAACTACGCAGCAAGCAAATCGTGTAGCTAGAGTAAATAAATTTTATAAACAGGTGGGTCAAAGATATATGCCCGTCCCTCTAGTAAAAAAAAAGTTAACCTTTTGCATTAATTAGCTAGCTACTAATTAGAAGTGCAGAAATTCTAGCCTACAATATCGATACATTTCTTTTCTTTGCTTCAGCGAATTGGTTATTTTCTTTCTTCTTCTCTGTCGAAAAGGTGAATAATGCTAAAATTTATATATAATTTTCCATCATTATAGATCATATTAGAAGGAATATACTTAAGCAATTTCATATACATATTAAAACAAAACAAAAAAAATACAGATCATAGAGAAGATATCTCAGAATTGTTGCCTTGTACGACGCTTCATCATGCAAAGTAGATGGGTCAATCTCTCCCAAATCATGTTCAGATTCAACAAATTTGCACTTCTTCGGGTGTCATATTGCTTCATAATCAATAAACTAAAAACATAATGGTTAAAATGCTGATATATGGTTTGAAAGTGTATCAAAGTATCAAACAAAAGATTCTTAAAATAACAAAAAAAAGGTATATCCCTTGCTACCTAGCTAAAAATGTCAGATATATTTTTAGCAAAAACGAATCCATATTTTTTTGTCATTTTAAGATATCACTTGTGGGACACACTTGACTTTTAGTTAGGTTTGTGATTTATCGTTATGAACATGAATGATTCAAGTTGAATATTTTTTTTTTTGGTTATTGATTCTATCTAGTTCAATTTCTTAATAAGTTTTTAATTTTGCTAAAAGTTTGTATAAGTGATTGAATAGCCGATTTGTTGATCGAAAAGTGAGTCTCATAAGCGATCCCTTAGCATGAAAAAAAAAAAAAAAAAAAAAAAAAACACGTGTGCGCGCGCGCACATATATCTGTGTGTATATGGATGCATGCATGCATGCAACAGACTGAAGAAACTGAGCACGATATATATGAAATTAGTAAGTCTCATGCACGATTAATTCTATGAAAGAAATGGAGTTGAAGAAAAATAAGTTGGAGGATATGAAAATGAAACAATGACAACGCGCGTTATTTTCAAAACTACATGCATTTTCAAACACTAATACCAATTTCTTGTGCGACCCATTCAAATTTTGACCTTTTATCAAAATCGTGGACAGTCAAAACACAGAATAGCAACACAAATATTTGAAAATTTCAAATCATCGTCATCGTGTAATACAATTCATACTCGTCAATTTTGATGCATATAAAAACACTTTAACCCCCGCCATCTCATATTCATTCAATCTTTACATCATCTCTTGCACACAAAAAAGCAAAAAAACCAAAAAATAATCTTTTGTTTGCAAAGAAACGAAATGAAGTCATTCATGAATATGGTGGTGGTGGCCACAATGGTGGTTGTTCTTATGAACATGGACTCAAATGAGGCCTGCAGAGTCTTAAACAAAGATGTTCTGCAGAAGGGTGCTACAGTTAAGTTTCCCCAGTTCCCTTTGGTTATTAACCAAATAGTGGAGAGGACTATAGTCCGGTCGCCCAGTACTGGTCCTAATGAGGGGACAAAATTTATCCCTTCATCAACAGGCAATGGACTGCACTATGTTTCGGACGGGGGGATATACATTCCCTCGATTATCCGCCAAAGATTGCAGAAAGGTGGGGTGCCGCCCTCTGATGGTAATAAAGGTACAAACAAGCTTAAGCCTTGAAGTTCATGGTTCGCGCAAGTTAGGTCGTTCCTTGAGTAAGTGGTTTGAGTTGTAAAAGTTTCTTTTATGCTTCACAAATTTGTATACAAAATAATCGGACAGGATCGATATGTAACACCAAGTACTAAAGAAATTCTTTTCCCCCTTTAGTCTTTTGCTTAGGGCATGTTATGTTTCATGCATGCATAATTTGTATCTAATTGCGGATCAGTAGAATTTATAATTCTCTCCCTCTCCCTCTCCCTCTCCCTCCCTCACTCCCTCTCTCTCGGAAACGAGATTTCACATGCATGCATAACGATGAAAAGAGATTTCATTAAACTTTGAAAACCTTAAATTATTTTGCGAGATACAATTTTTTTTTTTTGGGACAAAGAGATACTATTGAGTGACCTCATTAGTCAGTCACTAAAATACTACTTGGTTGGACATTTTATGGGAAAAAACCGTGACGAAGGGTACATACTATTGTTTATCAACACTAGTGTATCACATTTGCTCAATCTTTGAAACGCGTAGTACAAGAAAACTAACTAGGCGATTAGTTGAGCATATAAATCTCACGTGGAAAAATAAAGATATTGTCTATGAGTTTATAAGAATTTAGGTTAACTTCATTCATCGCCAATTGGTTTTGGAAGTGATTTTATAATATCAGAGCGGGTTATTCCATTTGTGCATGCCTTGCGGCCACACAAGCTCTACATCACCGAATAAAATTTGTCCACGTAGATGGCTTGAAAATTCACCACTCATGTGGCTCATGTTGAGCATATAGATCTCAAATGGGAAAAATAGAGACCTTACCTGAAATTATAAGGATTTGGTAAACTTCGTCTATGACCAATTGATTTTGATGATGAAGCTCAAATTACTTTATTAAATTGTTTGCTAATACGTTCTGTCCCTTTTTGATTAATTTTCTGATGAGCCAATTAATGACATAACCTTCTTAGAGCATCTCCAACGGTGGTGTCAAAATCCACCGTGGAGCTCCAACGGATACAAAAGGCAGATTTCTTCCTCTTCAACCCATCCTTCAAATCCACCGTGGATGACAATTCTTGGTTTCATCTGTCAAATTTGACAGACTCATGTCATCTGTCATTTTATTTTTTTTTATTGTTTCTCCCCTTCTCCTCTATCGTTCTCCTCAATTTCATGCTACCCAGATCAAAGTCATTCATGATCTTTCTCATCTTTCTATTTCTTCCTACAATACCCAAACCTTCATACCCAAACCTTCAAAAATCATTGATATCAAACCAAAAATTAAATTTTCATTTAGATTTGGGGAAAAAGAGAGGAAGAGAGTTAGAGTTTGGAGTTAGAAAGAAAAACTGAAGAATTGGGTTCAAGCAGCTCCGATCACATCTGAGTGTCGCCATGGTCGATCACAGTGTTGAGGTTGTGATTGTGTTTGCGATGTTGGAATCTGGGCTACTTGTGGTTGCTTGGATCTGTTCAAATTTGTTAATATGGTGGCTTTTCTAATTGCCCAGAAAAGCTAGAAGAAGGTGAAGAGAAACAGAAGAGAAGAAGATGGAGAGAAAGAAAGCAATAGTGCAATTGTGTTTTAATTAAATACATTATAATAATAATAAAATATTTATTTATTTTAACCTATGGGTTGGAGTGAAAAATTGTCAAAATTGAAAATTCCTTGTAGTTGTTAAATTTCAAACTTACCTCAAAATTTTTGACCTCTCCATTGGAGATGGTCTTAAGGAGCAGTAATTTGCGATAATGCGATTATCCTATGTGACCACTTCATCAAAGTGCATGATGAAAAACGTAAAGAAGATTAATATCTACTGTTTCAAATGAACTCACGTATAATTCTTCTTCAAATATATCTGCATATAATTACTAAGAGTACAACAAAATGTATTACATTATTTGACTTTATAGGTCAGAATACGATTGGCCACGCCAATCAGTATCGGAGACTTGAAGGCGGCATGGTAAGGTGGCCTCTAAAATTTCTTTCATCAAAACTTGAAGCGAGACGACTCCTAGGACTCATAGGACCAGGGATGATGGTGCGCGGATTATGTCGACCAGAGGGGATAGGTGTTAGGAATATGAAAAGGTGTTGGTGTAATTTTGTTATGCCTATGAATAGGCTGTTAATGTACTGTTCATAATTAACAGAGAATATACAATGTAGCTGATTCAGTTTTTTTTATGTTTTCTCCCCCTTTCTCTCATCTTCTTCTTCCTTCATCTCTGGTTCAATAGCTCAGCTTTCAATAGGACCCTTCCTGTCCTTCTGCTTCGGCTCCATTAAAACGAAAAGTTTGTTGTGTTAGCATTGAAGCCATCCTCAAGTGCAAGAGGTACAAGTTATAGAATAGGGGATTAAGTAAGGATGTCGAACCCACGAGGATTGGTAAATCCTTTCCTAGCTAGGGAAAACCTAAGGAAAAACTAGAAGAATATGCAAATGTACAATTACAAACAAAGGCTCACAAGTGAGCCAAAGTTCATGGTGAGTACGTGCAAGATGGTATGTAGAGATTTGATTTCGATTTTGAGATTGGTTTCTATTCAAATTGAAACAATGAAAGCAAGTAATATAAACTAAGCTAAACTAAACAAGTTGTTATCAAATGGATGGGAGTTAGGGCATCGAGTTTCACCTTTTGCCTCCCTTGCAAGCATTAAAGCAATTGAATATGAATGATGCAAAGCTAATTGTCCAACTACCCTCTTAGCATCCAGATAGGACTACTAAGGCTTAAACCCCTTTCATTTTATTAACTCTAACCGGATAAGTTTAGAGCTAACTACCTAGAGACAAATTCAATTACCGGATAGGTCTCAATCCTTCGCCCCTAAATGCATAATGCTTAGAGTTTAGGTAACCAAGCAAGCAAACCAATCCTATCTCTCGGTGATTTTAGCTCACTACCCTCACATGCACACATGGTGTGCTTTCATGCTCCCTTTTTGCCTAAAGGTAATCAATCTCTAGGAAAAACTTCATGTCATGGCAAACACATAACTCAAATTGATTAGGTCTAAGTAATGCATTCAACTATTGACTTAGCATGTGAGAATGACCACATGAATTTGCATCAATTTATAAACAAAAGCATCAATACAAGCAAGTTTGGCTAGGGCTTTCAACCCTAGCCCCAACTAGTTCACTACTCACGCATAGCTAGATACACAAGCTTCAACATTCTATTAAACATCAAATACATAAAGAGATAGGGAGTAAAGGGTGACTATTGATGATGCCGAAAGAGGTGGTGGAGATGGGTCTCCAAGAACATGATGCATGTGGTGGTAGTCACCTCCTTCTCCTTGCTCCAAGCTCTTGATATTGGTAAGAATAATGAAATTTGGAATCTCTAAGGTGAGTTGTGGTATTGAATGGTGGAGGAAATAGAGGTTGTAGTGGTGGAAATGGAGGTTTTAGAGGTGGAAATGGTGGTTTTAGTGGTGGAAATGGTGGTGTCTTCTCTAGAGAGAAAAATGGATCTTGGATAGGATGAAGATGATTGAATGGAGTCAAGAATTGCTGAATAATTGGTATTTGGCCTCTTTTTGATCAACTAGGTGTGTCATCTTTGGTCCCTAAGTGTGCAAGAGATGCTCTTACACCATTGTCCCCCAAATGATCCCAAATTGGCAAGGTGACAAAAGGACAAGGTGTAGGGAGATATTTGAATTTCAAGTGATGGGAGATTCTCACCACCATGGTCCTCCTTTGCTGGAGAAAAGAACCTCCATGAGTGGCGGCTCGCCGGAAAAGTTCGCCAGAAAAATCGCAGGAAAAGTCGATTTGCAATTTTCTTCCAATCTCCGTGTCTTCTTCTCCTAGTTTCAAATTTCCGCATTTCAAGCCTCAAATAGTCATTTTATTCTCAATGCAAGGTTTCCTACAAATAAAAGTAAATGGATTAAAAAGGGTAAAATAGCATGGAAGACAAATTAATTTTCATAATTATGGGGCACAATTGCATAAGTAATTTGTGACTCAACATGTTCTCACTTCAAGCTTTCACTTGATGGAGTTTTCTTCCCCCGCAAGCAACACCCTGCTGCATGCCAGCCTCAGACAGGTGTACAGTCATGAAAAATAGCAACAACACTGCTGTAACCGCGATGCAAACATTACGAAAACCCATAATGATCGATGAAATTGTACTAATAGCTAGGATGAAAATAGGATGAATATCTGGGTACGTACGGGAGGGTATAATTGATCTACAATGAATAAGATTTGTTATATGGAGAACAAGTGAAGTGCATGAGTTACATTTATAACCACCAATATATATATATATATACATGCATTTCAACCTTCTTTCATACGCCAAACATGGTCTATATTCCATTATTGTAGGAAGTATTAAGGGTTTAGGAGTATGGCAACGTCAAATACGCACCGGCCGGACTCATCAAATACGCATCCATTTGCAACATGCAGGCCATCCAATAGCGAATGACATGCTTTACCTGTCCAAATATGTAAGTGATCGTTTAGCTGAAGGAATAGGTGCTGATAGCCTGCTAATCCAGACCACTCTCCGGCTTCTGGTGTTGGCGAAAATAAATCCACTTCGCATGAGGATTCTAGTGAGGACTTCAGCATTGATCCAATGTGTACAAATTGTCCAAGTTTAGCTCCAAAAGGATACGATAATCATGAAGAGGCCTTGTGGCTACACTGTTTTAGATATTCTGGACCCGGATGGGTTTATGAATGCCCACATCCGGATTGGGCATCACTTAGCTAGTTATTCTCGTTTCTACATTCAAACAAATTTGTATTTCTTTATTAATACACAGATCCTTTAGAGAAAATCTTTATGGTCAGTTTCCAGACATTTTCTGAAACCATAGTGCAATGCAGTTCAGGTTCCTTTTTTTTTTTTTTTTTTTTTTTTTTTTTTTTTTTTTTTTTAAAGGTTTAGGAGTATGGCAAACTTTTTAGAGAATAGTAGTACTCAAGAATTAAAAAAATTTAGTGCTGCCAAAAAACGTGGACTGAGTTTTGTGGGAGTGTTAACAACAGTGCTCATTCATGAATAAGAATGCACGCCAAAGTCGTGCAGCTTGTGCAAACGTGTTTCTACAATTGCATGCATTTCGGGCAGAAGAAATCAAATTCTAATGACTACTCTGAATTTCTCGATCTTAATTGTGCTAATATATAATAAATAAGTAATCAATAACTCCATATATTGATGGACCACATGTCCAAATGACCAAATGCATACAGAGCTTAAGATACTTGGGTATAAGGTTGTTTGACCCATACCAATCTAGAAAAGCGACCCTCGGAATACTAATTTGGACTTTTGACTTATTGGTCTTTTCTTCTCAAAAAAAAAAAAACAAAAAAACAAAGACTAATAAATCAAGCGAATCTTCTTCATGTATGACTCGCTTATGGACCTTATAATCGATAGGGTAATCTAAAACGACCCGCTAGTAAATATGTATGGATTCCATGTAATTGTTGTAATAATTATTTCATTTATTTTTATATTAGAACGGGGTGAATCTCATAAATCATTGATATTTTAGGGTTTAGGGTAAAAAGTATGGAAGTGAAATTTGCGACACAGTTAAAACCTTCAATCTGTTCAGTCAAATGGGACACCAGACTTCTGTCATCACCATAAAATATGTAGTTTTTTTTTCCTTGGTCGAAATTTGTAGTTCATTTAAATAAACAAAATTAAATTTCTTTTTGTCAAAGTAGTATGTATGCTCTTGTCGTGCAAAAGGTTAGCACACAACAAACACTTCAAAACATTCAACGTTCAAGACCCTCCTACATGCTTAGCCATAATACCAAAACTCTAAACCTGATCGAGTTCGGATGAGTTGCAACAAATCGTGTGAAGAAAATAAAACTCAGCATGAGATGGTCAATATATACACTACATATAGCTAGCTGGTAAGAGAACAAATTCTAGCTATATGGTGTTATAATTAATATGTGAAAAAGATGCTATTTAACTTTGACTCGATGAAAATGAAATTAATTCAGCAGGATAATTAGCAAGTCTCATGCATGATTCTCTGCAAAAAAAAAAATGGACTTGAGAAAAAAGAAATTACAGGATATGAACTGAAATACAAAACAACGGCGAAGTACGTGATCTTCAAGCTCAAGATAGATTATGAAACAATCCCAGTTTCTTGCGGTACATGAGACTCATTCAGGAATCCTGACCCTTTTAACAAAATCGTCAATAGTCAAAACAACGAATAGCGCGCTACACATGTATTTGAAAATTTTAAGCCATACCAGTCCATCTTGATGCATATAAAAACCCTTCGAGTCCTCTACCCCCTCATCTCTTATTCGTTCATTCGATCTTTCATCTTTTCTTGCATACAGAGAAGCACAAAAACAAAGTAAAAGGCAAGACAGTAAAGTTCTTGTTTGTCCAAAGTAACGAAATGAAGTCGTTCATGAAAATGGTGCTGGTGGCTGCAGTGGTAGTAGTCCTCTTGAATATGGGTTCAAATGAGGCGTGCGGAGTCTTAAACAAAGATGTCCTGCAAAAGGGTACTGTTATTAATCCTCCCCATTTCCCTGTGGTTATCAATCAAATTGTCCAGAGGACTATATTCCGGCCACCCAGTACCAGAGGTCCTATTGATGAGGGGACGAAATTAATCTCTTCAACTGGCAAGCAAAGAGTGCACTATGTTTCTAACCAGGGCATCTACATTCCTTCAATTATCCGCCAAAGATTGCAGAGAGCTCCTCTGCCGCCCTCTGGCGGAAATCCGACCACTAATCCCTGAAGCTCATGGTTCCTTCCTCAACACGGTTCCAGCAAGTTTAGGTCGTTTTTTCATTAAGTTGTAATGAATATTGTTTATGAGATTCACACACAAAAAATCGTTTTGTATACAAATTTGAAGGGTTCTATTTATGTAACAACACTCGTAACTTGTATCTATACAATTGTGCAGGACTGCTGGTGAAGTAATGTACTATAACTGACTTTGCATATTATTAGTTTTTGGGGGAAATGACTCTTTACTCTAATTCTAGGGATATTAATCCCCTTTACTCCACCTAATTATTAGTTGGGATCTTGACCAAATGCCCAATTTTAGACCATCATGAACCCACTTACTCATGTAAGAGATTAATGTGTCCACTTACCCAATTTAAAGATAAAATGTCACTTTTAACTTTCAAAAATTATGAAATTACAAATCACTCACAATTACTCTCTCTCTCTCTCTCTCTTTCTTCCCCCCGCGCCCTCCCCTCTCCGACGAGGAAAGAGATCTTGCTCGAACCTGTAAGCAACAGCAGTCTTAGCGGTGATGACGACGACGACGATGTGAGAAGTGAGCAGTTGTCTTGGCGTACTCGAGCCAGAGAACTGAGTCGGTGTGTTCCAGAGCGATCTGGATCTTGGGTGGGTCCTGCTTGGGGAACCCGACGACGACGAAGACGTTGTTAAGTTGGTTAAGGTTGAGGTCGGTTGTGGTGTGGTGGAGGAAGAAGTCGCTGGAGACGAGGCTGGTTGGAGATCGAGTACTTGTTGGTTGGGGAATGCCACAGACGATGACGTTTTGAGCGGCGGCGGATGTGGTGGGCTGGAGGCGGAGATTGATGGTCTGGAGAATAGCTTCTATAAAAACCTCTGGTTGTAAATTGTTAGATGCTATGCCGAAGCCAAGCACAGGCATGATCCTGCGGCCATTGGACGATTCAAGAACCACCTCTGGGATTTGGGTTGCTGCCATCTATCTCGATTGATTTTGCTGAAAGCTGGGTTCTTTTTGGTGAGTTGATGGATTGAGATCGGGGATTTGTAGATTTCGGGTGTTCTTCAGTCAAGGAGAGAATACTGGGTGGAACACTCATGACTCTTCTACTTGGGAAGTAACGTCATTGCTCATGTATGCCGGTCTAGGCGGCCGAGGAGGGACCCAAGTATGGTTACTGGGCTTTACAACTTCATGGAACCTAGACATGTTTTGTGACTTACGAAACCAAGAAGGAGCTTGAATTGGAGAATGGAGAATCTTCTGTTTAATGGATAGTAGATGAATTTAGCAGGAGAAAATAATTCAAACACTTCGTGAAGGAAAAAAAAAAGTTACCAGCTTTAATTCACCTTGAAACTTTAAAAGTTACGGCAAAAATGTTTCTATTGCAGAGCAATAATAATATTATTGCGGGACAATAATGTTTCTATTAGGAATGTTTATATTGGGGGGCAATAATATTTTTATTAGGGGGCAATAATGTTTCTATTGGGGGGCAATAATAATATTATTGGGGAGCAATAATATTCTCCGCTGACCTATGAGATCTGCGACCAGCTCTTTGAGGACTTCCGGCGACCAGTGACGGAACTCTGGCGACAGGAATCAAGAGGCCGCCACCGGTGACCGGACTCGGGAGGACAGTGACCAGAAACCCGCGAGCATTGACGGGACTCCGGTCAAGTCTCCGTTGACTTCTCTCTAAGTGACAATGGTAGAGAGGGCAAAATTGTCTCAAAAAAAAAATAAAAAAAATGCTTAGTTGGGTATTAAGACAAAAAAATATGTTATTTGTTGGGTAAGTGGGTAATCTTATAAGATGTTTGGGTAAGTGAGGTTAGTGTAGCTTAAATTTAGGTAAATGGACATTTTCCCTTGTTAGTTTTCACCACTATCCTTAAGATATTTTGTTCCCCAATACCTAATCAAGTTTTTAATTTTTTAATTTTTATAGATTATTTTTCCCTCACCCGTCGCATAGAGAGAAAGAAAGTGGAAGAGAGACAAGTTATAAGAGACTTTCTCAGAAACCTCACTGGAGGTCACCGGACTTCATCGGAGGTCTCTAAAGAGGTGTTGGAAATCTCATAGGTCACTGGAGACTTTTTTTGTCCGCCAATAAAAGTTTTATTGCCCCCCAATAAAAGCTAATAAAAGTTTTATTGCCCCCAATAAAAGTTTTATTGAGGGTCAATAATCACTAAGAAATGAAGATGTTCTTGATTTTGAAAGTTTTAGGAGGTTTATTGCACCCCAATAAAACACCAAATAGTCAGTATCAAAGATGGAGGAAAAGTCAAAAACCTCTGATAAACTAAACACATCACATCTTTGGATAATGGCAATGTCTTCTTACCGATGCATCATGCCTGTTGAACAATTGCTTCTTCATGTAATGCATTCGACTTTAAAAACTCAGGTCCACTACTGCTCAAGAACAACCAATCCCACAAAATATTTCTACAACTTCAACCACAACGTGCTCCAGAATTCACTTCAGATAAAGCTTATCGTGGAACTAACTTCAAGCTCAATTGCCGACTGGCAACAATTTCTTCATTGATTGACTTCATTCACATGTAGTGATCATAAAGCTCCTCCAACTGGAACCTACAAACAACATAATTGTTAATTAATTCATGGATACAATTCAAATATTTCATTTGCACTAGGGGCGGATCTACATGCATGGTGGGGAGGACTCAAGCCCACCCGAGATTTCTAATATAAATGACTGAGTATGTGTAATATGAACATATGCAAGGACTTGCAGACTTTGTTTAGTGTTTTATCAAATACCAAGCCCACCTAAGTTCGAATCACATCAAAAGCAATCCCACAAATTTTTTTAATTTCCACTATGAACACTGGGCTCGCAGTTGGAGGCCCAATAAATTTCCTATTTTCTTGATTTCTTCAAAATGTTTTGCTTTTCTTTCTCCCAATGCATATGGCTCAAAGTTGGACACTCAATCTCCCTTGTGTGCAATTTGGTCTTTAAGGCCTCCATTGTGTGTGAGTTTGGATCTATTTGATATTTAGATTTGTATTTTTTGTTTTATCTTTTGGCTTGCATTCTTTTGTAGATGCTAGGTTTTTTTTTTCTTTTTTTTTTGTTTAAAGTTATTTTCTCAATCACACGGTTATTTTATTTAGTAAAAAATGATTCTAAAAAATTTTCTTGTCAGTAATCGATTAATTAGTAGTTCTAGATGGGTTTTTATTTTTTGCATCTCAATAAAATATATATCTAACATATTTTAGTTAAATACTGATACTGTACTAATTTTTCTACCACTTCAATAAAAAAAAAAAATTCAAAGCCCCCGCGGTTTTGAATCCTGGATCCGCCACTGATTTGCACCACAAATACAACAAGATTTGTGATCTCCTAAAGCTGCCGAAATAATAAAGGAAAGTCTCGATAACCAAAGATCAAGAGGTGAATAGGTAATGTATCATGAAAAAGTTGAAGCCTCAGCTCAGTTACTTCCTGATTCCATATAGTTGTCATAACACATTGAATAATATTAGGATCGGAGACAACTCCCCTGCTAGCCATACTAAAAAACCAATTCATATGCATCACTAAATTTATATGTTTTGTTCCTCCTAACAGAAATAGTGTCACAATTCTCGTCATTTCTGTAGCAAACAGGATAATACGCAAACCAGAAGATGTAATATTCAAACATGTTGAGCTATAACTGATGGAAATTAGCCTGAATTGAAATTTTTTTTAACCCTATTCTTGAAAACCGGAGCTTAATTGGAGAGTACCCAGCTATCGTTCTCCGACGAGAGCATGAATCGCACCCATTCCGACAGCCATTCGATCAGGAAGGCATACGTACTTGACGAGGGAGAGACGATTGACGGCAGAGATTGAGCTGAAGAGGAGGTTGGTCGGGGCAAGGAGGGAGAAGAGCTTGTCGGCCAATTCGACTTGCTTGACGGGGGAACTTTCCTCGCCGGAAACAGATCAGAGAGAGGAGGGGAGGAGAGACCAAAAAACGATTTGCAATTTGTTATTTATAATTTCATAATTTTTTGGAGGCTAAAATTGACATTTTATATTTAAATGAAATGAGTGGGAATTATAATTTGTTGATGAGGTGAGTGGGACGTTTCAAGAAAAATTTGGGGTATGAGTTAATTAAGGCCCTTTTGTTTTTTTGTTTTTTTTTTTCCCTATACAAGAAAAGAACACCAAGAGAAACTAATGGACAAAGCCCTTGCATCATGTGTGTGTGTAGTCTTTTTATGCTAAGGACCTCCTTAGATTTTAGATTTCCTTGAATATACTCAATTTTCGATCGCATATCCACATCTCGACCATTCAGTTTTTAGGTATATATGAGTAGATTATCTATGCAAATTTTCAGCCAAATTGATAATCATTAAGGCATTCAAAACTGCGATTTATAATTATAAACACGAACGGTTTAGGTTGGACATATTCGGTTAATTCATTTGAGTAGACCAATTCCCATTTATTTTTATAAAGAGTTGGTTATTGGAGAGAAAATAAAAAGGGAGAGAGAAAAGTGGGTTGTGGGTACTTTTTTATAAATTTTTTATAATAAAAATATATTTTGTAAATGTCTTAATTATCCTTGTGATTTAATTAATTCTCAAAGTTTATTAATCTTCAAGGGTCAATTTTGTCAAAATTTTAGATTTTGGTTAACGAAACTTCTTCTCTTAATAATAATATAGATATATATATAAGGGGCCTTCTAATGAGGAATCTCTAGTTTTTGCCAATTTGAGGGACACAATCACAGCCGTTGGATCGATATGTTTTAATGAGTTTGGACTGCTGAGATTAAGTCAAGTTATTTACCCTTTTCTAAGCCTCAAACCCCGAATTCCTATTCTCTCTGATTCTTTCCGGAGCGTATCGACAGCGCTCAGAGAATTTACCCGACCAATTCGCATCTCAAGCACCATCTATTTCTTCAAGTGGGTTTTCTCTCTTTGTAGTGAGTATATGATTTCTTGAGGGAAATAGTCCACTCTTGCCTCAGTCTGCAATTCAATTGTAGCAATTTCTCGGGTCATTCATGGCGGAACAAACTTTAGAGACAAGGCATGGATTGAGAGGGATGTACTGTCGCGAGTCTTCGGCATGTCAATGGAGGCGACGGGGTGCAAAGACTTAATAGGTAATCTAATTTCATGAGGGATCCCGTATGTGCTTGGATTTCTATATAATTAATAGTATCGGGGTTGGATTATTGGAATCTGAATTGGCGATCTTGTTTCGTAGAATCAAGGTCTTCGAACCATGTCCATCTTAATTATCGACTTAATCTGTTAAAATAGTGGTATATAATCGATCTAGCCGTGTAATATGTTAATTAAGTTCTGATTATACACCATTAATTTCCTGGGAATTCATTGTTGATGCACTATCACTGATTTTGCTTTTTCAATTTTTATATACATTCAAGTTTATAGACTTTCTTTCAGGTGAGGAATGTAGGTGCTTAATTTGATCAACTCCAAGTAGCTTTAGACCATTTAGTATATTTTCTTTATTAAATCCCAGTCTTTTCTTTGTTTGAAGTAATTTATGTCTATTTTTAGGTTGATCATGAGTAAATTAATGTTGCCAAGTTATCTGCAGGCTTTTTTTAAAGATGATAAATTTTTGAGACACCAACTTTAATTGGAAATTTGCCATTTCCTTTTTATGATATGTGTATGCAGAGGTCATGTTGATAATACACGAAGCTTATGTTGTGTGTAGACAGAGAATAAAGCGAATGAAGTATCTGATAGGACAAGGAATGGCAGATCATAATATTGGCTTATAGACATGATCAATTCCATACGATGGGATACCATGATGGTCTACTGTTTCAGCAATTTCAGATTCTTTCATTTACGTTTATGAGTCGTTGAGTTTTATCAATCCCAGTTGAAGTTATATATCCCTACATCTGTTTGATTTTACTGAGAATGCAAATGCAGGTTCCTTCTCAGTTCTCACTGATGCAAAGTCACAAGTCTAGCATTGATGTTGATTATATATATGATCTTGTAGATGCCGATTGACTAGTTGTAGATTACAATTTGTTGTAGTCTTGCAGATACTTTTGAGGCATTTTTTTCTTTAGCCAAAATGAGACAAAGGTAACAGCTGTACTGTTGTAGCTGCAGATCAATGATCAAAGTTGTTTTCTTAAATGTCAGTGTTATTTTTTTTTATTCTATTCTGGCATGCTAATTTTCGTAGAGACAATATTTTAATTCTTGTGCTTATATCAATTCCATTTGCTATTGATATCTACTGACATGGTAGTATAGTAGTAGCAAATGGAATTCCACTAATTAAAATGGAATCAAAGTTGCTTCAAAAGGTTCTTCAAATTTAGAAAACTACACAAAATTCCAGATAATTTGGTTCAGAAGAGTTCTACATAATGAAAGACAACAAGGTTGTTTCCGCGTCCAAAACTAGACAGACACAACATATAGAGATTCAAAACAATCATCTTTCCTTCAAGAATAAACATAAATGATGTCTGCTCCACAATAAGACCCATCTAGCTTTCAGCTTCTTTGACATCATCCTCTGGCGTTGATACATCTAATTCTTTGTGATCATTCCCTTCGACCTCAGTATCATCAACCTTGGAATCTCCTGTTACGTCCTGTAGCTGTAGAAATTAAAATGTTAGATGAGCTGATCGATGATGCTCAAATTTACAATACTAGTGAGCAATCAATAAAACGAATAGGCAACATATGAGAACCTACCCCAAAGTTCCGAAGACTAGTAGTTACATCATCTTGCTGCTGCTAAAGAGTGGTCTTCAGTTTTTGAAATTTCTAATTTGAGTCAGCAAGTTGATTTAACACATTTTTAGATGAAATTTGGAAATTACAAGTGTTGCCAGAGCAACAGTTACAGAATTGTCTTCAACCCTTTGTGGCCTGACTGGACTTTAAATTGTGGAAATTAAGGATTTGAATGGGTCAGCAACAGAAAAAATGATCGACTTTGATATATCATACATCAGTATTCAAGTGTTGGTGGCGCAAAGAATAAATCAAAATCAAACCATGTGGTTGCCGATCGATGGGAGTGTGAGTCTTGCTCATGTTTCAAGTTTGAAGTCATACAGCAGCAAAAACTGTGTTTTATTAATGCTGTAATCTGGTTTGAGCTGTTTGACTACCTCATTATCCTGAAATTGCTTCGTCCGATCCATCGTGCATTGAAAACGTTGACCAAACTCAAACAATAATGTTGGTGGAAACGTGAATTGAATCCAAACTCCCACCCTAAATGTCTCCCAGTTTGTCCCCAACAATTGCAATATGCTAATTAAGTTTTATACAACATCAAATTCATTTGAAACTTCCCAGAAAACGGAGTTTCTTGCATGCTCAGACCGTCAGCCGATCGACAGCAAAGTAATGCAATCCATAAATTAATCCAACGTCTTGTTTAACAAACAGAAGGATTAAAAAAGTAACAAAGGAATGTGCTCGACTGGTGAAAGATGGAAAATGCTTTTGAATTACACAATTTACCAAAGTATAAGAATGGGAGGATAATTCGTATAGACAATTCACAAATTGATGGGTAAATTACCTCCCTCCCGTACATTTTCACTTTACGGCGTTGTATAATAACAAAACATACATTGCCTCCCACTTACTACGAGAGATCAATAATAAGAGTTTCACAACCACCCCCTCTGGTCCAATTTCGTGCTTCTGCAGACAACCATGAAAATCTACAACTGAATATCACATTGGAATTCCGGGGAAAAAAAAAAAAACGTAAAAAATCATTGTAACATTCAAATGCTAGATCAAAAGTTGAACACTTACACTCAAAAGTCAAAACTATTCACTTTAAGTATTTGTGTTACATCATGTTAATGTTTAAGATTGAGCGGTAGCTTAATCTTTGTTAACGCTAGTCCGACGGGCGGATTGCTACTTGCAATGTTCTCAGAGCTTCCGCTACCTGTCAAGCGAAATACCAAGCGGTGTCAGAGGGAGACCGCGTTGGGCGGTCTTCTCTTCTCCGATGCCTAAGTTAGTCAATGTATTTATATCGACAGAGTAACAATAGGTGAGTAGTAAATGCGTCATTAATGAGGAGAGAGGAGAGAACCTTCTATAGGTGGGGAAGAGGCTGAGCTCTTCCATGTTTTTGATGTGGGACTGATGTGCTTCAGTTCCCAGCTTCTGGAGCTTCTGATGCTAACTTGGAGCGGTGCGTGGCGGCGTGTCAGCAGTGATCTGGGGGTGAGCCGGGGCTCAGGCGGTAGCCTGTTTGGTTGTGTTTCCGTAGGTCACACAGTTGGCGGAGCGTGGCTCATTATAGCTAATTATGCTTGCAAATGCTCATGTAAGTACACATCATAAATATAGTACCGCTTGAATAACTTTTGACATTGAAAGTATGGTAAGTAGCTGTGCATGTGAAAGTTCGGATCGGAGTTCTAATCACTTAAACCTAGAATTGGCTAGCTTGCAATATTACCTCGACTGTAAGGCTTAAATAATTACCCGGATTCTAGAGCTTTAATTCTATGTAGTTAATTCTCATACTTAAAAGGAGTTTGTCTCCTTGTACTCTTGACTGGATGCAAGGAGGGAAATTAGATAATGAAAGTGACATATCAATATTTGCGGGGGGCTAGAGATGAAAACACTGAGCCTCAACTCATGTTCATTTATCACAAAGTTAGTTTAGTGTAGTCTAGTTCAACTGAAAGCCTTTAGTGTAAACCATTAACCAATTAATCAATCAAACAAAACCAATATTTCACTATACACCGTAAAGCATTTACTCATCACTTCTTGTGGCCACGTTATGAGCCTAGATATGTGACTTGTAGACATTGTACATGCACTAGCTTTCCTTAGATTAAGCCTAGTTAGATATTATATGAAGTCTCAATTTTCATGAGTTTGACAACATTTTTCTTTATCTCTTTACTATAATTTGTGTACTTTATACTTATGCTTGAGGTGGGAGTAATGCTAACATCAGCCGAGCTCCCCAATTTCAAAAAAAAGATGCGCGCGCGCCATAATTTACTTCAATATTATCTTCATTACAAGATTGTCAAGTATGATTATAATCAACTATGACGTTAGACACTGACACATGTCTCTTATATCTTTCATACAACACAACTGTCATCCATGTAACCCTACATCAGAGACAACCTTAAATCCTTAAGTCATGGATATTGGCTCAAGACAAACATCATACAAAATATATGATAATCACGATCATGCTAACTTTGAGCATCAACTATGTAACTCTGTTCATACACTGTTCTCTGATTTTTAGCAATCTAGCTAACACAAACCTTGGTCTCTTTACACTCGTTCAGAATTAAAATTCTCTGAATTAAAAAATAATTATTGTTTTCACTAATAGGTTATTTTCAACGGTTATATACGTCAAAACGTGAAAGGTGGTCCGACTCGCATGTACATTGTGGAGAGGAATATAAGCAGAAAATATGAATTTGAGATATATGGAATTGTATTCATGAATCAAAATGGACTCTAATCTATGGCTTTGTGCACGCATACAACGTTTTTAATTACATTTTCCGGCATTTGGGGCACAAAGAATAAATCAACTCAAACCTATGGTTGAGTTGACTTGCCTAGCCTATAGGAATGTTGTTTGATCGAAGTCATAGAAACCCTGTCGAATGATGCAATTTGGTTTGAGAATAATATCGACTTACCTCATCTTCAAGACTACTAATGTTTCGTCATTCTAGCTCCCTACGTATGTGACCCACCCACATCGCTTTAATTAAGTCTCCATGAGTAGATCACTTAAGCAAATTTCTAGTTAAATTGGAAAAAAATTAATGCCTTCATAATTGTGATTTATCATTATGAACATGTAAGTGATCCACTCATGCAAGACATCTATCATGATATTCGTCCATTGATTTGCTGTAGTTCAATTCCTTAATGATTTTTTTAATTTAGTTGAAAATTTGTATAAGTGATTCACTCATAGAGACCTATGAGCTTAATAGCCAATTTGTCGTTCGAAAAGTGAGTCCTAGAGCGATTTCTTAAAATGACAAAATATATATACACAACCCTTCTAGTGAGAGATTTTTTTTTTTTTGTCATTTTAAGGGATCGATTATTAGACTGATTTTTCAATTATATATTGACATCTCCACCGTTCAGTTTTTAGATCTACATGAGTAAATCACTTCTGTAATTTTTAGCCAAATTGATAATCGTTAAGACATTCATAACTGTGATTTAAAAATATAAGCATAAACGGTTCATGTTGGATGGATTTTGTTTGTCTATTGATTTAATCTAGTTTGATACCTTAACGGTCATCAATTTGGTTGAAAATTCATATAAGTGATTCATGGAGTCCTAAGAATTAAATGGCCGAATTGCCGATATGTGATCAAAAAGTGAATCCCACAAATGATGACTTAAAATAAAAAAAATAAAATAAAAAATAAAGATCCCTTAGTGAAAGGGCTATATATATATATATACAAGAAAATGTTCTGAATAGGACGTCCGCACTGTCGCTAAAGTGGCGAACGTCGACGTTGCAGCTCTGCTTGCCAGACGGAGGCCAAGGGTTGGACAGACCAGTCTGCAGTCGGGTGGAGTCACCGGCGACTAGGTTGCAGCGCTGCCTAGAACCTTGCAGTTGCAGGTGAGGTCGCTGCCCATAATCCTTCAACCTCGATCCATGCCCAGAAGCGGTCTGGAATGCCTCCGGCCTCCGTCCAGCAAGCCCCGCGTCGCCGCCGCTGCCTTAAACGCCGCAGAAGCATCGACTTCGGCACTTTAGAGAAGTGCGGACATCCGCTCCAGAACCCGCCTATATATATATATTTGTGTGTGCGCGCGCGCATGCAACGGACTTAAGAAGCTGAGCAGCATATAGATGAAATTAATAAGTCTCATGGATGATTAATTATATGCAAGAAATGGAGTTGAAAAGAAGAAATTAGGAGGATATGAAAATGAAACAATGACAACGCGAGTGATTTTCAAAATACATGCATTTTGAAACACTAGTACCAATTTCTTGTGTGACCCATTCAAATTTTGAACTTTTAACAAAATTTCGGGCAGTCAAAACAGCGAATAGCTACATAAATATTTGAAAAATTCAAGTCATCGTCGTCGTGTAATACGATTCATACTTGTCCATTTTGATGCATATAAAAACCCATCAACCCCCTCCATCTCATATTCATTCAATCTTTTCATCTTCTCTTGCACCCAGAAAAGCAAAAAAAACAAAAAAAGCAGTAAGCTTTTGTTTGCCCAGAAACGAAATGAAGTCATTCAGGAAAATGGTGTTGGTGGCCACAATGGTGGTTGTTCTTATGAACATGGACTCAAATGAGGCCTGCAGAGTCTTAAACAAAGATGTTCTGCAGAAGAGTGCTACAGTCAAGTTTCCCCAGTTCCCTTTGGTTATTAACGAGATAGTGGAGAGGACTATAGTCCGGTCGCCCAGTACTGGTCCTAATAAGAGGGCAAAATTTATCCCTTCATCAACTGGCAATGGACTGCACTATGTTTCGGACGGGGGGATCTACATTCCCTCGATTATCCGCCAAAGATTGCAGAAAGGTAAGGTGCCGCCCTCCGATGGTAATAAAGGTACTAACAAGCCTAAGCCTTGAAGTTCATGGTTCGCGCAAGTTGGGTCGTTTCTTGAATAAGTTGTTAGAGTTGTAAAAGTTTCTTATATGCTTTACAAATTTGTATACAAAATAATTGGACAGGATCGATATGTAACACCAAGTACTAAAGAAATTTTTTTCCCCTTTATTCTATGTATATCATGCATGCATAACTTGTATCTAATTACGGATCAATAGAAATTATAACTCTCTCTCTCTCTCTCTCTCAAGAATTCGTGCTTTGGATACAACAGGGTAGATCTTCATCTTCTTCTATTTCATTTTCATTTTACCTCAACATCATGGGTCTGTTCAGTTAAAACTGTTAAATACAGCTCGATCGTTCATGTATACCAACTGAAGAGGAGAGAGGAACAAAATAACTACTTTTATATACTCTCTCTCTCTCTCTCTCTCTCAAATGATCGATATTTCATATGCGTGCATGCATAGCTTGATGAAAAGAGATTTCATTAAGCTTTAACAACTATAAAATATTTTGCGAGATACTTATTTTTTTTGGACAAAGAGATACTATTGAGTGACCTCATTAATTAGTCAGTCATTAAAATACTACTTGGTGTTAAGATATGATGAGAATTAATTAAGAAAGGTAAGTCTGAGTTTGACTTGGTTAGTCTTTTCAATTGAACATGGTTTATGTCAAAATTTATTTTGTTCAGGAATAAGATCTTTTCTCCTACGCTAGGAGGTTTTGGTATTCCTACAACCAATTGGATTATAATTAAGGTGTCTAAATATATATTGAGGACAAGGTTAGTAAACCAAGATATATATGGTCGGTACGATCATAGGCAAGAGAGTGCATATCTCCTGGGTAAGGGAGCAAAGAATGTCATGGGTGAGTACAGCTCTTAAGTGAGAGTGAGTTATTGTGAAATTCTATGAGTGTGGGTGTACAAGGGTCATAGGTTTGGGTTATAGCGATTTAGCTCAATTGTATTTTGTACTATAATTATTCTCATAGTGAAGAACATGTATATCTCGGGAGGGCGTAGGCATGGATTTGTGCTAAACCTAGTTAAATCTCGGTGTTCTATTGTTGCTTGTTGACAGGACTCGTCCGGGATTTCAACTTGAATTCCGAATTGGCCCTGCTGGGCCCACTTAAGAAATAACTCTACCAAAAATTTGACAGAATAACTTATAAAATAGACTACCCAAACCTGTGGAGACATTTCAACACTTCTGAAAATTCACAAATGCATAAATGATTGATAATCAGAGCAATCTAACTGTTCCACAGAATAGACAAAAGAAAAGGAGAGGATAGATAAATCCTACAATGCGGAAGCAATGACAACTATGCCTTAACTCCATGTTCGCCCACCCTCAACTAGCCTAATATACAAACTGGGCATTTGAAAACTAAGGACCCAGAAGAAAGTAATTGAAAAAACGTTAGGGTGAGCGGACAAAAATAAATAATCGAAATACACAGGAATTCGAGAACTTATCACTTTCCCACGATATACTTTTTAAATCAATGCATGCAAGTTTTAAGTAAATATTTCAAATAACATTTAGTTCAAGAAAACCAACTAGCGGATCACAAATAACAAAATAAAAAAACCGAGAAATTCCGATAACTTGTAAAAATAGGACCAGCCCCACTGATCAAGTAAAATCGGACTAGCCTCGCTAGTCAAGTAAAAAGTAAAGTATGGGGAAGAAGATATCATCATATAGTGAAAGAGAGCCTCCCAGGCTCTAGGCTCGACTACAACTCACAAACACAAAGTAAGTGAGGAGAAGAACTAAAGGCTCGATTGCAACCCATGTGAGAAGGAGAACTAAATAAATTGACCCAAGTATGATGAAGAAAACATTCAAAAACAGTAAAATTCATAAAGTTTCCCTAAAATCTAGCAAATGAAGGCACAAGTACGATTCCCAACTGTACTAAAAAAAAATTCATGATAAATCAAATAAAATTCAACAATATGTCCCACACGCCAAAATATTCTCGAATCAATAACAAATAAGCGAGATTAAAATTATAAATCATATATCATAACAATATCCAAATTCGAAAGTCAATAAATAATAGATATATATATATATATATATATATATATAATTCCATCGAAAATCCCATTTTTAAAAATCTTTCGAAAATCTCAAAACCGACGAATGAAAATATCATCAATTTCAGAAATCACCTCGAAAAACAATTCATCGAAAATTCTTAAAAAATCATAAATCATTTTCAAAAACCAATTCAACATGCTCAATATCCTTTCAAATATATAGTAATATCATGGGCCAATGATAAAAGATGTCATTTTAAAGTGTCTTATTATAATTCAGAACACACAAATGTCCCTATGATAATTAAGGTCACCTCTCTACAACCTACCACTAGAGTTAAATTTAATTATAAAAACTGACATTGGCAGCTCTCTGATGGTATTCCTGCAAGTATACAGGGTGGATGTAGTATAGTAATGGAAGAGAAGGGGTTGTCGTTCCCACGAGGATATTAAGTCAATTCACAATATGAAAACCTAAATTAATTAAAACCAAAAACACACAAAACAAGAAACAAGAATCGACTAAAACAAACAATGACTCAAACTAGGACTTATGATTTTCACGGTTTTGAAAGAGTTTATGATAATGGGAAAATTATTCGAAAACAGAAACTTAAAATGTAAATCTAAATAAATTGAAATTGAGAAGAGAGTCTATAATGATTAAAGGTAAGAATATGATGATGATGAGCCTAGGGTGTCGGAATCAACCACAAGCAATCTTATCTACGTTTTGAACCAACCAATGAATTCTTTCGTTTCTTTTGATAACAATTCCCGTATCTAAGTTCAGGTACGACACTTAGACCATAGTTTTCCTTAAGTGTATGATTCTCTCCAGGTACGGCAGAGGTCGTTTATCCTAGCATGCAGTCTATCCAGGTACGGCATAAATTTAACATATAGGACTCATTACATTCTAGAAAACAAGGGAATCATGCAAATCATTACTTCAGGTACGACAATAATGTACTTCACAATTCTTTATCTCATGAAGCTAATTTGAATTATATTGCAGGTACGCCTCAAATTCATCCTCTGATAACTAGATGCAAAGCCCTAAAGGTCGCGAATCAATAGAACTTTAACATAAGCAACAATTCAAGCAGAGATTAAGAATTTATCAAAAAGAAACTATTAATCCATCAATTGAATATCAAAACATGTAAATAATCATGCTAGGGCCTCATCCTAGCCCTAGAAAAGAGGTTTAGCTACTTAAAACTAAATAAAACATAGTAGAAAATCTTAAAAACATAAAAGAACTTGTTAAATGGAGATGGAAGGTGAACACGTGATGGCAGCAGCTTTCTTTGGTGAAAATCTGATATTGAATCCCCCTCCTCCATCTTGACACATTCTCCTTTTATAAGGTGCAACTTTTCCTTTTTGCTTTAGGCCTCTGGAACTCCTTAATAACTTAGCACAAAAGAAAGGTGATGTGGCACCCTAAAATTCCAAGGAAACATATGTTGGGCTCTCAAATGGTCCATAATGCTAGATCAATCTTCTCAGAATTTTGCTAAGTCATTCAGGCCTTGAAAACTCGAGCTCTTGGAAACACGTCGCAGATCCGCGTATCGACTGAACTGCTTGTACTTAAACGGCCATATCTCTCTCTAGGAATATCGAAATTACGAACCGTAAAATTCTCCAGAAAATAGACATTCAGGGCTTTCCGTGCATATAAGGCTCGTCTTCTGGTTATCTCTGGATCAGTACAGTTTAATCCTCAAAGTTAGCCATTCTGCAGAGGCTGCTTCAGTTTTTAGGATTGCAAAGCACCTTCAATCCTTTTCCTCTCTTTTTCCTTCTTTTTGTCATCCTTGCTCTTCATACCTATAAACACACTAAACTAAGTAAATAGACTATAAATAAGGAGAACTAAACATAAATATCAAGATTAAGAGGCACAATAATATAGGAAAATATGAGCACATCAAATACCCCCAAACTTAGGCTTTGCTAGTCCTCAAGCAAAACAAAAACAGAAAACAATGACTAAGAAGAACAAACACACATTCCTAATTCTTCCAATGATCACCTCAGAGAATCGATCTCAAAATTATAGCATCCAAATGACAACAATTATCAAAACAGGTCCATAAGAACTTTCAATCGAGTGCTAATAAATTCCGATAACAACCATGCTTGTATAGACAGCCATAAATCAATACAAATTTCCACAATCCAAATAGACACATGAAAATCAGCTTCAACTTCAAATCTTACCAAGGACTTCACTCAGAATAAAGCGCTCAGATTTTCTGGGTAATTCTACTCACTCATGTTTATGTGAGACGAAGGATATATAAAAGCAAAATAGCTCACATAAATGTTAAGATGGAAAGGCTTTTCTCTGGAAAATAAAAATAAAAAATGATCTCATGTAAGAATATCTATCACCTGAATTATAGAATTGCCCCATAGGCTCACCTCTTTGACTCATCTCCACAAATCTCCTCACACTTTTCCTAGGATCATAAAGGTCTTTGTTCCGGTTGTAATGGGGCTAAGGGTTTTGGCTAAAAGAAATGAAAGATAAAGGAATTCAAAGGTTCTAAGAAATCAATAGAGCACAAATAATTTGAGACTCAAGATCGCCAAATCCTCATAGGTGTCACACTTTCACTTATCAAATAACGAACATGGAAGGCCAAATTTCATTGTGTTGGACCTTGACTTCACTTTAACCTTCTTATACTCCAAACCACACTCCAAGAAATCTTCAAGACATGGCTCTACAGTTTGTGGTTCTCAATTCTTTTTTTTTTTTTTTTTTTTCATCTGCTTTCTAACCATAGAACAATGAAGACAAAATCTGCACCATAAACTCCAAGTTTCAATTATTGTTTCTTGGTAGTTGGTTTCACGTCAACTTACTCCTCTGTTCCTAACACACAGCCTCATTCTTTTCTCTTTTTCTTTCTGTCACTTTCCCAAAGCAGCTTTCGTTCTTGCTTTCATATTCCAAGCTTAATTGGCAACCTTCTTTCCGAGCTCTTCCATTGTAATGTCAAAATTGTTCCTTTCTTCTTCTTTTTTTTTCTTTTTACTTTTCTTTACATTAGCTCTGTTTTACGCTGAAACATCCCATATCCAAGCTGCTGCTGCAGGTTCATGCTCTAGACAATAGCACTTAACTTCCTTCGAAAAGATTAAGATGTGTCCAAACTTTTTCTTTCTCTTTTTTTTTTCTTGTTGTCACTATTCAGACACACCTTTGCATTCAAAATTACTTTGACAATGGTAATTCCTTAACTGAAATTTAGAAGTATGACCTGCAAATTCCACTTTGCCTTCAAGTACACATCACAACCCCCAAACTTGTTTTCTTCAGTACACATTCTTTACTCCAAAATTCCTCATATACATCTTCATAGTGCTTCATCAATTTCTCAGAACATAGGTAGGATATGTGTTTAAGGGTGAAGGGTTGGGAATATGTGTTTTATGAAAGAAAGGCTTATTTTGGCTCAAAGGGCTAACTAAGGGATCATGTAATTAGGAATGGAGGCTATTTGGCCATGGTGGTGATGATCTTAATTGCCTTAATCCCTTCCCAAAAATCATGTGAATCAATATAAAGTCTCGAGAGTCATTGAAGCAAGTTCTAGGACAAAATAATGAGATCATGCAACCTATATATCTAACAAGAAAGATTATAGAACTAGTGTATAACACTCTCAAGAATAGGCAATAGGCTCAAAACTCACATAGGTTATACAAGTCTACACTAACCGTCACATGCTTCTCCAGATCACAAATTTTCATATTAACAATGGCTGTTGTGTGTCAAGCATGATCATCATAAGAAAGTATTAACAAAAGATTGATGTCCAGACCTAAATTGATGCTTATCATATTCATCAGCTCTAACAAGGATTAAATTCAAGTTTTCATCCTAGGTGTTGGAAGAAACTAAAGCAAAAGACACACAAAATAACAACGAAGTAGAACTATTTGTTTTTTTTTATTTTTATTTCCAGTATTTTCTACTAAGCTATTCTACCACATGTGAAGCTAACAAGATAAAAACAAAAATCTAAATTCATCCCCCCAAACTTAAGTGAGACATTGTCCTCAATGTTGAAAATATTAGCTAGCAGTAATGCATCAAACAAGTAAGGGAATAGAAGCACAAAAAGTAAGGAAAAGTAAAGAATGAGTTTAGAGCTCCCTGGATGTAGACAAAGAGGAAGAAAGGCCAAGACATGCTCCAAGTAGAAATCTCCATAATTGTTGCAGTTTGACTCCCGGATCGGACACTGAAGACAGAGTTATTTGGCCAAAATTTGCCGGGGCTCATTGCAAAGAAATGAGTCTTGGAGCTCTCGTCAAATCACATAAAATCGACATATTACATGTCAAAAACGGACATTTCTGCTGCAAGTTAGCAAATTCAGTACTCTCTTTCGCTGAGTTGCTGTGCATCACCACTTCATCCTCCAAAAACATGGGTTGCCTCCCATAAGCGCTAAGTTTTAAGTCTTCAGCCAGACTTGGCAAGGATCAAGTATGTGAAGCATCATTAAGGTATAACACCTCCTTTTCTTCACCACTGAATGACTCCAAATAAGGTTTAATTCTATGACCATTCACCTTGAATTTTGTACCGTTTTTCAAGTCTTGAAGCTCTACTGCTCCATGAGAAAAAACTTGCAAGAGTAGATACGGTCCAGTCCACCTTGATCTCAGTTTGCCAGGAAACAAACGAAGCCTGGAGTTATACAACAACACCTTTGTATTTGGTACCAAATGTTTTGGCTTCAGAGCTTTGTCATGAGCTATCTTTGTCTTCTCCTTATAAATTCTTGCATTCTCATAAGCTTCATTCCGTAATTCATCCAACTCATTTAATTGAAGCTTCCTTAAAGTTCCTGCTTCATGAATGCCAAAATTCAACTTCTTTAATGCCCAATAGGTTTGATGCTCCAACTCCACAGGAAGATGACAAGCCTTTCCAAAGACAAGTCTATAAGGAGACATGCCTAATGGAGTTTTAAAGGCTGTCCTATATGCCCAACACGCATCACTCACCTTTAATGACCAATCTTTATGGTTTTGACTCACCGTTTTCTCAAGAATATGTTTAATCTCCCTATTCGAAACTTCGACTTGCCCATTTGTTTGGGGATGGTAGGGAGTAGAGACTTTATGATTAATGTTATACTTCTTCATGAGAGCTGCAAAAGACTTGTTGATGAAGTGTGAACCTCCGTCGCTGATAATAGCTCGTGGTGTGCCAAAACGAGTGAAAATATGCTCCTTTAAGAAACTCAGAATCACCTTATGATCATTGGTCCTTGTAGGCAGTGCCTCTACCCATTTAGAGACGTAATCCACAGCAACAATAATGTAGAGAAAGCCATGAGACATAGGGAACGGACCCATGAAGTCGATTCCCCAAACGTCAAACAATTCGACCTCCAAGATATTTGTCAATGGCATCTGCGACTTTGAGGAGATATTCCCCATCCTTTGGCACCTATCACAGGTTGTAACAAAGGCATATGCATCCCTGAAAAGTGATGGCCAATAAAATCCACTTTGCAATACCTTGAGAGCAGTTTTCTTGGCTCCGAAATGTCCTCCACATGCATATGTATGACAAAAGGTGAGAATACTTTGAATTTCTTCATGAGGGACACACCTGCGAATTATTTGATCAGGGCAGTACTTAAATAGGTATGGATCATCCCAAAAGTAGTGCTTCACTGTAGAGAGAAACCGCTTCTTTTGTTGCTTGTTTAAATCTGCCGGTAGGAACTTGCTCACCAAGTAGTTTACTATGTCAGCATACCAAGGAAGGTTGTCAACAACGAAGAGCTGCTCATCAGGAAAGTATTCATTAATTGGAGTCACATCATCGCCAACATTTTCCTTGATCAATCTGGAAAGGTGATCAGCAACTACATTTTCGGTCCCTTTTTTGTCCTTAATCTCAAGATCAAATTCTTGCAAGAGTAGGATCCATCTTATCAATCCTGGCTTTGCATCTTTCTTCGTTAATAAGTATCTAAGGGCTGCATGATCAGAGAATATTGTCACCTTAGAGCCAATCAAATAGCTCCTAAACTTCTCCAATGCGAAAACCACCGCAAGTAATTCTTTCTCTGTTGTAGAGTAGTTTAACTGAGCATCGTTCAAGGTCCTACTTGCATAGTATATAACATGAGGAAGCTTATTAACTCACTGCCCCAAAACAGCTCCCAAAGCGTAGTCAGAAGCATCGCACATAATTTCGAAAGGAAGATCCCAATCCGGTGCCCGAATGATAGGTGCATGTGTTAATTCCTTTTTGAGAGTTTGAAAAGCCTTCAAGCACTCTTCATTGAACTCAAACACAGCATCTTTAGCCAACAAATCACATAATGGTTTAGTGATTTTTGAGAAATTAGGGATGAATCTCCTGTAAAAGCCAGCATGCCCTAAAAAAGACCGAACTTCTTTAACTGTAGATGGAGGAGGAAGCTTCGAAATTAATTCCACCTTAGCTCTATCAACTTCAATACCCTCTGCTGATATTATATGCCCAAGTACAATGCCCTTCTTCACCATGAAGTGGCATTTTTCCCAATTTAAAACTAAATTGGTTTCTTGACACCGTTGAAGCACTAAGGAAAGATGGTAGAGACATTCATCAAAAGATGAACCAAAGACTGAGAAATCATCCATAAATACCTCTATTATTCTTTCCACCATGTCGGAGAAGACACTCATCATGCATCTTTGGAAGGTTGCTGGAGCGTTGCATAATCCGAAAGGCATTCGGCGATACGCGAAGGTTCCGAAAGGACATGTAAATGTAGTCTTTTCCTGATCTTCTGGAGCTATTGGAATTTGATTATAACCTGAATACCCGTCCAAGAAACAGTAGTGACTATGGCCTGCAAGTCGCTCCAACATCTGATCAATGAAAGGTAGAGGAAAGTGATCTTTTCGAGTTGCACTATTTAACTTCCTGTAGTCAATACATACCCTCCAACCTGTGACTGTCCTTTGAGGTATGAGCTCATTCTCTTCATTTTTTACCACTGTAATTCCGGACTTTTTAGGCACCACCTGCACTGGACTCACCCATTCGCTATCTGAAATAGGATAAATAACTCCAACATCAAGCAATTTCAAGACCTCTGCACGAACCACTTCTTTCATGTGCGGGTTAAGGCGTCTTTGAGGATCTCTAGTAGGTTTAGCTGCATCTTCTAATAGTATTCTATGCATGCATATAGAAGGACTTAACCCCTTAATGTCTGCAATTGTCCATCCCAAAGCTGTTTTATGCTCCCTCAAAACTCTAAGTAATTTCTCCTCCTCTGAGCTACTTAAGTCTGAAGCAATAATCACCGGAAGAGTCTCTGAATCACCAAGATATGCGTACTTCAAAGTCTCTGGAAGAGGTTTCAATTCGAGTGTAGGAGGCTTTACAATAGAAGGGACAAGTTTGGTCTCAGAGTGTTGCAAACGTTCAAATTTTAGAGACCATCTAGGTGGATATGTACCAGCAGCATTTAGTGTTTCTTGTGCCTCCAACACTTTATTATTTTCAAACTTCATTCCTTGTTGAGCAATACACACTTCAAGAGGATCTGTAGAGCTTGTTTCAATGAAAGATTGCTTCACAAGGTGTTGCACCATATCCACACTAAAACAATCATAAAGATCTGCAGGTTTCTTCAAGGCTTCAAAAATTTTCCATGAAATTGTAATATCATGCACTGTCATAGTCAACAACCCTTCTTTAACATCAATTTTTTGTACCTGCAGTAGCCATGAAGGGACGCCCCATAATGAGGGGAAGAGCTTTGCCTCTGATCTCTGTATCTTCCATGTCCAAAACAATAAAATCTGCTGGCAGAATAAAATCTGCAACTTTGACTAGCACGTCCTCTACTATGCCTCTTGGATACTTTACAGAACGATCTGCAAATTGTAGGGAGATATTTATGTTCTGCAAGGGTCCAACACCAAGAGTTTTGTAAACCGAATAGGGCATTAGATTCACACTTGCCCCAAGATCAAGTAAGACTTTCTCAAAGTTTTTCTCTCCAATGGTACATGGGATTGTAAAGCTGCCAGGGTCCTTAAGCTTTGGTGGCAATTTTCTTTGAAGCACAACACTCACTTCTTCTGACAACATCACTTTTTCATCTTTTTCAAACCTCCTTTTATTAGTACAGAGCTCTTTTAAAAATTTTGCATAAGAAGGAATCTGTTTGATGGCATCTAGCAGCGGAATGTTAATTTGCACCTTCTTGAACTGCTCCAATATTTCCCCCATATATTTATCTCTTTTCTCTTGTCTTGCACGCTGTGGGAAAGGTAAAGGAGGGTTGAAAACGTTCTCCTTAGGGGCTGGCCCCTTTAAGGTCTTTTTAGCCTTTGTAGATGCAAAAACATTAGTTTTTGGTACTTTTTCTGCTAGGCAGTCCCCACCCACGAGTTTGGCACCTTCTTTGGTCTCTTCAATGTTGTCTAAAGGTGACAAAGTACTTCTGGAATCAGACCTTAAGACCTGGTCATCTTGGTTCAGGGCCTCCTCTGTTGAATTTTCAACTTCTCCATGCATTACGACCTTGTTATCAATTACTTTTCCACTTCTCAATATGGTAATAGCCTTGGCATGCTCTTGACCTCTTGGATTAACCTCAGTTTGACTTGGAAATTGGCCTTGTCCTCTCTCCATTCTATTTAAAACAGTAGCTATCTGTCCCACCTGAACTTCAAGCTTTTGTCGACTCTTTTCCAAGTTTGATTGGCTTTGTTTCAACGTTGTAACTTCATAATCATACTTTTCTGTTCTCTTCAATATTTGAGCCAACATATCTTTAATGGAAGGGTCTTCTTGTTGCACATGGGGTGGTTGATAAGCTTGCTGATATTGTCTTTGTTGAGGTTGAGAGATTCCAGCTCCTTGATTATTGCTCCATGAGAAGTTTGGGTGTTGTTTCCAACCCGGATTGTAAGTATTTGAATAGGGATCATTCCGAGGTCTCCCATTAAATGCATTAACTAGCTGCACCTCATCTATCATAGGATTTGCTGGGCACATCTCAGTCTCATGGGCATCACTAGAACACAGAGCACAGACTTGTCTTGCTACCTTACTCACCAATGGTGTCAATAACTTAGTTAATGCTGCTACTTGCTCCTCCAAACCTGACCTTGTTTGAACTGCATACATGCCTCCTCGTTTTGTTGATGAAGAATTCAATGCCCTAGGATCTATTACACTGTAATCCCAATGCTGAGAGTTCTCACAAATAGTCTCAAAAGCCTGAATAGATTCCTCTGGAGTTTTATTCATCAAACTTCCACCTACTGTGGCATCGACCATTCCCCTGGTTTGAGGATTTAGTCCTCTATAAAAGTACTCAACCTTTTGGTAATCTTGAAAACCATGGTGAGGGCATTGACGAAATAACTCCTTGTAACGCTCCTAACTTTCATGAAAAGGTTCATCCTCAGGTTGAGTGAAAGTAATAATAGTTGTCAGTAGAGCACTTGTCTTTCTTGCAGGGAAGAATTTTGCAATGAACTTTGATGAAAGATCTGCCCATGAATTTATTGATGCTTCAGGAAGAGAGTCAAACCAATCCTTCGCCTTATCCTTTAGAGAGAATGGAAATAGTCGAAGTCTAATTTGCTCTATGTTAACTTCCGTATAATTAAATGTTGAGCATAAATTGAAGAACTCCTTGACATGCTTGTATGGATTCTCATTCTCTTTCCCATAGTATGTTGGCAAGAGTTGAATAGTTGCTGGTCGAATCTCGAACTGCTGAGTTATGGGTGCTAAGACGAGACAAGTAGGCGCGGTGTAATCTGTAGGAGTAGTATAATCTCTCATGCGCCTTGGTGGTGGTGGGGGTGGTGGATTATTATTATTCGGAGGATCTTGTCCATTGTTTAGAACCAAACCAGCCATCCTATCAGGTGGTAATCTACTGCTCAGTTGTTGCCTTCGTAGATGTCTAAGTGTCCTCTCAAGTTCGTGATCAATAGGAAGAAGATCTGAGTGCTGTGATCGTCTTCCGTGCATAAGCCTTCAAGAATTAGATTTGTGTACCTAGAGCACCATAACACGAGGTTAAATATTGACTTTTAGACACAATGACTAGGAAAAGTAAGCCTAACTCAAATTGGAAAAGGAAAAGAACAGCTTATGTCTAAACACAAAAGGAAAAAGAAATCCTGTTTTGTCAAGGTAAACTTCCAGGTTTGCACACTGTCCACTCTTTTGATGATTTCTCCCGGCTCAAAACTCGGAATCCCAATCCGCTTTTTGCGTTGGAAACTAGACTTCGGTATCTTTCCAGTGATGTATGATACTCCTACACAAATACGAAAATATCAGTTCGTAATCAGCTTTGCAAAATAGTTCCAGAACGTAAAAGAAATAAAAACTGGACTGACTTATTTTAACACAACTTTTTTTTTTTTTTTTTTTCGACTCCAAAAACTAAATAGAATCTTGAATAACAAATCAAGCTAACACAACTAGAATTAAAGTAGGAATTCAATATTTTAAATCAAACTAAATTATCCCCGGCAGTCGGCGCCAAAAACTTGATGGTATTCCTGCAAGTATACAGGGTGGATGTAGTATAGTAATGGAAGAGAAGGGGTTGTCGTTCCCACGAGGATATTAAGTCAATTCACAATATGAAAACCTAAATTAATTAAAACCAAAAACACACAAAACAAGAAACAAGAATCGACTAAAACAAACAATGACTCAAACTAGGACTTATGATTTTCACGGTTTTGAAAGAGTTTATGATAATGGGAAAATTATTCGAAAACAGAAACTTAAAATGTAAATCTAAATAAATTGAAATTGAGAAGAGAGTCTATAATGATTAAAGGTAAGAATATGATGATGATGAGCCTAGGGTGTCGGAATCAACCACAAGCAATCTTATCTACGTTTTGAACCAACCAATGAATTCTTTCGTTTCTTTTGATAACAATTCCCGTATCTAAGTTCAGGTACGACACTTAGACCATAGTTTTCCTTAAGTGTATGATTCTCTCCAGGTACGGCAGAGGTCGTTTATCCTAGCATGCAGTCTATCCAGGTACGACATAAATTTAACATATAGGACTCATTACATTCTAGAAAACAAGGGAATCATGCAAATCATTACTTCAGGTACGACAATAATGTACTTCACAATTCTTTATCTCATGAAGCTAATTTGAATTATATTGCAGGTACGCCTCAAATTCATCCTCTGATAACTAGATGCAAAGCCCTAAAGGTCGCGAATCAATAGAACTTTAACATAAGCAACAATTCAAGCAGAGATTAAGAATTTATCAAAAAGAAACTATTAATCCATCAATTGAATATCAAAACATGTAAATAATCATGCTAGGGCCTCATCCTAGCCCTAGAAAAGAGGTTTAGCTACTTAAAACTAAATAAAACATAGTAGAAAATCTTAAAAACATAAAAGAACTTGTTAAATGGAGATGGAAGGTGAACACGTGATGGCAGCAGCTTTCTTTGGTGAAAATCTGATATTGAATCCCCCTCCTCCATCTTGACACATTCTCCTTTTATAAGGTGCAACTTTTCCTTTTTGCTTTAGGCCTCTGGAACTCCTTAATAACTTAGCACAAAAGAAAGGTGATGTGGCACCCTAAAATTCCAAGGAAACATATGTTGGGCTCTCAAACGGTCCATAATGCTAGATCAATCTTCTCAGAATTTTGCTAAGTCATTCAGGCCTTGAAAACTCGAGCTCTTGGAAACACGTCGCAGATCCGCGTATCGACTGAACTGCCTTTACTTAAACGGCCATATCTCTCTCTAGGAATATCGAAATTATGAACCGTAAAATTCTCCAGAAAATAGACATTCAGGGCTTTCCGTGCATATAAGGCTCGTCTTCTGGTTATCTCTGGATCAGTACATTTTAATCCTCAAAGTTAGCCATTCTGCAGAGGCTGCTTCAGTTTTTAGGATTGCAAAGCACCTTCAATCCTTTTCCTCTCTTTTTCCTTCTTTTTGTCATCCTTGCTCTTCATACCTATAAACACACTAAACTAAGTAAATAGACTATAAATAAGGAGAACTAAACATAAATATCAAGATTAAGAGGCACAACAATATAGGAAAATATGAGCACATCACTCTCTCTCTCTCTCCCCCCTCCGGTTATCCAAGCCCATCTGAACCCTTATCTGAACCTATATATATATATATATATATATATATATATATCTCTCTCTCTCTCTCTCTCTCTCTCTCTCTCTCTCTCTCCCCAATGGCGTCCAGTATGTCTTCGACCTCTACATTGTCACTGCTGGGGCCACGATGAGTCCAGGCTCAACTTGCCATAGAGGAATGTCTCTCTCTTTCGCAAGATCATCCCTCCGCTCACCAAGTACTCACCGGAGACCATTTTGTTGATTGTATCGAATCTGGTACTTTGCTGAGGTGATAATCCAGCCGATCGTCCATCGGTTCGATTTGCAACCATGTTCGACGCAAATGCTTGTAAGGCTCTTTCTGATTTTTACTCTCTCAATTTTGATGGTTTAGCGATAATTTGACTATCTGTGGTGCTTTGATTGTTGAAATTTGATGAATGCCCCTTCGACACTGTCCTTGCTTGATTGTCATTGTTTATGTGATATCTCTCACAAATCTCACTCTTTCGCTTTACGAAGATCAAGTCGGCCTTGTCGATTGGTAAATTTCAATCTCGTATAGCTTAAGTGATTTTGATTTTCGATTCTTACTCGCTCGATTTCTCTAAATGAAATCGAAGTTGATTCTCTCCTTGTCAAGCTTTGAATTTGATCGTTTTGGAGTTGAATATCTGTTTTGTTTTGAATCCGAGATTGAATTCTATGAACTTCATTGAATATGCTTGGAATTTGAAGTTCATTGGTTTGTTACCTTTTTCTATGAATCCGAGTTTGAAGCTTGAATTCAAAAATGTGAAAATATGTATGTGGTTCTTTCAAACCGTGTGAACGATTGGTTTGTTTCCTTTTTCTATCTATAAGAATATTGTTTCAAAAGCTTTTTCAATGGTTGCCTTTTGGACTTGCATTAGCTATTGATCACCAAGTAGGATCATCTAGGCTAGAAGATATTTAAGTCATATGAAGATAAAGAAACCAACTCCTCTCTCACAAAAAATGCCTCATGCATATCCATTGGCTCTTCGATTCCAATCCCTCCAATCTCCCAAATTTAGTAAAGGCTCCGACTCTCTCAATCTCTTCAAAATATTAATCCAAACTCGATCCACTTCTAAGTTTTTTTTCTTCTAGACTTATTGGCTTTGGCATGAAAACTCATAAAGAACGTTTCAAAGTTTCCAGGTTCTTGAACTAAGTTCTACTGTTGCTGATTTGAAATTTTTATAATTATGTTATTTGATGTTTCATGCCTTTTTCATAGTTGGAATGTGATATTTAATAGATTATATTGCATTGACATTCTATTGAATTGGCTTTGTGTTTGATCTTATACACCGTAATGCAGTTTTTGTCAAGTGGTTTTGTTGTGATGCTTTTTTATTAAGATGGTAACGTTGATGAGTGGAAGCAATTTCAATGGAATGATCTTGTCATTTATCTTCATGCCTTTAATCAAACAAAATGGTACACATGACTTATCTTCATGCCTTCAATCATTTCATTTGTATTAGAAGTTGGATTATTTTAGATGCTTTTCTGAGTGATAGCTTTCTTGATGCCTAGGTGGTTTGCAAAGCGTTTCTTACATCCTGATGTAGTTGATTAATATAGTCGCATTCTTCTACGGGATGAGGACCTTGGAGTTGACAATTTCAATCCTCAACGGTACTGTAGCTACATTTCCTTTTAGCGAAGTTAGGATGCTTGCTTGCATTTGAACTACGTACTGTAAAACTCTGTTGCTCAAACTCTATATTGTTCTTCTTCTATAACACTTCTAGGTTTGTGTCCATTGTTCGAAAGGAAGGGCTTGAAATATCACAACCGGCACTTGATTTTTCCAAGACAGAGGTGAACTACATGGAGAAACTTTCGAAAGAAAAGGGGATTCAGAAGAAACTCAGCAAGGATATTTTGCAATATAAAGCTTATATAATCAAGATATTTGCGGAACATAGGCACAATTGGATCTCTGCAGATTTAGAGTTTTAGAAATTTGCCTAGGGCTTAGGATGCAAGTCACTGGTGAATTGTAAACTCCAGTTTATTAAATAAATTAGCTTTTTGTATGTTTTTATGATGTCACTGTTATGTTTAGTTTTCCTTAATAAAACATTACTTTTATAGATCTTTTATAGCACATTCTAATTTTCAGCATCTTTCGAATTCAACAAGTCAATGTCACTGACCATGTCCAAGGTTGATCACAAGTCACTTAACATGTCACTGGCAATTGCATATCACTTGCCAAGTTACTATTATATTCATGTTACTGGTCAGGTCCCATTGCATTTCACTGTAATACAAGTCACTGGCCAAGTCACATTGCATCATTGACCATGTCACTGTTATACACTTGTCACTGACCAAGTTACTGGCCAAGTCATATTGCATATATTCATAGTAATCTCCTCAAGGGAAATGTAGATGAGGAGATATGCCCTCAAGACCAATATAAGTGAGGAGTAATCTCCATAAGGAAAATCTGGATGAGGAGATATCCCCTTAAGGAAAATTTGGGTGAGGAGTAAAATAATTCCCTAAAGGCTAATCTGTGTGAGAAGAAATCCTCTTAAGGCTAATCTGGGTGAGGAGTAATCTCCTCAAGGGAAATCTAGGTGAGGAGATATCCCCTTAAAGAAAATTTGGGTGAAGAGTAAAGTAATTCCCGAAAGGCTAATCTGTGTGAGAATAAATCCTCTCAAAGCTAATATGGGTGAGGAGTAATCTCCTCAAGGGAAATCTGGGTGAGGAGATATCCTCTTAAAGAAAATTTGGGTGAAGAGTAAAGTAATTCCCTAAAGACGAATATATGTGAGAAGAAATCCTCTCAAGGCTAATATGGGTGTGAGGAGAAATCACCTCAAAACCAATATGGGTGAGGAATAATCCTCTCGAGGTGAATCTAGATGAGTAGAAATCTCCTCGAGAGGAATCTGGGTGAGGAGCAAGAATTGAACCAATTTACCTGTGAAAGTAATTTTGATCATGGTTAATTACATGATCAGTTACATATTCAGTTACATAAATTGTAAGTTACATGGTCAGTTACATGATCAGTTACATATTCAGTTACATACATTGTAAGTGACATGTTTAGTTACATGTTCAATTACATATATTGTAAGTTACATGGTCAGTTACATGATCAGTTATATAATCTGTGACATGAGGTTAACACACGTTGCCAAGACTTCTCTGGCCAATGACTTGTCTAGCGACCTGGCCAGTGACCTCACTGACCAGTTTCATTATATGATCCTATAAAGTATGTATTTGAACTAGCAACACTTCCATTTTAGTAAAGCAAACCTAAACAGCATCACACACATTCATTATTTCCATATAAATGGCTATGTTACTGTGCATGTCTCTGTATCAATTACTGGCCAAGTCATGGGCTAAGTCACTGTCAATCTCTGGACAAGTCACTGGCCAGTCCAAGTCCCTAGTTAGTGAGGTCACTGCCCAAGTTATTGTTAACCTCAAGTCATTGGCCATGTCACAGTCATGAACATGTCACTGTCAATCGTTGTCCAAGTCACTGTTAACCTCAAGTCACAGGCAAAGTCACTGCCCATGTCAATGACAAAGTCAGTGACATGATCAGTTACATGTTCAATTACTTGGTCAGTTACATAATCCGTGACATGTAATTGACTATGTCAAAGTCAAGAACATGTCGCTGACTATGTCAAAGTCAATCCCTGGCCAAAACACTGTTAACCTGAAGTCACAGGTAAAGTCACTGTCAATATCTGGCAAAGTCACTATTAACCTCAAGTCACTGGCAAAGGTACTGACCATGCCACTGTCAATCACTGGCCAAGTCACTGTCAATCTCAAGTCATCGCAAAGTCACTGACCATGTCACTATCAATCACTATCAATGCCTGATCAAGTCACTGTTACTTTCAAGTCACCACAAAGTCACTGACCATGTCACTGTCAATCTCTAGTCAAGTCACTGTTAACCTCAAGTCATTGACCAAGTTATGTCACTGGCCATGTCACTAATTATGTGACTAGCAATCCTTGGCCAAGTCACCAATAAAGTCACTGGCCAAGTTGCATGTCACTTACTATGTCACTGTTATACACATGTCACTGTAAACCCTTGGCAAAATCATTGTTAACCTCAAGTCATGGGCAAAGTCGCTGACCATGTCGCTGTTAATTCTTGGTCAAGTTACTGGCCATGTCAATGGCTATGTCACTTACCATGTCATTGTTATACACATCACTGACCATGTCACTGTCAATTCCTGGCCATGTTAATTCTTGGTCAAGTTACTGATAAAGTCACTGACCATGTCACTTACCATGTCATTGTTATACACATCATTGACCATGTCACTGTTAATTCCTGACTAAGTTACTGGCTATGCCACTGACCAAGTTATTGGTCATGTCACTTACCATGTCAGTAATCATGTAACTCTCAAAATCACTATCACTTACCAAGTCATTGTTATATCCATGTCACATTAGTTATGTGACATTGTAAGTCACTGACCATGTCACTGTTATACACATGTCACTGACCAATTCATTGGCCAGTGAAGTTATTAGTCAGGCTAGGTCCCTAGTTAGTTAAGTCACTGTTAATCTCAAGTGACTGGCTATATCACTGGCCATGTCACAGTCGTGAACTTGTCACTGATCATGTAACTGTCATGTCACTGATCATGTAACTGTCAAAGTCACTGATGATCTTCTAAGAACCTTGTTGTATTGTCTAACCATCAGACTATGAACCTCTTCTAAGAATTTCTCACCTAAAGTTGGACAAATACTGCAAGGTATATGTTCTAACAGCTGCATTACATTCATTATATGTCAAACAAAAAAGTATATAACCACCAACAAAATTATGGTGTTTTCTCTCTTTATTCCATTTATAAAAATGCACTTGAGATACAAAAGTATTAGTAATACAACATCACTTTATTCCACCTCAGATATGGCAGCTTCCACTGTAGACTTATGAGCTTTTGCCTTCTCAAATTTAGTGGTTGCATCTTGCCTGCTTTTCACATCAACAGACTCTTTAGCTGAAGCATCTCCTTGTAGAGACTGAGTGTTTTTATTCTATCTGATTCTCCACCTGACTTTCCCAATCTATGAGTGATTTAAGCACATTCACTAGACACTGGCAAGGTCAAGGAAAAAGAGGTCATCCAGCAACTTGTGCTACCATCAATGAATATATAGTAGCAAGAAAGCATATGATGAACTAGCCAAAATTGAGAAAGGAGTAAATCGTTAAACTTACCAGAAGAGATGAACCCTTTATTGAAGTATAGTCTGGGGCGCAACAGCCATATTGGATCTGAATTTTGCATCCCTTGAGATATTCTGGATAGAGTTGTAACCAAATGAAGAGTCAGAATACCTTGCGGTATTAGATGTACAAGAATACCATATTTGGAAAGTATGAAGAACATCATTGGGAGATAGTAGGTAAATTATACCATCCGCTCAAACAAGTTTGGTGCCTCAAGATCACAGTCATAGTTCACATATATGTCAACAAGCATCTGAAGATCCTTACAAACCTTTTCAACCATCCTACAAGCTCGCACCTCATTAGACGACCAGAAAAAGTAATTCAAAATCATAGTGATCACATTAGCCATGTGAAAACTGAGAGTAACATGTTCAAGATACTAGCAATGTGATAACCAGAAAAGGAATTACCTAAGGACACTCATTTTTTGGTTCATAGGTAAATCCAAGCCATCCAGGGACCGGAGAACTATCAAAGGAAAGAAGATGCATATTTCACCCTGAATAAAAATAGTTGGCGTAAAGAACATAATATATCAAGGTAATTTATGTAACTATTTGTGTAAATCATAGACGGACCTTGAGACTTTCTCTAAACCGCAACAAAAGCACTAAAAAAAATTCCAGTTGCATACTGCAGGAAGGAAACTAATGATCAGAAGCAAAAATATCATAGAATATTCTACATAAATCCAATGAAGAATATATGTAAACCTGTAATATGATAAGGAACGGAGAAACTGAAGCTAGAAACAAAGCATATGATAGATTGATAGGTATGCTTTCAGTGTGTTAATGCTTTAGATTTGGGCAGTAGCCCAAGCCTTTGTTTAAAGCTGGTCTGGCGGGCGGACTGCTACTTGGATGTATTGATGACCTCCGCTATCTGTTAAGTGAAATACAAAGGGCTTCAGAGGGAGACCGCGTTGGGCGGTCTTCTCTTCTCTGATGCCTAAGTCAGTCAATGTATTTGTGTTGACATAATAACAGTAGGTAAATAGTTATTGCGTAATTAATGAGGAGAGAGAGGAGTGAACCTTTTATAGGTGGGGAAGAGGCTAATCACTTCCTTGTTTTTGATGTGGGACTGATATGCATCAGTTCCCAGTTTCTGGAGCTTCTGATGCCATCTTGATGCGGCGCGTGGCGACGCGTCGGCGGTGATCTGGGGCTCAGCCGGTAGCTTGCTTGGCTGTGTTTTCGTAGGTTACCCCGCTGGTGGTAGCATGAGCGTGGCTCATTATAGCTAATTATGCTTGGCAAATGCTCATGTAAGTACGTGTAAGTACAAGTCCCCCAAGTCCCCAGTTAAGGAGGGCAATCTTGGTTGGGGAGTTGCCTAGCGGTTGAAGAGTTACTTCAGCTAGACTTACAAAAGCATAATTAGCGTCAGTGCGTTGTCAACAATGGATTTACTGAGCAAACGCTTTATACCCTTTCGGGTGGGCCCCTGCTAGGCCCCCCAGGGAGTCCCCTACTCTCCGGCTAAGATAAACCTCCGTTTTGGCCGGTACATTGTTTGTTGAGGGGAAGTTGCACTGAGCAGAGGGTGTTGGGTAGCGAGCCCAATCTTTGGTACCCTAGTGTCGGGGGTCAACGTGCCTGATCAGGGCTGTCGAAGACTGTTGACATGTCTCGGAGGGACATTGCTTGACTGCAACGCCGCGTGGCGGTTATTGTCAGAGTGAGGCGTTGCCTCGGGAAGCGCCGTTGGTGGCATCCCTCCGCCGATTGAGAGCTTGTTAGAAGCGTCACGGGGATCTCTTTGTGAACTCGACGAGCGGTGTTGAGGTCAACGGAGAGTATTCTGCTTGATGGACGATAGGGAGAAGTTCTGGCAGCGGTGTTGCACTTAGCGGAGACTGTCTCGCTTGTAAGATGAAAAGGGAGAAGTTCCGCTAGCGGTGTTGCGCTTAGTGGAGACTGTCTCACTTGCAAGATGAAAAGGGAGAAGTTCCGCTAGTGGTATTGCGCTTAGCGGAGACTGTCTCGCTTGCAAGATGAAAAGGGAGAAGTTCCGCTAGCAGTGTTGCGTTTAGTGGAGACTGTCTCGCTTGTAAGATGAAAAGGGAGAAGTTCAGCTAGCGGTGTTGCGCTTAGCGAAGACTGTCTCGCTTTTCACGATTTGTTACCTGCGTTTTCGATTGTTGCTTTGGTTAGACGCTTCGTCTGACGGTACCCGACACGTGGCCAGCATGTAGTGGGCTAGCGTGTGGAATAACGTCTCTGCAGCACGCCCGTCTCCTCGCTATTAATGCGAGTGATTATTGATTTTGTAACCTAGGCAATGCCTCGGTTAATCCGGAGAGTAAGTGCGATAGTGGGCCATGTGTACGGTTGTCGTGTGATGTCATTTTTCAGCGGACGACGAAGATTTGTTTAATGTTGACATAAAAGAGAGGGAAACCGAGTGGTTCAACACTTTGCACTTTGAACTGATATCGTCGTCTTTAAGCTACCCTCTGTTATCCGAGAAGAAGATTCGGCGATTCCGTGAAGTTTTCGATCTCTGGAGGACGAAGACCTCTTGCATCGAAGACGAGTGTCCTCGAGCGTACCAGAATTTTCATCTTCGAGGTTGGTATTCTGAACCCATCCCTGTTTTATTGGGTTTTTCGTTTGTCAGTTTCTGTGTTTGCTATTTGTATTGAGTTCTAGCAGTCCCTATTGTGTTTGAGGGTCTAGACTGGGTTTTGGGGGTGGGTGTATGTGTTTGATCAGGGTTTGGGATTCATTTGTTAGCTAGATGGTCGAATCTGGGTTTTGGGTATATATGCGATGTGTTCTTGTTTTGGTGCTTTCTGGGTAAATGTTCTTGGTATTCTTGACCGAAAATTGTTATGGGGTTAGTGTAGATCGGTTTGGAACTAACTTACCTGGGTTTTAGGGTTTGTGATGGCTAGCGTCATAGAAATCTCGAGCAATGAGGATTCCGGGTCTGACGTGTCTCTCAGTGTGGCGGATAGGGTGTTTATTGACTGGTTGCGTCCGTCTGCCCCTACAGGAACCTCACTGTCCGAACCGCTAGACATCGTCCCGCTACAGACCATACCTTGGGAAGTTACCATGGGTCGTGCTGGTCGTTCAGAGAGTTCTAGGGCGAGGGAGGAGGCCGCCGCTCAAAATAGGCTCGAGGAGAGGTTAGCGAGCAATAGCGCTGCTAGCGGTTCTGCTGACGAGGGAGAGACTGGCGGTGGAGAAATAGAGTCCGCCTGGGTTTTGAGTAATGGTACCGCCGTGGATGAGCTAGGAAGGCCCATGACTGTGGCCGCCGTCCGACGTATGAAGTGGGTCTTCCGCCTGCCCGGAGTGGTGCAGCTGCGTTCGCCATCTGTTGAGGAAAAGGCTTCCATTCTGCCGGCGGGGTATGCGGTCGTCCATGAGGCCATCTTCCGCCAAGGTGTCACCTTGCTGCTACTCCCCAACCTCCAGATCCTGGTATGCGAGTTTGGCGTCGCCTTTGGGCAGGTTTGCCCCAATATGTGGCTATTGCTGATGGCGCTCAACTCGCAATGGCACTTATCTGGCTGCAAGGGTCCAACTGTGGCGGAGGTGCTGCACTTCTACGAGTTGGTGTACGTGAGGCGCCAAGGCTGCAGTGGGCAGGTGAACTTGAGCCGCCGCTAGGGGGCGCCCAAGCTAATTGAGAATTTGAAGGACTCCATGTCTGCTTGGCGGGGCACCTTCTGTGTTGCCACGGCGGGGTGGGAATACCAAGCGGGGTTGAATGAGGGGGCACCGTCGTTCAGGATTAAGTCGGAGTTCCAACCTATCCGAGGTTGCCGTCGATCTTCACTGCCCAAAGTTGGCAGCTTTTGTTTGTATTGTGCTTCGTTTTGTTCTAATCATTAACTTTCCTTTTTTTTTTTTTTTGTTGCGGCCTTGCGGTATACTTTGACGCGCAATCTGCTTGACCTACGTCTTCTCACCGGCTGGGAGTTGTTGGTCCGTCAAGGGTTAACTTGCGCACTGGGTAAATGTCTTCCGCTGATCTGTGCCCTAACTCAGTTTGGATGGGGCTAACTGTGTTTCTTCTTGTTTTTTTTTTTTTTAGATTCTCCGCCTGGCAACAAAGCGAGTCGCGACGCATTTGCCAAAGCTATGGACCGCGCAGAGTTGACTGATTTTTTGGAGGGAATGTACGCCCCTGGGCTGGCTGCCCAACACACTGTCGTCGACCCCGAAACACTAGCGGTGAGCCAGGCGGAGGCTCAAGTGATGCTGCCAATGCCGCACTACTCGCATCTTGGCCCTGACGGTTCGCCCTTGGTTCAGGCTGTAGCTGGAACCGATCGCGAGGTTGTCGGCGGGAGCCAAGTGCATGCTTCCCCTGCGCATCCGAAAGAGAGAGCGCCCGTCACCCGACGTGGGTCCCAGAGGGGAGCGAGGGGTTTCGAGGCAGGAAACCGCTACGATTATGGGGTTGGAGCTGCAAGTAGCCTTAAGGTCTGCGCCGCTGGTACCACACTGGCGGTTCTGCAAAGGAGGCGGCGGCAGAACGACAATGAAGAAGAGGATGAGGCTAATAACGCAGAAACCATTGGGGCCCGCCAGAAGAAGAAGACGAAGCAAGCCTCCTAGCATATGACCGTAGCGGTGTCTGGGGAAGCACCGCAGGGCGGGCTAGACTCATTCTCCGCCTACGCGGAGTTTTTGACCGATCCGGAGCGGGAATTCCTGTTCCACCTGCGCAAGAGGCTGGGCTTTGGAGGACTGCAGGGGCGGTCCGCCCAACTGCTGTTCAACAATCGCCGTTCAGCTCGGCGTTCGGCCATTTGTCTGTCGGGCTGCATGAGCTGTTCCTGGCTGTTTCAAAGAAGCCTGAGGCCGAGCGTCAACTGCGGGACGAACTTGAAGGTCTTCAGGGGCAGTTGGCGGATGCTCAGGCTAGACTGGCGGATAAGGAGCAGCGGTTGACCAAGGCGGAGTGTGATGCCTTGGATGCCCGTGGCGAGCTTAGTGTGGCCATTGAGCAAAGTCATGAGCGAAACGACAAGATTAACCGGCTCGAGCAAGATGTGACTCTGCTGAAGGAGCAAGTGGTGACTAAGGGCAAGAAAGTCGACATCCTTCAGAAGGATTCTGCCACCAAGGCCTCAGAGCTAAAAAGGTTGGAGGCTGAGGTAGCCCGGATGAGTGCTAAGAAAGATCGCACTGAGGCAGCCGCTGTAGAGGCGTTTAAGTAGTCTGCGGAGTATCAGCATACTATGATGGAGGCGGCGAAGCGGGGTGCTACTGCCAATGTGGAGCTCCTAAAGCAGAAGGGTGACATTGACTGGGTGAAGGCGTCTTAGCCTGCAAGCACATCAAGTCGGCCTCCCGTGCAGGTAGGAGGGCCTTACGCTGATCCAGGTGGGGTGCGCTCTGGTAGCGGAGAGAGTGATCATGCCCTAGTGGATGACCCTCAGCAGACCCCGGTGCCCACTCAGTCTGAAGTATCCCGAGCCAATATTCTGGCTGCGCACACTCGTCCTGATGGGACCATCATGACACCGAGCCCCACTGCTCGTGGCTCAGACCAGACCAGTCGCCTGTCCATTGTTCAGCCGCCGGTAGGCCTGTAAATGGACCGAGTTCGGATCGGATAGACCTAAATCCAAATCCGTTTACTACAAAAAAAATTCGATCCAAACCCGCTCCGTTAACCCGGCGGATCATTGATACCTCGATCCAAATCCGTATCTGTCGGATTAACGGATACCCGATCCGCTAATCCGATCCGTTTATAATTCAAATATTTTTAAATTTTAAATAGTAATATTAAATTTATATCATAATATCTCATAAGATATTAATAAAATATTAAAATAACATGATCTACATGAAGAGTATCACCAAAAATAAAATTACATTATCAAAAATAAAATTACGAAGACTGCCTCTTAGATTTCTGCAAAAAAGTAATATTAGAAATCTTTAATATTTTATATTTTATATTTTAAAAAAAAAAAATATATTAATAAAAAATAATATTTTTTATTACTAAAACGGGTCGGATCATTAACGAATCGGATCGACCTAAATCCAAATCCGATCCGTTTATTAAACGGGTTAACGGATTCGGATCATTAACGGATCAACGGATCAAAATGTTCGATCCAAACCCGTTTAATAGCTACGGATCTGGAGCGGGTCCGGATCAAAATCCGGTCCATTTACAGGTCTAGCCGCCGGTGGGCGAAGAAACCACTGTCGATGACCCTGACAATCCCTGAAGACCGCCAATTCCCTAGCTTTTTTTTTTTTTTTTTTTTTTTTTTTTTTTTGTAATGCAATGCCTCTAAGGCAATATTTTTGGGCGGGGAGTCCCGACCCTGGATATATGAAGTATTGCTATTTCTTCTGAAATTTTGCCAAGTGTGGGTTTGCGTCTACTGATTGTGTTGTTTGAATGTTGATATACCGCTAGAGTTTTGACTTGTGCTTTTGTTAGTCAACGAAACATTAAAGGAATTAAAATTGTTCCAAGTGCACGATGTAGCTGACGTGGTCCGCCGAATGTTGTCGGTGTTGCCAGTTAATTCTTGTGCTGGACTTGGTGACAATGGTTTGAATAATTCCTCGTTTCATTGATAGCTAATTGATCGGCGTTTACAAAAGCGGGGTTGTACCCGTTGGGTAGCTTCCCTTAGCTAAATATGGAACAAAAATTTAGCTAAGTCAAGATGCTCTTGGGTAGCAGCATAATTATTTGTAATAATACCGAAGGTGTTCGGTATTCCAAGGGTGGGTCGTGGTGACGCCATCCTTGTCAATTAAGTAGAAGGTGCCAGGGCTGACGACCTCCACTATTTTGTATGGTCCTTCCCAAGTTGGGCGGAGTGCCGTTAGCGGTGAAATGACTTCCTTCATGACCCAGTCCCCCAGTTGGAGGTTCTTGGCTTTGACTCTGGCATTATAAAAACGTGATACTCGTTGCTTGTTTTGCAAGTTGTGTAGATGGGTGCTATGCCGTTTCTCTTCGAGGAGGTCTTTGTCGAGGTTGATGCCTTCGCCATTGGTCTCAGAGCGGTAGCTCTCGACTATAGCGGTAGGTTGTGTGACCTCAATAGATAGGACGGCCTCAGTTCCGAACATCATACAAAATGGTGTTACACCAGTGGCAGAAGTTGGGGTAGTTCGGATGGCCCACAGAACTTCCAGGAGTTTTTCCGCCCATAAACCCTTGGCGTCGTCGAGTTTCTTTTTTAGCAGCTTCTTGATGATCTTGTTTGCTGCTTCAACCTGGCCATTAGTTTGGGGGTGGGCGACAGATGCAAAGCTCATCTTGGTGCCCAGGTTGGCGGTGAAAGATATGAGTTCCTTGTTGTTGAACTGTGTGCCGTTATCTATGATGATTGTGTGGGGGACGCCATAGCGGCAGTAGATGTTCTTCCAGAGGAAGTGCGTTACCTTGGCAGTAGTTATTGCCGTCAGCGGTTCCGCCTCTATCCATTTACTGTTGTAGTCGATGGCTACAATGATATATTTGAATTGGCCTTTGGCAGTTGGGAATTTGCCAAGTAGGTCAAGGCCCCACGTGGAGTGGATCCATGGGCCAATAATGATGGACAGGGGTTCCGCCGGGGCATGGGGAAGGTCGGCATATTGTTGACACTTGTGGCAGGACCTGGAGACTTTCCTGGCGTCGTCGCCAAGTGTGGGCCAGAAGTAGCCTTGTCGCATTGTGTGATTGGCCAGAGATCTGGCGTCGGAGTAGTTTCTGCATTCCCCAGCGTGTATCATGGCAAGGACAACCTTCCCCTCCTCTGGGGTCAGACACCGAAGGTTGGGATGGGTGAATCCTTAGCGGTAAAGCTTGCCATTCTTAATGTTGTAGCGGACTGCCCTCCGCTTGAGTTGCTGCGCTTCGACCTTATCAGCTGGCAGTGTGCCATTGCACTTGTACTCAATGATTTCATCCATCCAGTTGGGATTGACCTCAATGTTGAAAATCTCTGCCAGGGTTTTGGTGATGCTTGGCCTATCAAGAAACTCCACCCTTGTGTCTGCCGGACTTTGGTGTGGTTGGGCAGTTGCCAATCTTGACAGTGAGTCAGCCTTTGCATTCTTTTCCCTGGGGATATGTGTGATGGTGTGAAATTTGAATTTTTTGAGGAGTGTCTTGACGTACCCCAGATATGCCGCCAGTTATTGGTCCTTAGCCTGAAAGCTGTCGTTGACCTGGTTGACGACTAGCTGGGAGTCGCTGAATATGTTGACACTGTCGGCCCCTGAATCAATTGCGAGGAGTAAGTCGGTAATGAGCATTTCATACTCCGCCATGTTGTTTGAGGCTTTGAAATTGAACTTTAGCGCGTATTCCACTTTTAACCCTCCTGGTCCTGTCAAGATGACTCCGGCGCCTCAAGCCTAGGCGCAAGCGGAGCCGTCTACATAGAGGTTCTAGTCTGACTGCTGCTGGGGGGCTGGTTCCTCAGCGGTTATTATTTCTGTGTTGGCCTCTGCCCTTAAGTTAGGTTCATCCTGCCGCTTGGTCTGGTAGTTGCCCTGTTGCCACTCTCTCTTCTTGTCAGTGGGCGGCGCAGCAGAGGTTTTGTTAGCGGTCTCCTGATGGCTGGAGGAGGGCTGAGTGAATTTTGCTTGTGCGGGTGGTGATGGTGGGGTTTCTCCATATGTGATGAATTATGCCTGTGCATGGATGACTGCCTCGCTCATGACGTGGTCGTACGTCGCATTTGGATGATTGTAATTGAGATGATAGAGAAATGGTCCCGTTAGGAGTCCTTGCTTGAAGGCTGCCAATGCCATTGTTTTATCAAGATCGCGGCACTGAGATGCCGTCCCCCGCCACCTGGTGACAAATGCCTTCAACGTTTCCTCGGCGCCCTGTTTGACGTTGAACAACTGACTTGTGTTGTGACGTCTGGCTGCTAGGAGGATGAACCGAGAGAGGAAAGCATTTGATAGTCCTTGGAATGAGTCGATGGATCCCGGTGAGCACTCAAAGAACCAACCCATCTCCTTACTATCCAATGTTTTACTGAACAAGTGGCAGAGGGTGGCGTCATCAAATCCCTTGTTCCTAGTGACCTTCTTGAAGGTGTCCATGTGAACGAAGGGGTCGGTCATGCCGTTGTAATGTGACATCTTTGGTGTCTTTGCATAAGCTGATCTGACGGCCTGCAAGATCCTGGCGGTGAATGGTCCTGGTCTAGACGCAAAGAGCTGATTTGGAATTGGCGCTGGGGCACTTGTCTCCTCTCGGTTTAGCCTTTGCTCTAATTACTGCATTTTCTCTAGGATTAAGGCAGTTGTGTCGCCAGTGGGCTCTGCCTGGAGATTCCGCTGAACCAGCTCCCGCCTGGGGACAGGTGGATTGCCCTCGGTCCTGGCCCTAGCTGCTGAACGGTCGGTGTGCGGCTATGACTCTGCTTCCTGTTCCATCATTAGGCTGGGCAGGGGAGGTGGGCCCATTCCCAATATTTCTGGTGGGTTCGGTGGTACCTGCATTTGTATGATTGGTACTGGTACCAATCCGTCGGTATTGGGTCGACTACGTCTGGTGCTCCGCGATTGCTAGCTCTGCGCTGGGTTAGCGTTTGCCTCCAGCGCCCTTTTCAGCTCGTCGAATTATGACATCAGCGTGGCCACTTGCTTTTGGGCCTCAGCCTTCTCTCTGCTCTCTTGTTCGCGCTCTCTGTTCGCCTTGTGGAGGTCCGCTAATGCTAGTTCATACATAGCGGCGAGATCCCAGCTTGGTGGGCGACTGCTGCTTAGTCGTGCCTCTGTTGCAGTCTAGGTCATTGGGACCTGGGATGAGCCCTGGGGTTCCACGCTAGGATTGACCGGCGTATTGAATAGTGCTCGGTTAACGTTAACAGCGGGGTTGGCTGGGTGGGGGTTGCCAGATTGATCCGCTTGCTCCTCAGCGTTTCCCCCGCTACCGTTAGTCATGGTGATTGTTGTGGTGGGATGGCCTTTTGTTCCAAGATTCCCACAGACAGTGCCAATGTTATTGCTTTAGATTTGGGCAGTAGCCCAAGCCTTTGTGTGACGTCCCGAACCCGAATTCACCGGTTTACTAGTCATTTGGACGGTAAACAACTTTTACTGTCATTTCAATGCTTTTAGGGGGCCCTAAAAGTCGACTTTTTGTTCGGGTCAAAATTTAAGAAAATTTCCTTCATGAAAGTTATAGAGGACGTTAAACCGAGCGCGTGCATATGTGGTACGTAGAAATCGGAGTAGTAACAAAGAAGTTATAAGGGTTTTAAGTTAGTGGCAGTTTTGTAATTTTGTGGAATTCATGTCTATAAATAGAAATCTGGACTTTCCATTTCGGGAAAGCCCCGAAAATTTCCAGTTTTCTTCCTCTCGCCGACGTAACTTTCCGGCGTCGCTGCCGCCTCGTCCGGCCACCTATGGCCATGAAATTGATGTCCATCTCTTCGTCTTGAAACAAGGTTTCTATCTATATATGCCTTGCACCCTATCATTCACCATAGACGACGAATCGAAGCCAACAAGTTCACTGTAGCAACTCGGGTTTTCTGGAAAATTTTCCAGATTCCGGCCATCTCCGGCTGCATTTTTGAGCTTGATCGATGCGCCTCGAGATGGGGATGATATTCCTCCAAGCCTTGTTCCACGAATCGAAGGAAAAATCGACGAATCAAAGGTTTAAAATTCTTGACACTGTTCACGTTTCGGGTATAATCTTCACCTTAATTGTTGAGGTAGTTCTAGGCATTTTCTGGCTTGGTTGTAGTTGAAAGAATCAATGTGTGTGTTGAGAAGGTGCTACTGCCAAATTTTGGTGGCCATTAGAGTTGGTGGCAGCGGCGGCGGCGCCGCCACTGTTGGCGGCGGTAGCGGCGGCTAGGGTAGCTTTTTAATTTCAATTTCTGGCTAGTTGAATTCTATAATTATCTTAGAACTTATATATGAAGTTTGGTGAGGATTGGTGGAGTTTTGAATCGGTTATAAATTTCTAAAGATTTGGATTTCGATTAATGTTAATCGTGAATCCGGTTGTCGGATTTCCTCCATAATTGTTATATAGTCTGAAATCGACGAGTGGGCAGTGTTGGTGAAGTTTGGTTGGATGTGGAAGAGAATTGGAGAAGTTGAGGTGTTGGGTTTTGAGACTTAATTATTGATTATCGTAAAATTATTTTCCGTCCGGTAATTATTTATGTACAAATAATTGTGTACAGGGCGACGTACCGAGCTATTGCTTGACGAAGGAACTCGTATGCATGGTCGCCTAAATAGTACTGTGAGTGGACATTTATTTTTAAATTAATTGTGCATGCAGTATATTAGCATTTTCCGATTGAGATTTAATTTATAATTTGAATTATTGAGTTTTATGGTTTTATGAGATTTAGTTTATCGAGATTTATTTATGAATTACGAGATTAGTATTGAAATTCCTTCCCAAGGGCTTTTAGTAGATTTTTGAGATAGTCATTCATGAGTTATTGAGTTGAGGAATGATTTTCGGGAAGTGACTGATTCAGAAAATATTATGAGAATTTTGGATTTCGAATATCAGTTTTTTTTAGGATTCACGAGTACGAATGTTTCATCGAATATTTGAGCATGATTGATTTATCGAGATTTATTGAGCTTTGAGCTCCGTAATTATCAGCTTTGAAGTTAGATTGAGTTTTCTTTCCGAAAGCATTTATTGATTTACAGAGTATTTGATTTTATGCTTTCGAGGATGCTTTCAAGGATTTATTGAGATTTTGAGGTTATTTTCAGTTTCTTGAGGAGGCTATTCAGTTTATTAAGGAGGCCAGTTTTGGCGCATGCGTATCTTACCTAGTTGGCAGTCCCTTCTAGGTAATAGTCTGGTTGGCAGTCCCTTCCAAACTACAGCCCGGTTGGCAGTCCCATCCGATGCGTCACCTGGTTGGCAGTCCCTTCCAGATGACATGAGGTTGTTAGTCGGCAGTCCCGTCTACTACCTGTGGTTAGTCGGCAGTCCCGTCTACTGCTTGTGGCTAGTTGGCAGTCCCTTCTATCCACCGCCTCCTATTCCGGTTGGCAGTCCCTTCCGATGCGTCATCTGGGTGGCAGTCCCTCCTAGATAGCATGAGATGACTAGACAGCAGTCCTTTCTAGTCATCAAACGAGCCTCATGAAAAGGATGTTCTTATAAGGATTGGGGATGAGATTTTAAGAGGTTTCAAGATGTTCTTGTTACGTGATTGAGATTTCAGTAAAGAGGATGATTAAGAGTGTTTTCAAGATTGTTACTGCATGCAAGATTTTAGAGAATAACTTGGGAAAGCATTAAGTTTTACTTATACATTTTAAAGTACTTATTTTTCGTCCACTCACTCTAACGGATTTTAAATGTTTTCCCCTGGGCCCTTCTGTTTTAAATGCCCAGTTTGCAGGCCAGTTTAGCTTGAGGTCGAGCGTACGTGGGGTTGAGGCATAGCTATCATAGCTTCCGCATTATAAAAGCATCGGTCATTTATCTTGTTTTCTATTCTCTTGTACGCCTGTACATTAGATTGCTCTGATAACCTATGAGATTAATATTCTTAAATTCATAATTGTTTATGAAATGAGAGATGTGAGATGTTGTGATATAGGGAGCAGGGTGGCTCCAGGAGAATAAGAATGGATGATTTAGAAGTGTGGATGTTTTTCTACAGGTTTTGGGTTGTCCATTTTTAGGGGAAGTTCTGTCAAATTTTTGGTAGAATTTCTTCTAAAGTGGGCCCCGCAGGGCCTCTTCGGATTTCAGGGTGAAACCCGGGGCGGGTCCTGTCACTTTGTTTAACGCTGGTCCGGCGGGCAGACCGCTACTTGAATGTATTGATGACCTCTGCTATCTGTCAAGTGAAATACAAAGGGCTTCAAAGGGAGACCGCGTTGGGCGATCTTCTCTTCTCCGATGCCTAAGTCAGTCAATGTATTTGTGTTGACATAATAACAGTAAGTAAGTAGTTATTACGTAATTAATGAGGAGAGAGGAGTGAACCTTTTATAGGTGGGGAAGAGGCTGATCTCTTCCTTGTTTTCGATGTGGGACTGATATGCATCAATTTCCAGTTTCTGGAGCTTCTGATGCCATCTTGATGCGGTGCGTCAGCGGTGATCTGGGGGTGAACCGGGGCTCAGGCGGTAGCCTGCTTGGCTGTGTTTCCGTAGGTCACCCAGCTAGAGGGAATTAGTACTACTGGCGGTAGCATGAGCGTGGCTCATTATAGCTAATTATGCTTGGCAAATGCTTATGTAAGTACGTGTAAGTACACAGTGAATCAATAAAATGGAAGTTCCTAGTAAATGGATGACCAACTCCTTCCAACAAACCCTGAGAGACCAAGTAATAAATCATATTATTCAAAAAACACTGAAAATAAGTAAAAGGAAAGCTCCTTATATAAGTCAATGAATAGGAAGTCATCTTCATAGATTATACATATCTTCCTTTCTCCATCCATAGTCTTAGAAAGAGGAAGCTCATACTTAATAAGTTCAAGAAATTACTTTTAAATAAAACTTTCAAGTTATTTAACAGTATTAGTTGCTTTGTATGTTAGCATCTATCCATAAAAGCATGCACTTAAAATCACAAATAATCTTTAATATAACCTGTAGAAGCTCAAGAGATAAAATCCTCGTCTTCAAAGTGACTTCATTGTTATCTTCCTTCATGCCCATCTGCAGACCAAGTTTCGAAATTTATATAGGAGGCTTCAAGTTGCTTAAATAACTCAATAATTAGAAGACAGTGTACAAAAACACAAACCACAGGGTTCGGAAAACAAGTAAAGCATCACGTTGAACTATGGTCATACTCTCCAGGTAAGTCCCTCTTTTAAAATAGCGCATCAGTTTGAAGCATTACAAATAAATGTGAAAGACTGGGTTTGTCAGGAATGCAAAAGAGAGATCTCAACATATAATATCATATATCCAAACTTGGTTATCTTTTTGCCATCTTCATGATGCACAGCTTTGTGATTGGCTCCCACATTCATGGCCATTGAGCATTTGTTTGAACTTTATTCCTTCTAAAAATATATGGCTCCTACATTATGTCTACAATAGCCTAGGGTTTACAAACACTTCACATTAAGTTCCTGAACTACATACATAAACTGACAGGCATTAATAATCGGCACGCAAACACAAACACAAACCTCATAAGCATTCACGAAAGTTTCCATAGACTGAAGTAAGCTATATATCCCTTTAGCTCTTTTTGCTTGTTCTCCAAAATAGTATTATCATTCTGAAGGTAACTAACCTTCACCAAACCAAAACAAACACAATCAGAAACCCAAAAACAGAGTCAATTTACAATCGCGGTCACTACTATTTCTCACAAGCATCTCATCAAACACCTTATCTGCTCAAAAATCTATGCCTAATTAATTCGGCCTGAAATTCCTGCAACCTCCGGCCATATTCTTCATCGGATTGCTTCATCGAAGTGTTCATGATTCAAAACTACTCAAACCAAAGAAAATCGCATGACGCTAAATCATCTGGATAAATTCTTCCAGATCAAACATGTTACTTCATTTTCCTCTTTCACAGTTTCACAGAGAAGTTACCAATAATCATACAAAACACAAAGGAACAGCGAGAATAATAAAAACGAAAACGAAAATTTCTGATGCGATTGAAGAAAGGATAAGAAGCACTCACAGATTACCGATAATGCAAAAACCAAAGCTCTGAATTTTCAGCTCACCGCTCTATGATCTACCACGACTTGCACACCAGAGAGGTCGAGTTTCGATCTCCGTCCGACTGCAGGAACGAGAACACATGCTCCAGCACCTCCTCAGGGGAATGACCGCGTGCTCCATTTTCAACATTTTCTAAGCTCGAAATCGATTTCAAATCCAAACAACGTCGTCCTGCTCCGGATGCAAAGCTAGGGCAAAGAAACAGAGAAGAAGAAGAAGCACGCCATTGGAGAGAGAGTGACAGAGAGAGTTGGGATAAAAAAAAGCTCCGATCAAAATAGAATCAAGGTTTTAGGTTTTGATCATATAATCGTCTTCTATCTTTTGGATTTCTAATCGGAGCTCTATTTGGGATTTCTGATCAAAACGAAGAAGATTTGAGCTATGAGATTCTTCAATATAAAGTTATAAACATGTATCAGGCTTTAAGGGTAGAATCGGAATCAAAAAAATGGAAAACTAATCTTTCTTAACATTACCTCATTATTCATAAGGACTAAATTAATATTATTAACAATTCAAAATGGACTATTTTATCAAATGGAAAACTAGGTGATCTTTTTATCATTTCACACTCTAATATGACTTTTTCCATCATTTCCCTTAATATCATCGCTACAAATCACAAAAGAAATCCAATAAATAAACCAAATAGAATCCGAAACCAACCCAAGTATGGTGAAGAAAACATTCAAAAATAGTACGTAAAATCCATAAAGCTTCCCCAAAATCTAGCAAATGAAGGCACGAGTACGATTCCCAACCGTACTCGAAAAAATTTCATGATAAATCAAATAAAATTCAACGATGTGTCCCACACGCCAAAATATTCTCAAATCAATAACAAATATGCGAGATTAAAATTATAAATCATATATCATAACAATATCCAAATCCGAAAGTCAATAAATAATAGATATATATATATATATATATATATATATATAATAATTCCATCAAAAATCCCATTTTCGAAAATCTTTCGGAAATCTCAAAACTGACAAATAAAAATATCATCAATTCCGGAAATCACCTCAAAAAACAATTCGTCAAAAATTCTTTAGAAATCGTAAATCATTTTCAAAAACCAATTCAACATGCTCAATATCTTTTCAAATATATAGTAATATCATTTCCGCAAATCACAAAAGAAAGTTCAATAAATAAACCAAAATAGAATTCGAAACCAAACCATAATCCAAACTCAATTCGTATTCCAACGCAAATCATATGCTCAAATAATTGAAACGATTATTAATAAATCAATAATTCAGAAAATAATTGCATGCATCATTTAAAATCAAGGTCCACTCACAATACAGCTTAGGCGGTCATGTGTAAGGCTTCCTTTGTCGAGCAGTAGCTCGGTTTGTTGTCATGTACAAAATTATAATTCATAAACGACGATTCAAAATTAAATACGACTCTAAAACAAAACCAAAAAACCCATCGCATAAGTAATTCGTCGAATATCCTAATTCACACAGCATTCAATCCAAACTTCAAGGGTTTCGCCAACTTAATTATTTTAACATTCCAATGAAAATTGAAGACGATCCAATGGTCAGATCTCCTCAAATCACAACCAAAAATCTGAACTTCAGAAATTCTCATCAATCCCAAAGTTCGTCGTACGGCTACCAAACTACACCCACATGCTCGTAACAATGAGCTCAACCCAACAGACTAAAGCAGGGCACTAGGAACAGCTGGATTCTCCCCCGCACACCTTGACAAGCGACTGCGGGTGGGCTCCACACGCTGTCAACTTCAACCCCAAACTGGGTCACCAAACCTATATCAAAATGTTCCTTACAACATCCCCAACAACTTTCTCAACTAAACATTGATCAATTTCAAGTCTTCAAGTCAAAATTTACCACGAAAGAAAACCGTCCGAGTTTTCCCAAAAAGTTCTTAAGCTTGATTCTCCTTCCTTGCTTCGAATTGTCCCAAGCCTTTTGGAGGGATTGATCAGCATCTAGAAAGCTTCAAATCCCAAGTAATTTCATTGCCGGAGGTGGTCGGAATTGAAAGGTCCGTCCGGATCAAGCTCACGGATCCGAATTGCCTTTATCTCTTTGTTAATGCTCAAGTCCGGCTGTAGCCGATTCCTTGCTTAACGCGGGTCCGGTGGGCGGACCGCTACTCCTAGGATTAGGTGATTCCTGTTTGCTGCAACACGATAGACAGGGCGTTAGAGGGAGACCGCGTTGGGCGGTCTTCGCTTCTCCGATGCCTAAATCAGTCACTGTATATGCGCAGCATAACAATAAATGAGTAGTAATTGCGTAATTAATGAGGAGAGAGGAGAGAACCTTTTATAGTTGAGGAAGAGGTTGATCTTCTTCTTGTTTCCGATGTGGGAAGGATGTGCTTCGATTTCCAGCGTCTGGAGCTTCTGATGCTATCTTGACTCGGCGCGTCAGGGGTGATCTGGAGGCGGTCCAGGGCTTAAGCGGTAGCCTGCCTGGCCGTGCCTTCGCAGGTAACTCTGGCGGTACAATGAGCGTGGCTCATTATAGCTAATTATGCTCGTTCTGGCACATGTAGGTACAAGTCCCCCAAGTCCCCAATCAAGGAGGGCAATCTTGGTTGGGGAGTTGATCGGCGGTGTGAAGCGTTACTTCCGCTAGACTTGCAACAGCATAATTAGCGTCAGTGCGTTGTCAACCATGGATTTACTGAGCGAACGCTTTATACCCTTTCGGGTGGGCCCCTGCCAGGCCCGCCAGGGAGTCCCCCACTCCCTAGCCAAGACAAACCTCCGGATGGTCGGCAAATTGTTTGTTGAGGGGAAGCTGCGCGGAGCAGAGGGTGTTGGGTAGCGAGCCCAATCTTAGTACCCAGGTGACGGGGGTCAACGTACCTGATCAGGGTCGTCGTCGACTGTTGACAAGTCCCCGTGTCCCGTAGGGACGATCTGACCGTAACGCCGCTTGGCGGTCGTTGTCAGAGTGAGTCGTAGCCTCGGGATTCGCCGCTGGCGGATACCCCCCGCTGGATGTATCAGGAAACAGCGTCGTGTAGACGTGTTTGGTGGTAGTTAGTGAGCAGAGTTGCGATCAGCAACGCACATGGTTTGCCAGATGGAGAGGGTTGTGCCGGCAGTGCCACGTATAGCAGAGGCTGCCCCTTGCTAATTGACAAGTGGAAGTTTTCTAGCGGGGATCCGTTCATAGGAGAATTCGACAGGTGTCAAGTGAGAAGTTCAACTGGCGGGGTTTCGCTCAGCAGACTTCGACACTTGGAAGCTGACAAGTGAGAAGCTCCGCTGGTGGGGTTTCGCTCAGCGGGCTTCGATACTTCGAAGATGACAAGTGAGAAGTTCCGCTGGCGGGTTTCGCTCAGCGGGCTTCAACACGTGGAAGATGACAAGTAGGAAGTTCCGCTGGCGGGGTTTCGCTCAGCGGGCTTCGATACTTGGAAGATGACAAGTGAGAAGTTCCGCTGGCGGGGTTTCGCTCAGTGGGCTTCAACACGTGGAAGATGACAATTAGGAAGTTCCGCTGGCGGGGTTTCGCTCAGCGGGCTTCGATACTTGGAAGATGATAAGTGAGAAGTTCCGCTGTTGGGGTTTCGCTCAGCGGGCTTCAACACGTGAAAGATGACAAGTAAGAAGCTCCGCTAGCGGGGTTTCGCTCAGCGGGCTTCGATACTTGGAAGATGACAAGTGAGAAGTTCCGCTGGCTGGGTTTCGCTCAGCGGGCTTCAACTCGTGGAAGATGACAAGTGGGCAGTTCCGCTGGCGGCATTTCGCTCAGCGGCATCCGCCGACGATTGGTGCCTTCCTCCCAAAAGTAGTGACTTCTACCAGACGCTTCGTCTGATGGTGGTTGACACGTGGCGAACCCCTAAAGGTTTAGCGTGCGGAGGCGTGTCTCCTCCGCCTAGCCGTCTCCTCGCCATTAATGTTAGTAATGATGGATTTTGTAACCGAGGCGACGCCTCGGTTAATCCGGAGAGTAACTATAGTTGCGGGACACGTGTACGGCTGACGTCTGATGTCATTTTTAAATGGACGGCGTAGGACCGTTTGACGTTGACATAAAAGGGGGGGAAGTGAGCACTTTTGACACTGCTCCAAACTTTGAACTGTGCTTCGTCGTCTTCAAGCTTTCTGCGTCTGAGATCGGGGAAGAATGTTGAGGCGATACTGCCGAGTTTTTGTACGTGGATGAACCGACGACCTCCGGCTCCGAAGACAAGTGCTCACACTGCTGTCAGAGACTCCATCGTTAAGGTTGGTATTCTAACATATCCCTGTTTCATTGGATGTCTGGAATGGTGATTTTTGGGTTTTTGGGTGTTTCTGTGGTATGTCCTTTGTTGACGTGTTGTGAGGGTGTGAGAGTGGGTTTGGGGATGGGTTGCTGTATTCAACAGAATTGGGGTTTTTAGGGATTTTCTAGATGGTCGAATCTGGGTTTGAGTGCGTTTGTTCATGTTTTGGTATTTTCTGGGTTAAGTGTTGTTGATGTTCTTGGGCACTGACTGATATAGGGATGGGTTAGATCCTGTGTGAGCTAACTGATTTGGGTTTTAGGGTTTTGGGATGGGCGATGTCATAGAGATTTCGAGCAGTGAGGATTCCGGATCTGAAGTGTCGTTCAGCGCGGCGGATAGAAATTTTATTGACTCGTTGCGTCCGTCTGCCCGTGCAGGAACCTCACTGCCAGAACCGCTAGAGGTCGAGCCACTATAGACCATTCTGTGGAACGTAGATATGGGTCGTGTATCGCGTCCGGAGAGTTCTAGGGCGGGGGAGGCTGCCGCTGCACACACTTTGCATGAAGAGCGGCTAGAAAGCAATAGTGCCGCCAGCGTTTTCGCTGGAGGGGGAGGTGTAGCGGGAGAGGATACCGAGTCGGCGTGGGTGTTCGAGGACGGCACCCCCGTTGACGAGGCGGGAGGTAGGATGACCGCTGCTGCGGTCAACCGGCTGAAGCGGGTGTTCCGGTTGCCCGGCGTGGTGAAGCTGCGTCCGTAGACGGTAGAGGAGAAGGCTTCGATCCTACCAGTGGGCCACGCCGCGGTGTACGAGGCTATATTCCGTGAGGGAGTGACCCTCCCGCTAGTGCCCAATCTGCAGATCCTGCTGTGCGAGTTCAGCATCGCCTTTGGGCAAGTGTGCCCCAACATGTGGCGGTTACTGCTGGCGCTGAACTCGTTGTGGCGGTTGTCTGGTTGCGAAGGACCGACCGTGGCGGAGGTATTACATTTCTACAAACTGGTGTACGTGAAGCGCCAGGGTTGTAGAGGGCAAGTAAACCTCAGTCGTCGTCAAGGAGCGCCCAAGCTGATCGAGAACCTGAGGGACTCAATATCGTACTGGCGGGGTTCCTTCTGCATTGCCACGGCGGGGTGGGAGTACCAAGCGGGGTCCAACGAGGGGGAGCCGACGTTTAGAATTATGTCGGAGTTTTAGCCCATCCGAGGTTGTTTGTCGTTTCCGCTGAACACGACTGGCGGGGTTTCTGTTTTTTTTTTTTTTGTGTACACTACTGATGATGACCTTTTTTTTTTTTTTTTTGTGCAGCAGGGTTGCGGTACAACCTGACTGGTGAGGAAGAGTGCCGGGTAGCACGCATCAGGGGTTGCTGGCGGAATCGCAACTTGCTGGACTTCCGTCTCCTTAGCGGGTGGGAGTTGTTGGTAGCTCAACAACTGACGCGTGCCGTTGGTAAGTATTCTCCGCTGTATAGCACCTTTTGTGAGGTTGTCTCATGCTAACCGGCCTGCCACTATTTTTTTTGTAGAGACTCTGCCGGGAAACAAGGCGAGCCGTGACGCTTTTGCAAAAGCCATGGACCGCGCTGAAATCGACAACTTCCTGGAAGCCATGTATGCCTCCGGGATGCCGGCGTAGAAGACAGTGGCGGACCGAGAGACGCTGGCGCTGAGCCAGTCGGAGGTTCCTGTGGTGTTGCCAATGCCGCACCACTCTCATCTTGGTGGTGACGGGCGGCCTGCCGTTCAGGCGGGGACTGGCATGGTGAGTGAAGCGGCGCTGCGGAAAGAGAGAGCGCCGGCCCTGCGGCGCGGGCTGCCGAAGAAAACAGTGCTCCCAACCGAGGGTGTTACCATAGCGGGGTTGGAGCCGCCGACGGGGGGTTCGATGCCTGCAGTTGCTGGAAGCACGCGGGTGCTTCAGCGAAAGCGCCGTCAGCCCGACTCGGGTGGGGAAAAGGAGGAAGTGGAGGTAACCGGGGCCCGCGAGCAGCCAAAGAAGTCGTGGCAGGCTTCGCCCGAGGCTCTCGCTGACGTGGTGAAAGCGGTGGGTACAAGCGGCTTGGACTCATTTTCCGCCTACGCCGAGTTCCTCAACGACGGTGAGCGGGACTTCCTGTATCACCTTTGCGAGCGGCGGGGGTTCGGCGGCTTGGAGGGGATTGTTTGGTCGACCGCCGTCAGCGAGTCGCCCTTCAGCACAGCCTTTAGGCACATCGCCGTTGGGCTGCATGAGATGTTCCAGGCGGCGTCAAAACAGCCCCTGGTTGAGCGGGAGCTCAGGGAGGAGGTGGCGGGGCTACAGAGGGACTTTGGGAAGCCCCAGGAACAGTTGGCTGACGTCGAACGACGCTTGACAAAGGCCGACTGCGATGCGGCAGACACCCGTGGCAAGCTGAACGTTGCCATTGAGCGGCACTTGGAGCGGAACAAACAGTTCGCCAAGCTGGAGCAAGACATGTCCCTGCTGCGGGATCGGGTGGCCGCCAAGGATAAGAAGGTTGAGATCCTTCAGCGGGAGTCCGCCGCCAAACAGGCCGAGGTTAAGCGGCTAGAGGGTGAAGTCGCTCGCCTGGAGGCTGAGGGGAGCCGTGCTGCAGCCGCTGCTGTTGAGTCATACAAGCAGTCAGCAGAGTACAAGAAGGCGCTGACCGACGCAGCGAAGGCTGGTGCTCTGGCCAACGTGGAGATGCTGCAGCAGAAGGGCGCCATCGACTGGGCGAAAGTGTCGCTGCCGGTCGTGCAGCCATCCAAGGAAGCTCCGCCGACAACAAGTACCGCTCCTATTGCCGCACCTGGTCACGTTGAAGGAGCCTGCTCGGGTAGCGGGGAGAGCGGCGGGCTTCTAGAGGGCAACTCTCAGCGGACGCCTACGCAGTCAGAGGTGTCCCGCGCTGGGTTCTTGGCGGCCCACACCCGGGCGGATGGCACAATAGAGACCCCCAGTCCCACAGCCCGAGGGTCCGACCAGACGAGCCGTTCCCATCCGCCGCAGGCCGCCAGCGGAAATGCCGAAGGTAGCAGAGCCGACCTCGCCAACCCTGCTAATCCTGCCAACCCCGCCAACCCTTGTAAATAGGAGTAGGAAAGTTTTTGTAGCCGCTGAGGCAGGAACCCAAGCTCCTATACTTGATTAAAGGAATGCTTTTGGCCATGAATGAAACATTAAAGGAATTAAAATTGGTCCAAGTGCACAATGTAGCCGACGTAGTCTGCTGACTGGCGTTGCCAGTTGCCCTCAGTGCTAGACTTGGTAACAATGGTTTGAATAATTCCTCGTTTCATTGATAGCTGTCTGAACAGCGTTTACAAAAGCGGGGTCGTACCCGTTGGGTAGCTTCCCTTAGCTAAATATTGAACAAAAATTTAGCTAAGTCAAGATGCTCTTGGGTAGCGGTATGACTATTTGTAGTAATACCGAAGGTGTTCGGTATTCCAAGGGTGGGTCGTTGTGACGCCATCCTTGTCTATTAAGTAGAAGGTGCCTGGGCTAACGACCTCTACAATTTTGTATGGACCTTCCCAAGTTGGGCGGAGTTTTGTTGGCGGTGGTATGACTTCTTTCATTACCCAGTCCCCCAGTTGGAGGTTGCGGGCTTTGACCCTGGCGTTGTAGAAACGTGATACCCGCCGCTTATTCTGGAGATTGCGCAAATGGGCTGCGTCTCGCTTTTCCTCTAGTAGATCCCTGTCGAGGTTAACGCCGTCGCTGTTGGTCTCGGGGCGGTAGCCTTCGACCCTAGCGGTTGGTTGGGTTACCTCGATAGGCAGGACAGCCTCAGTTCCGAACATCATACAAAAGGGGGTTTCACCTGTGGCGGAGGTTGGGGTTGTTCTGATGGCCCATAGAACCTCCGGGAGCTTCTCCGCCCACAAACCCTTTGCCTCATCGAGCTTCTTCTGTAACAGTTTCTTGATTATCTTGTTTGCTGCTTCGACCTGGCCGTTGGTTTGGGGATGGGCGACCGATGCAAAACGCATCTTGGTGCCGAGATTGGCGGTGAAAGAGATGAGTTCCTTATTGTTGAACTGTGTGCCGTTGTCTGTGATGATTGCATGCGGGACACCGTAGCGACAGTAGATGTTCTTCCAGAGGAAGTGAATTACCTTGGCAGTAGTTATTTCCGTCAGGGGCTCTGCTTCTATCCATTTGTTGTTGTAGTCGATGGCGACAATGATGTATTTGAACTGACCTTTGGCGGTTTGGAATTTTCCCATCAAGTCCAGGCCCCACATTGAGTGAATCCAGGGACTGACGATAACCAACAGAGGTTCCGTCGGGGCTTGTGGAAGATCAGCATATTGTTGGCATTTGTGACAAGATTTTGATATCCGTCGGGCGTCATCACCAAGCGTAGGCCAAAAGTAGCCTTGTCGCATTGTGCGATTAGCCAAGGATTTGGCACCTGAATGATTTCCGCATTCCCCGCCATGTATTGTTGCCACCACGACCTTTCCCTCCTGTGGGGTTAGACAGTGGAGGTTGGGGTGAGTGAATCCTTGGCGGTACAGTTTGCCGCTCTGCATGTTGTAACAGGGCTCTCCGCTGGAGCTGTCGCGCCTTGATCTTGTCCTCTGGCAATGTCCAGTTGCGCTTGTACTGAATAATTTCATCCATCCAACTAGGATTGGCCTCAATGTTGAAGATCTCCGCCAGGGTTTTTGTGATACTTGGCCTGTCCAGAAACTCCACCCTTGTGTCTGTTGGACTCTGGTGTGGCTGGGCGGTTTCCAGCCTCGCCAGTGAATCAGCCTTGGCGTTCTTTTCCCTGGGGATTTGTGTGATGGTGTGGAACTTGAATTTTTTGAGCAGCGTCTTGGCGTACCCTAAGTATGCCGCTAACTGCTGGTCCTTGGCCTGAAAGCTGTCGTTGACCTGGTTAACGACCAACTGAGAGTCGCTGAAGATGTTGACACTGTCGGCCCCTGAATCAATGGCGAGGAGTAGGCCGGCAATGAGTGCCTCATATTCTGCCATGTTGTTAGAAGCTTTGAAGTTGAATTTCAACGCATACTTGACGCGAAGCCCCCATGGTCCTGTTAAGATGATTCCAACGCCGCTGGCCTTGGCGGAAGCGGAACCATCCACGTGTAGGTTCCAGTCTGATTGGGGAGCCGGCTTCTCGGCCGTAACCATTTCCGTTCCGGGCGGTACATCAATCTTGGTTTCGGGTTGACGCTCGGTGAGCTCAGCAATGAAGTCTGCCACCGCCTGGCCCTTCATGGTGGTTCGTGGTTTGTAATCTATGTCAAACTCGCTGAGCTCAATGGCCCACTTGCTGAGGCGCCCCGAATGTTCAGGGTTCTGCATTACTTGTCTCAGCGGTTGATTGGTTAACACATGGATTGTATGGGCTTGGCAGTACCGGCGGAGGCGCCTGGCGGCAACGATGAGTGCGAGAGCAAGCTGCTCCAATGGAGGATACCGTGTTTCTGCTCCATTCATGCCCCTGCCGGCATAGAAAACTGGGATCTCGTCCTGGCCCTCCCACCGGACGATGGCGCAGCTCACCGCTGATTGAGATACCGCTAGGTAAATGTACAATGTTTCTCTTTGGACAGGAATGGAGAGGAGTGGAACTGCCGCCAGGTATTCCTTCAGGCCTTGGAACGCCGCCTGGCACTCTGGGTTCCAATCGATGACCTTCTTGTGGGTTGTTTTAAGGACTTTGAAAAATGGGGCACACTTGTCGGTCAGTCTGGAGATGAATCGAGACAGGGCGGTTAGCTTGCCCTGGAGGCATTAGACGTGCACCTTCCATTCCGGGTCCTTCAGGTTGAGGATGGCTTGTACCTTGTCAGGATTGGCCTCGATGCCCCGCTCACTAACAATATACCCCAGAAATTTACTGGCGGTGACGCCAAAGAAACATTTCTCCGAGTTGAGGCGCATGCCGTAGGCCAAGAGGATGGTTATTATGATTTTCAGGTTTGCCACATGTCCGCTGGCCTTTATACTCTTGACCAACATGTCGTCTACATAGACCTCGATTATCCTGCCCAGATGTTCCGCTAACATGGCGTTCATCAGCCGCTGATAAGTTGCCCCTGCGTTCTTCAAACCGAAAGGCATCACATTGTAACAGTATAAGCCTTTGTCGGTGGTGAAGGTGGTGTACTCCTGGTCGTCGGGATGCATCCTGATCTGGTTATAGCCGGAGAATGCATCCATCATGCTGAGGAGCTCGTGTCCAACGGTTGCATCGACGAGTTGATCGATGCGGGGTAGTGAGAAACTATCTTTCGGGCATGCCTTGTTAAGGTTTTTGAAGTCGACGCACATCCTCCACCTGCCGCTAGCCTTTTTGACCATAACCAGGTTAGAAATCCATTGGGGATAGATGACCTGGCGGATGAACCCAATGCCCCGGAGCTTGTCAACTTCCTCCCTTATAGCACGGTACTTCTCTTCGTTGAAGGCTCTACTTTTCTGTTTGATAGGGTAGAAGGATGGTTTGATGCTCAACTTGTGTGAGATGATTTCAGGGGAGATACCTGGCATGTCTGCATATGACCAGGAAAAGACCGTAGCGTTGTCACATAGGAACTGAGTGAGCTCCGCCGCCAGCTCTGGGTCTAACTGAGCGCCTATGCGGACTATCCGCTCAGGGTGCTCGTCCGAGATGCTGCCAACCCTCAGTGATGTTTCTGGGTTGACCGGCTCCTTCCTTACGTACTTCTTTTCGTCCTCCCTCGGGTCCTCAAAAATGTTTGGTGGCGGTGCCTGACTGCCTACCTCTAGGATCTCGTGGCGGCGAGTTGATTGTGCTATGGTAGTAGAATAACACTTGCGTGCCAATTGTTGACTTCCCCTGAGTCCCTGACACATCCTGTGCTGTTGGGTGTGGGGAACTTCATGAGCATCATGTACCCAGCGATGATGCACTTGAGTTTGTTGAGCGCTGGCCGACCAATGATGGCGTTGTATGAGATGAAACAATCGACAACTATGAACTCCGTATGTATTTCAGCCATACATGGACTAGTACCAATAACTAGCTGCATATAGTCAGAGCCCAGAGGTTGCGTGACGTCACCGGAGAAGCTGAGCAATGGTTCATGATCTTGGAGTAATTTTCTGTTCCGCTTAAGGTCGTTTTAACAACCACTGAATATAACGTTGACAGCGGAGCCGCTATCAACCAGGATTCTTCCTACCGACATTTTGCCGAGAATAGCGTCGATCAAGAAAGGATCGTCGTGGGGCAGATGTACTCCGCGTTCCTCCTCCTCTGAGAAGGTAATAGGCTCCCAACCAGACCTTGAGAGTTTGGCGGACCTTTCGTAGCGGATGTTGCAGACTTCCTTTGGGTGATTAGCTCGCGCATAACGCTTTCTAGCTCTGTGAGACATGTTGGTGATTAGAGCACATCCGTCGATTGTGTTGATGCGGCCCATGGGCTCAATGTCGGCGATCACAGGTGGCGGTTGACGCACCTTGAACTGCTCAAGCTTGCCGTCACGGTACAAGGTCTCAATGGCTGTTTTGAGGGCGTTGCAGCTGTTGGTATTGTGACCGCTGTCCTCGTGGTATTTGCACCACCTGCCTGTGTTTCTTGGCTTTCCCGTTTTTGGGTATTTTCCCGAGGGCGGCGGTGGGATCTGATCCTTGCATTGATTGTATATTTCTTCATACGAAGCCGTGAGGACTGTAAATACTGCATACCGCTGGGAAGACTCCGTATGTTTACTGCGGTTGTCCCCATGGGATGGGCGGTTTCCCCTGTAGTGTTGGTCCTTTTGCCGCTTGTTTTGGTGCTGACCCTGCTGCCACTCCCTCTTCTTGTCAGCTGGCGGTGTGGAGGTTTTGTTAGCGGTCCCCTGCTGACTGGAGGAGGGTTGTGTCGACTTTGCTAATGCTGCTGGCGGCGGTGGGGTTTCTCCATATGTGATGAATTCTGCTTGGGCATGAATGACCGCCTCACTCATGAGGTGGTCGTATACCGCATTTGGATGATTGTAGTTGAGGTGATAGAGAAATGGCCCTTTGAGGAGTCCCTGCTTAAAAGCCGCCGAAGCCATTGTTTTATCAAGATCATGGCACTGAGATGCTGCCGCTCGCCACCTTATGACGAATGCCTTCAGTGTCTCCCCCGTACCCTGCTTGACGTTGAACAGTTGGCTTGTGTTGTGGTGCCCGGCGGACAGTAGGATGAACCGGGAAAGGAAAGCGTGCGACAATGCCTGGAATGAGTCAATGGATCCCGGCGGGCATTCGAAGAACCAATTCATTGCCTCATTGTCTAGCGTTTCACTAAACAAGTGGCACAGGGTGGCGTCATCGAATCCCTTGTTGTTGGTGACTTTCTTGAAGGTGTCCATATGGACGAAGGGATCAGTCTTACCGCTGTAATGTGACATTTTTGGGGTCTTTGCATACGCCGGTCTGACGGCCAGCAAAATTGCAGCGGTAAATGGTCCTGGCCTGGACGCAAAAAGTGGATTTGAAGCTGGTGCTGGGGTGCCTGATTCCGCCCGGATTAACCTTTGTTCCAACTGTTGCATCCTCTCTAATATTTGAGCGGTTGCATTGCCGGCGGGGTCTAGCCGGGTACTCCGCTGAACTGATCCTCGCCTGGGAGCGGGTGGGTTTCCCTCTGTTCTTGCCCGAGGTCTCGAGCGGTGGGTGTGCAGTGATGATTCTGCCTCCTGTTCCAACATTAGCTGGGGTACAGGGGGTGGTCCCATTCCCGCTAGCTCTGGTGGGTGCAGCGGGACCTGAAGATGCACAACTGGTGCTGGTATCAATGCTCCGGTACCAGGTCGGCTGTGCCTGGTGCTTCGTGACTGCTCGCTTCGCGCCGGCTTGGCGGTGGCCTCCAGCGTTTTCTTTAACTCATCAAAGCGGGACACAAGCGTGGCCACCTGCCTTTGGGCCTCGGCCTTTTCCTTGCGTTCTTGTTCATGCTCCCTGTTCGCTTTGTGAAGATCCGCCAGTGCCAGCTCATATAGAGAGGCGAGGTCTTGGCCTGGCGGGCGGCTGCTACTTAGGTTTGTCTCACCGCCGGGGTTGACTGGGGTGGTGAATAACTCGCGGTTGTCTCACTCGCTGGGCTGGTGGGTTGGGGAATGGCGGATTGATCTGCCTGCTCTTCAGCGTTCCCCCTGTCATCGTTAGTCATGGTGATTGTGGCGGGATGACCTTTTGTTCAAGTCTTCCCACAGACAGCGCCAATGTTAATTCTCAAGTCCAGCGGTAGCCGATTCCTTGCTTAACGCGGGTCCGGTGGGCGGACCGCTACTCCTAGGATTAGGTGATTCCTGTTTGCTGCAACACGATAGACAGGGCGTCAGAGGGAGACCGCGTTGGGCTGTCTTCGCTTCTCCGATGCCTAAGTCAGTCACTGTATATGCGCAGCATAACAATAAATGAGTAGTAATTGCGTAATTAATGAGGAGAGAGGAGAGAGGAGAGAACCTTTTATAGTTGAGAAAGAGGTTGATCTTCTTCTTGTTTCCGATGTGGGACTGATGTGGTTCGATTCCCAGCGTCTGGAGCTTCTGATGCTATCTTGACGCGGCGCGTGGCGGGGCGTCAGCGGTGATCTGGGGGCGGTCCAGGGCTTAAGCGGTAGCCTGCCTGGCCGTGCCTTCGCAGGTTATGCCTTTGGTGGGAGTCGGTACAATGAGCGTGGCTCAATATAGCTAATTATGCTCGTTCTGGCACATGTAGGTACACTATTCGATTCGCCGTCGTCGTCGTCCGATGGCAGAAGATGAGGCTGGAAAGTGGACCGGAGTGAGGTGGCTCTCCGGAAGGGATCGGTCGAGTGATCTGGGTTGGTCGGACTGTGTGGAAACCTGCCAGGTTGTAAAATCGGGTCGAGTCGAGAATCGGGTCTGAGAGTGAGAGAGAGTGAGAGAGAGAGAGAGAGAGAGAGAGAGAGAGAGAGAGAGAGAGAGAGAGAGAGAGAGAGAGAGAGAAAGCTGGGTTTCTAGGCCAAAATGGAAACTTCCCGAAATGGAAAGTTTCCAAATTAAATTTGCTATCACTACAACAAAAGTCCTCATTTTCGACGAAAATTTCCGACAGCACAGAATTGCCCTCGCAAAAACACTCATTTTTCGACCACAAAAAATGGTCGTCGGAAATGTTCTGTCAAAATATATTTTATTTCTGACGGACAATATGTTGTAGGAAAAGCGTTCCAATTTCGTCAGAAAAACAAAAAAATTGGCGGGACCTTTTGGCGCTAGTATTATTTTCGACAAGATTTTGTGTCGTCGGTAATGATAGACCTATTTCCAAGAGGCAGTTGACTTTGTCGGAAATGATTTCTTAATTTCGAGGGCAACAAAGTACCATCGGTAATGAACAAAGTATTTCCGACGGCTAGTGACCCTTGAAAATATTTCTCTAAATTGTATTATTTTTATAAAAATATTATGTCAAAGAGGAGAATTGAGCATAGGATCTCTAACTTTTCAAAATTAATTTTACCATTTTTCTACAGGTCACTTGATGACATATTATTAGTTTAATATTGTAATTGATGCATTATATGTTAAAGACAAAACAATTTTATTATATATTGGTTATAAGGTAAGATCGGATAAATCTCATAATATATATATATATATACATATATTATAAGTCTCATAGTTATATATACATAATACATATGTGTTTTGGATTTATATAAGACTTGATCGATCAATCATGCTAATTGGGAGTTTCCGCCCTAACCCAATATATTATTAGTTGCGGAAGTAGATAAGAGATCATCTATGGTAAATCACGATTATGCTAATTGGGAGATTCCGCGCTAACTGGAATGCTTACTAGGAGATTCCGCTCTATTTAAATAAGAGATCATGCTAACTGGGAGATTCCGCCCTAAAACCCTAAACCTTAATAGTAAATCATGATTATGACTACATGAACAATCATCAATTGTGCTGGAAACTTGTATGAGTGATCTACTCATGAAGACCTAAAATTGAATAGTGGAGATGTCGATATATGTAATCAAAAATTGGGTCTCACAAGAGATCTCTTAAAATGACCAAAAAAAATATCCGTTAGTGAAAGACTCCTACACACACACACAATTCATTGTCGATTGATCATGTGTGCTTGTCCAGTACTATTCATTATCGATCACATACATACTACATATAGTACGACTGTCCGTCCACACATATATGCATTCTATACAGTAGACATTGATTGATCGTATACAATTATATAGAATACACTACTCAAGAAAACCCTAAATTTTTTGTTCCCCAAACACATGATTAGAGACAAAAAAAAGCTTAGTTTGACGATCACTGCTCTTTGATTTCCCTATATGAACCTCCAAACACCAATACCTGCCAGCAGTAGTGTCTTTGTCATGCAACGCTTCTCATCGACGTCGCCTCTCTTAGTTTTTCTTCTCCTCATTTAGTACCCTAAATCTGAAATTAAGGTTTTCAATCTTGCAGAATTTCAATCTTTTTTTAGTTTTCGTAATGCTAATCTTTGTTTGTTGATGTCGTAGTAAGGTTAGAGGCTCGGCTAGAAGGCAATTGCATTGCTAACTACTACTAAGAATTTAAGAGAACTTTTTTTAAAAATTGGGATTCTAGAACATCTTTTATGAGTTTTTCTATTGGAACCTCCAAATTTACTCACTTGACCTCGTTGCTTTTTACACCTCCTATCAAATTTTCAAATACTAAATTTACTCACTAAACCTCACTCAAGTTCCCGAAATAACCTCGCTCATATAATTTGCAAACAAACTATTAATTACATATTCATTCCTTAATCAGATTACATAAATCTCTTATCCAATAAAAAAGAAACTCAAACACAAGGTATTGGGCTTTAAATATTTTTTTTTTTTTATTGCGGGAGGTCAGCGTTAATAAGTTAGTGACACACGCACCCATGCAGAGTATCCTAGCAGAGCCAGACTAATCCACTGCACCGTCTATGGGGAAAAATCCACCACAAACTGGCCACTAGGTGTTAAAAAATTAATTTCTAATAAAAAGAATTGTTTTTTTTTTAAACTTTTTTTTTCTCTTGTAGATGTGCAAAACAAAATGAAGAGTAGTTTTTCTTAATGTTTAATTATTTTCTCTATTTTCTGTACGTCATGATTAATTATTTAATAGTTTTTAGGTTTTTTTTTACTGCTAGGTCTTTTTTTTTTTTTGCAAATGTAATGGATAGACTAGGATTTAGGTCATAATATGATTTCTTTTGTTATTCCGAACCAATATGCATTCAACATATATGATGGATATGATGGCAGGAATTTTTATGTCACATGATCTTGATTATAGTTTTAATTCTTATTAAATATATATAAAAGCTTTAATGAGTATGTAGTGAAATTAGAAAATGAAAATAGATAAGGAAAATAATAAGAATACGATATAATATTATTGAATTGGAAAGTCTACATAAATTAAATATAATTTTTTTTGGGTATAATTATTGTCCTTAATAGTCATTTTATAAGAGGTTATATATGTCATTTAATAATTCATAATAGAGTGAGGTCAATTGAGCAGATTTAGAGGTCTCAATAGAAACACTCATCTTTTATATGAAAAGAGTTTAGTGTATTTAGGGTATTATGATTCTTTTATTTTAATTATTTTATCTATTAAAACTAAAGTGCTTGTTAGCCAAAACATAAATTTTTACGTAAATACCCCTTATACATGTACTTTAAAAACCACGTTAATGACAAAGGATAAACACGTAAAATTACAAATAATAAAAAATATAAAAATAAAGATATATTTTGACCTTTTTATTAGAGGTAATTTCTTTTTGTTAAATTTTATTAAAGTTAATGAGGATAGAAGGATAGAAATCTCACTCGGCGTTCTAGAAGAGGATCTGCGAGGCCGCTAGACGGTGACTAAGCGCAAGCACGCCCCTCCCCCCCCCCCCCCCCCCCCCCCCACAATTTTGCTCTAGGCGATGGAGGAAATCGTTCTGGGTTTCGGCAGTCTGGGCGCTGGGCGTCGATCTATAATATTTTTAACCCAGACATATCTCTTCTCTCCTCCAATCTGTCCCTCTCTCTCTCTCCCCTTCGATCGGTGAAAACTCGGAAGTAAGTCAAATTGAATGAATATATGTTGAACTGTTTTCCAAGAGGAAGCAAGATTGGGGAACAAAGAAAAAATCAAACTCTGTAATTAGGGTTTTAGAGAGACACAGTAATATGGACCATGGCCTTCGTCCCAGACAGAGGGAGTTCTTCATTGGCTTCACAAAGGGCCAGGTTTGTATAAAGTTCTCTCCTTTTTTTTTCTTGTATTGCGTTAAATTTGATTCCTTTATCTTTATAGCTATCTGGGTTTTATTGGGATTGTTTGATATTTGCATTCATTGAAAATTTGGGCATTGTTGGCTATCTGGGTGTGGTTCTTTGTATGGTGTATGATCATTTAATTGAAATTTTTATATGAGAGTTTGAAATGTTCTCTATTTAAGAGAACATTCATAAATTGACAATTTTCAAACAGTTGCAGCTCAGCTGATCTCCTTTGTTATATCTACTAGAGGCCTAATGTTTTAACTATCAGGTTATTGTTTTCTGTACAACTGGAATGGTAACATCCCTCCTCTACCTTCTTCTCCGTGAGATGAAAATGAATGTTAGGGAGGTACATTCTAGAAAGCCTCAACTGTATCGAACTCGTATCTCTGAGGAATTCAAGGAATCAAAGCAATTGATTCTTGTTACCTCTGATGTATCAGCACGTGGAATGAACTATTCTGATGTTACATTGGTCATTCAGGTATTCACAAGCCCGAGATAATGTTAACTCAAGTTCTACTTTAGGTAATTTTTATCAGGTGGTGTTCTATTTATATTCAAAGGTTCCTGAATTGATGTTTTACTGTGTGCAAGAAGGATATAGTGGACCAACATTAAATGTTCTAACTAGATTAAGTGTGAGGTGGTTCAAATCATCTTATTGGAACTACAGAGCATTCCAAGGCACACCTTTTTGTTGTGTAGCATCTATATTGTATAAAAAGCTGTCTTTATGTTACTGATAATGGAGATCTTTCTCTGATCTAGTGTAAATGCATAATGTCCTTGAGTGCTAATTGCCACAATCGTTGCTCACATTTTGGGGTAAATGAGACTTGTTGAATTGGCTCTCTTCAAAGATGTAAAAAGAAACAAATGGATTCATATGTGAAGAACTAGCTCAGTTTAAAGTAATCGACCCATTTAGTGTGTCCCCCATGTCATATCTCCTTTTAGTTTCTACTACTCATTCATCTGTTTGTGGGGAGTTCTAAACAACAGAGAGAGGCTTCATATATAGCTCACGAAAATGTTTTGGTGTTACAAGGTGGGTATTCCTTCTGACCGGGAACAATATATACACCGTCTCTTAAGTAGTTCTTAGGACAAAACTAATTTGTTGTATTCTAAAAGGCTCAGGTTTTTGCTTCTTTGTTATATTTCCTTGCAGGATGTGACACAATCTCAATGTCTTGTCACAGAAAGTGACTTTAGGGGTAAAGATTTTCAAAGGCAGCTGAAAGAAACCGTCGATCACTTGTTGTCTTTAAAGACTATACCTATATTCAATGAAAATGATGCAGTTAGTACCAGAACAGATTTATGTGAGGTATATACCACTCTTCTATACATGAATCAGAAATTGATTATGAAGCTTTGGCTAGTCTGGTGATTCCGACATAACAGACGAATTATATGTTCGCTACACTTTGCCAACCCTTGATTCCATTCTAAAAACTCGGAAATGTATATGTTTCCGCTTAATAGGTAGTGTGCACTAATTCCACAGTCATGACCACCTTTGCAGGATTCTTCTGGTATATTTTGGGACAATGACAGTTTGGCAGCTATACTAGCTAAGGAGCTAAAGGCTGATCTTCTTATCCTTATGAGTGATGTGGAGGGTCTCTACAGTGGGCCTCCCAAGTGACACAAATTCAGAGCTCATTCATTCATACATACATAAAGGAGAGGCATCAAGGCGGAGTCACTTGTGGAGTAAAATCAAGAGTGGGACGAGGGGAATGGCTGCGAAAGTAAAGGCTGCTGTTGATGCAGCTTCTGCTGGCATCCCTGTTGTCGTCACCAGGTGTTCTTCAAGACTTGGTTGGTGTCATCATTTTATGAAATTTTGTTAGAAAACTAGTGCAATATTAATGTGACTATATCAATAGTCTTTTAGACAATGACAAACCTGCATGCCATAATGGAATTCAATTTCTGATATTGAGATTGTATATTGCGACTTCTCTTTATTTGTCTTCACCATAATGAACAGATGGAGAGAATGGACAAATTGGTGAGGGAGTCCGGAGAAGCAGTACTTGCCAAGAATTTTGTCAAAATTTGGAAAAAAGTTTTAAGTGAGTTTTCATTTTATGGTCCGAAGTCACTATTAAGTTCATAGTTATGTTGAATTTTTTATTCTGATGATTGTTTTTCTGTTCTCTAAGTGCTGATTTAGCTTGGTGAAGCTGATGATTGGGAAATATATCAAAAAGTGATTGGTGGGCCTAGTCACGGTCGTGTACTTGGTTTAGGTGCTAGGGTGAAACTAAAAGATTACACTTCACCTAACCAAACTTGTAATAAGCCTACATGTTTGGAACAAAAAGAAGATTATGAATGAGTGAAAGGCCAAGTTGAATCTCTGACAGATAAATTGGCCAAGGGACTCAAATTGTTCAAAGTTTGCTGCCTAATACCTCAGACAATTCTAAAGCAAGAAACTCACATTCTGTGGTACTATTTCTATCTTTAAAATATTTGTATATGTTGCTATTGTTCATGCTATTTACTGCATGTTTTAGTTCTTACTTATTTTGCATTCTAACTTCTTTGTTTTTCTTTTACAATAGGACAATATTGCAACAGATTCAAGTGCACACCATGATGAAGATGTTGCTGATGAATATGATGCAAACTCTAATGAGGACTTTTGTTAGATATATTGTTAGCTTCCTTGCTTAAGAAATGATTATATTATCAAGACCAAATTTGGAATATTTATCTTTGTTTGAACATATGTATGAATGATTAACTATGTTTCTTCTAATGCAATTTTTTTTATGAAGATTTAATTGTCTCCTTGTATGTTTAATAAAAAAATTATCTTTATTCATCTACCTCTTCCAATTAGGTTAGTTGACAATTAAATTGACTGGGAGGAAAAAAAAAATTGCTGACAAATTTCAACGAATAAATCTAGTGGAAAAACATTTCCGACCACTTTTTCCGACCACAATATCATTCTCGGAAATGTTAGATTATATTTTTCCGACAGGAAATATCAATTTCCGAGAAAAATATGACCCTCGAAACTTATTCATTTTCGATGCCAAATAGTCGTTGGAATTAAATATTCTTATCGGAAATAGTTTTTTCCGACCACTACTATTCGTCAGAAATAAGTCCTTGGAAAAAAATGGATTGGCTAGCAACCAATTTTTTCCTACAAGCAACGAATTATTTCCAACAAACATCTTTTGTCGGAAATACTATTTGTCGTCGATGAGGAGTAACAATTTCCGACCACAGAAAAATTATTTACGACCACATCTGGCTGTCGGAAATATATCTTTTTCTGAGGGTTGGTCGGAAAAAGACTATTTCCGATGGTATTTTTTCCGAGGACCACCGAGGGCACCTTGCGGTCGGAAATAGCTTTTTCCGACGGGGAAAGTGGCTTTTCCGACCAAATCGAACCCTTGGAAATGACTATAATTGTTGTAGTGTATTTATAAATACTTTTTTAAACAGTAACTTTCACGTTTTTGACCATAACTTCGCCATACGAACTCCGCTTTGGGCATACCATGTGTCCACATACTCGGTTTAACGTCTTCTACAACTTCCGAGAAGAAAATTTTCTCAAATGAAGAACAAAATGAAAAGTCAACTTTTGGAGCCCCTAAAAGTATCGAAATGAAGTTAAAAGTGAATCGAAATATTGTTTATCATCCAAATGACTAGTAAACTAGTAAATGGGGATACAGGACGTAACACTTGTCTTGTGGTTTACTTACTTTTGTATCAGTATACTCTGTGAGCCTTCACGGGAGGGATTGTAATTTCTTAGGGCTGGGTATTTTAGCCCGAAAACCCATAAGCCTATAAGCCCGACTTGGCCCGCTTTGGGCCTGCCCGTACTTTTTGGCCCTGCTAATTTTTGTGAGAAACTATCCGGGCTCGGGTCTGATAAAATTTAAAAAAAAAAAACTGTTGGGCCCGAAATGAAGTCCAAAACATTGGGGTATTTTTTATATTGTTGGTCTTCATTACTAATGTAGACCTCTCCACAGCTAATCACTCTCTCTAATATATAATTTCTAACAATCTCTGCTCTCTTCTCTCTTCTGTTTTCACTCTGCCGCACAACTTCATTCTTTTTTTCTTTGTTTTTTTGAAACTTCTCATCTCCAAGATCCAGAACCTTCCTCATGGCCACCATCATACATCTTTCTAATCTTATAGTCCTGTCTTCACTCGTCCCCTACCTCTTGCTTTGGCCCGCTTAGATTTCAGAACTTGTTTCTCACACTAATTGATCATCCCCTTCCATAGATCCCAGGGTCCGCGCGCTCTTTCTCTCATACCCGTTGTGGAAGCTCTCGCAGTCCGAACCTCCGCTCTATCTCGCAGAAAAGCAGGGTTGAAGGATGCCAGTGATGATTTTGTCAATTTGCCTAATTTGATCTCCATGACTCAGCTGATTTCTGGTCATTTGCTTGATCAGTTAATTGATTTTTTTTTTTTTGTTGCAAAAATCAGATTTGTTTGTTATGTTATTCGTTGATAACTATATGGACATGGTACTCTTATATTTTTTATGTTGTTCAATTGCTTTGGAATTAAAACAAGCTACTGATCTTCTTCTCTTTTCTTTTTTTTTTTAATTTATTTATTTATTTATTTATTTTGCTAATGGAGGCAGTAAAGGCTTAATGCCCAAAAAATGAAAAGAAAATATATCTCTACTTCTTCAAAGCTTTTACAATAGCCTGAAAGCCCAGAAACCCGGCCCGAATTGAAACAGGCAGGTCCCTGTTGGTTGCAAAACGGTATTTTGGGCCTGAACTGTAAAAAAGTGTTGGTCCCTAACTCAGTAAAATTTTAGTTGGACCCGGCCCGTGCCCAACCTTATTTTCTAATACTTGGTTGGATATTTTATGGGAAACAAACCACAACGAAAGGTGCATGCAGACATGTTCAAATTATTATTTATCAACACAATTATATCACATTTGCTCAATCTTTGAAAAGGTGTGGTACAAGAAAAACTGACAAGGCAATCACGTTGAGCATATAGATCCCACATTAAAAAATGAGGACATTGCCTATGAGTTTATAAGAATTTTGATAAACTTCATCCATGCAGACATGTTCAAATTATTATTATTATTTTATGGGAAACAAACCACAAGGAAAGGTACATGCAGACATGTTCAAATTATTATTTATCAACACAATTATATCACATTTGCTCAATCTTTGAAAAGGTGTGGTACAAGAAAAACTGACAAGGCAATCACGTTGAGCATATAGATCCCACATTAAAAAATGAGGACATTGCCTATGAGTTTATAAGAATTTTGGTAAACTTCATCCATTGCCAATTGATTTTGGATGCGAAGCTCAAATTACTTTTCATGGTATCAGAGCAGGTTATCCCAAGTGTGTATGCATCACGGCTACATGAGCTTCACATCACCCGATATAAGTTGTTACGTACGTGTATGGCCTACAGGGCCGGCCCTGAGGCAGCCGCCTCAGGCCACCGGCTCCCGGGGCCTCCGTAGTTTCTGCAAATATGTTAAAGATAGTATATATATTTTGTTTGCTTTTCCAAAGAATAAATGGCTTGTTGCTCCAACGGAGCTGAAATCAGTTTAGGTCCTTACCACCAAGGTTCGAATCCCAGCTTCCCATTCCTCTTTTCACTTCTCTTTTAATTAAGTTAATTTTTTCTTGGACCCCGCCATCCCACCGTTTTTTTTTTCTTTTTCCTTTTCCATATAAACTTTTCCTTTTCTTTTTCCATATGACTAACTAGTTTAATTCAGAAATTTATGTAGGGAATAAAAATTCATATACTTTTGTTTTGTTATATTTCATATTTACTTTTATTCAAAATACATGATTTTGTATTTCATATATATATATATATATATATATATATATATATATATATATATATATATATATATATGTGCCACATTTTAATTCTTTGCCTCAGGCCATTAGAATCTTAGGACCGGCCCTGATGGCCTAAAGGTTCGCCACAAGTGTGGTGGCTTGCTGAGCATATAGTTCCCACATGGGAAAATGAGGACTTTACCTTCGAGTTTATAAAGATTTAGGTGAGTATATAGTTCCCACATGGGAAAATGAGGATTTTACCTTCGATTTTATAAAATTTAGGTAACTCCATCAATTACCAATTGATTTTGGTTTTGAAGCTCAGATTATTTTGTTAAATCACTTGTTAAAACATTCATTCCTTTTTTTTTTTTTCTTTTTTTTTTAGATGAGCCAAAGCCAATTAGCAACATAACCTTCTTAAAGAGCCATAATTTGAGATAGGGTCTTTCTAAATATACCTAGCAAATATCTAAATAAACCCAGCAAAATTACAAAATTTCTATCTTCACCTGACAGGCTTTCCAATTATGCCCTTTTCTTAATTAAACCCAGCAAAATGCTCACAGCAGTTCCATACTTCAATTGCATTGCTCACAGAAGTAGTCACTCCTATAAGCCCTTTCTCTGCAGTTTTTCTTCCTTAATACCAATAAAATTATAAAGTTAAAGCAACATTAGTAATAATCATGTACGGCTTTTCACTTACCTCACATTCCACCTTATCACCCTTTTCAATCAAATTGAGATTTCTAGTTTCACCAAAGGCTGTTTAGATCCACTCTTCTTCAATTCCTCATGCTTAAGCTCATCTTCATTCATGGAATCACCACCACAACCCGTATTGGGTTCGCTATCAATAGCCATATATGGATTACTGCACCATTCTTCCTTTTGTCTTCGCTGATCTTCTCTGTCAACTTAAACTTAGCTACTTGGCTCTTAGGCCTCAATGACGACCGGGTGTACCTCATCAACGGCTTTTCAGTCACAGTCACTTCTCCTTCCACCTTATGACCATTTTCATTCAAATCAGGCTTTCTTCTTCAAGAATTTGTGGGGAAGGGATGAAGATTGCTGGGTACAAATATAGGGGTAAAAGTGGAAATTATATGACTATTATTGTCATTTCATATGAGGATATAAATATATTTTCATGCAAAATTGATTTGCTAGGTCTACATAGAAATTTGCTGGGTACATTTAGAAAGACCTTTTGCGATAATCCGATCACACCCTACTTGAACACTTCATCAAGATGCATAATGAAAAACGTAAAACAGATTAATATCTGCCGTTTCAAATTAATTCACTTATTATTCTTCTTCAAATATATCTGAGTATAACTAAAAGTGCAACAACAAAATGTATAACATTATTTAACTTTATACTTATTATAGGTCGGAATATCTACTGTGGTATATACTATATTTCCATTTTCCAATGAAGTTATATAGGAGTGACCACGCCAACTATTAGTACCGGACACTTGAAGGCGCATAGTAATCTGGCCTGCAAAGTTTCTTTCGTCAAAGATTGAAGCAGCATGACTCTTAGGACTCGCAGAACCAGGGTCGTTGGTGCCCGGACTAGGTCCACACGGGGGGGGGGGGGGGGGGGGACAACACCCTTCTGCAAAGATTCCCTTAAAATGAAAAGTTTGTTCTTGGTGGAGTTTTCTTCCCCGGCAAGCAACACCCAATTGCCAGCATTGGACAGGTGCGCAGTCATGAAAAATAGCAACAACACTGCTGTATCTACGAACAGAGCCGTCCCTTGACCAAGGCAACCAAGGGAGTGGCCTTAGGCCTCAGTTTGGGGAAGGCCTCCATCTCAAAATGCCTATATATATGTTAAAAAAAAGGATAGTAAAAGAAAAAAGACGCAGAAACTGCAGTCTGTAGAAGATGATGCCGAGACCAATAAAATCAAACTCGTGACTCCATGAGGCCTCAAAATTTTGCTCCTTTTCTTTTGTATTTGTAAGTTAAACACCCCAAACTTTCGTCTTTCTCCATCACTTGGGATTAGAAAAGAAGATAACCAAAAGTTTTGCTCTCAATTTCACCAATTTGGGCAAAAATGAAACGTTGGCTGCTGAAACATGAATTTTTTTTTCCCCTTTGATGCTTTCAAAGGCAAACGGTAACATTTCTTCCTTTTATGTCTATTTAAGCCATTGACAAACTCTCATAGACGCATAAAGCAATCTTTCTCTTCCTCTCACTCAATTCTGAATTTCATCATCTGTTCTAATTTCGTAATCAGAATTTAGATAATTGATACAATTGTAACAAATAGACAAGGGCTAAAGTCCAAAATTTTGTGGTTAAAAAAACAGATTCTATTGTTCTTTATCAGTATTGTTACTTTTTATTTTGTTTCTATAATATGTTATGATTTAGTTTGAACTTTGCTCTGCTGACATTTTTTTTTCAATGGAAAAAATTATTAGGAAGGCCTCTAAATTTTGCCTTAAGTCCCACTTTGTGACCGAACAGCCCTGACTGCGAAGCAAACATTACGAAAACACATGATGATCGATGAAATTGTACTAATAGCTAGGATGAGTATATATCTGGGTACGGCCGTACGGGAGGGTATAATTGATCTACAATGAGAAAGGTTTGTTAAATGGAGAACAAGTGAAGTGCATAAGTACATTTATAATTACCAATATATATATATATATATATATATATATATATATATGCATGGATTTCAACCTTCTTTCATACGCATACATATATATATATATATATATATATATATATATATATATGCATGGATTTCAACCTTCTTTCATACGCCAAACATGGTCTATATTCCACTATTGTAGAAAGTATCAAGGGTCTAGGAGTATGGCAAACGTTTAGAGAATAGTACTCGAGAATAAAAAAATTCTAGTGCTGCCAGAAACTGTGGACTGAGTTTTGTGGGAGTGTCGACAGTTCTCATTAATGAATAAGAAGGCACACCAAAGTTTTCCAGCTTGTGCAAAAGTATTTCTACAATTGCATGCATTTCGGGCAGAAGAAATCAAACTCTAATGACTATTTTGAAATTGTCGATCTTAATTATGCTAATATATCAAAAATAAGTAATCAATAACTCCATACATTGATGGACCAAATGCCCAAATGCATAGGAAGCTTAAGATACTTGGGTATAAGGTTGTTTGACCCATACATATTTTTTTTTTTTTTTTTGAGAAATAGATAATTTCATTACTTATCCATGACCAGAAGACACGTACATCATATGCTATCTTACACCAAATAAAACCTAGATGGTCTAAGCTGTTAAGCACATAACAGGTAACCCTCATTGGGAACAACTTGAGCACAAATTTTAAACCTAGCCATCGGAAGACAAATCCAACAAGTACCTAAATCCTTGCTAGAGTAACCCTAATTGCCTAAGACCTCATTCGGTGAACAATTAGAGAAACTAAACTTAAATAGCAATAGACTGGAAATCAAATGCTAGGTACCGAGAACCGGGAAGCTTAGAGCTTTCCTTTGCCCTTATTAGGGCTAATCTCTTGAAAGCATCGTAATAAGATGCACAAGTCTCCTGGATCCTACATCCAGGCCCATAGGGAGATCTGGCCCAACAGACTGTGGGCCCAACAATAGCCCAATCTCCTAGAGGTCCGAACTATTGTGGACACCCGAGACAGGGTCGATCGTCGTCTTTCCCCCATCCCCTGCGCCACCTGCACCCAGTGCCGCCACCAGAGAAGGGTCCAGCGACCTTCCTGAAGACAGCCCATCCAAACTATTTGCTCTATCGTCGACTGCAGCATGACCGCCGCTGGCCACCTCGACAACTCCGACAACAACCGGCCACCACGCTTCACAGCCGCAAGCACTCTCCCAGTTCTGCCATTGAAAATCCTCCAATCCTTGGACGAAGGAAAACGTCGCCCTAAACCAGATCTCCCGTTATGGCCATATAAGCATCTCCACAGTGATCGCACCCCGAAGCAAAGCCCGCCGAGCACTGCCGCAAAGGTAACCCACCATTCCTCAACCCAAGGGTTGAAACGATCTGTCTCATGACAAGATCGTCGAGACGAGAAGGCATGCTGAGGCAACAATGACCTCCCTGGAAGCAGCCCAAAAAAGACGGCTCTAGGGTTTCGAGAGAAAAAGCTCTCGACTCTCATACTAATTGAGTCCTTGTGTTCTCGAATTGTTTGCTATTAGTTTTTGTTTGACCCATACATATCTAGAAGAGCAACCCTGGGTATACGAAGTTGGTCTTTTGACTTACTGGTCTTTTTTTATCAAAAAAAAGAAAGACTTATTGGTCTTTAATCAAGCAAATCTTTTGGGTTTCATGTATGACTCATTTGCGGAGCTTATAATCGACAGGGTAATCTTAAACGACCCGCTAGCAAATATGTATGGATTCCATACATGCAATTGTTGTAATAATTATTTCATGAATTTTTATATTAGATATGGGTAAATCTTATAAGTCATTGGTATTTTAGGGTTTAGAGTAAAAGAGTGAGAAAGTGAAATTTGCGACACAGTTAAAACCTTCCATCTGTCCAGTCAAATGGGACTCCGAACTTCTGTCATCACCATAATATATGTAGTTTTTTTTTTTTTTTTTTTTTTTTGTGAAATATGTGGCTCATATAAATAAACAAAATTGGATTTCTTTTTGTCAAAGTAGTATGCTCTTGTCGTGTAAAAGGTCAGCACACACTAAAGACTTCAAAACATTCAACGATCAAGACCCTCCTACATGCTTAGCCATAATTCTGAACCTGATCGAGTTGCAACAAACCGTGTGAAGAAAATAAAACTCAGCATGAGATGGTCCATATATACATTATATATAGCTAGCTGGTAAGAGACCAAATTTTAGCTATATAGTGTTATAATTAATATGTGAAAAAGATGCTATTTAACTTTGACTCGAGGGAAAATAAATTAATTAAGAAGGATAATTAGCAAGTCTCATGCATGATTCTATGCAAAAATATGGACTCGAGAAAAAAGAAATCAGGATGTGAAATGAAATACATAACAATGGCGAAGTACGTGATCTTCAAGCTCAAGATACATTTTGAAACAATCCCAGTTTCTTGCGGTACATGCGACTCATTCATAACTTCGAACCCTTTTAACAAAATCGTCAATAGTCAAAACAACAAATAACACGCTAGACATATATTTGAAATGATTAATTTCAGTTTAGTACCCTGTGGTTTGGGGGTAACATCATGTCAGTCCCTACTCTTTCAGTTTGATCAGCAACACCCCTGTGCTTTCAATTTCAATCAGCCGTGCCCAAATTTTACTGTTCCGTCCAAATTTTACTTTGTCAATCCAGTCAAAGTTAACGTTCAAATTGGACGGAACAATAAAATTTGGGCACGGCTGATTGAAATTGAAAGCACAGCGGTGTTGCTGATCAAATTGAAAGAGCAGGGACTGACATGATGTTTCCCCCAAACCACAGGGTACTAAACTGAAATTTATCCTATTTGAAATTTTTAAATCATACCAGTCCATGCATCTTGATGGATATAAAAACCCCTCTAATCCTCTACCCTCTCATCTCTTGTTCGTTCATTCGATCTTTCATCTTTTCGTGCATATAGAGAAGCACAAAAACAAAAGCAAAAGGCAAAACAGTAAAGTTCTTGTTTGTCCAAAATAACGAAATATTGTTCATGAAATTGGTGCTGGTGGCTGCAGTGGTGGTTGTCCTTTTGAACATGGGTTCAAATGAGGCGTGCAGAGTCTTAAACAAAGATGTCCTGCAAAAGGGTGCTGTTATTAATCCTCCCCATTTCGCTGTGGTTATCAAACAAATTGTGCAGAGGACTATAATCCGGCCACCCAGTACCGGAGGCCCTTTTGAGGGGACAAAATTAATCTCTTCAACTAGCAATCAAAGAGTGCACTATGTATCTAACCAGGGCATCTACATTCCTTCAATTATCCGCCAAAGATTGCAGAAAGCTCCTCTACCGCCCTCTAGCGAAAATCCGATCACTAATCCTTGTCTCCTTGAAGCTCATGTTTCCTTCCTCAACATGGTTCCAGCCAGTTTAGGTCGTTTTTTCATTAAGTTGTTATAAATATTGTTTATGAGATTCACAGATTAATTTGTATACAAATTTGAAGGGTACTTTTTATGTAACAACACTCATAACTGATAACTTGTATCTAATTACAGAATACTAAAATTTATGATTCTTTACTTTTGTCAATTTTTGGTGACAGAGAGTTTAAAAGCTATTACCTTTTTACTGTTTTGACAACGTGACATGAGTTCTATTACGAAAAAGACATAAATAAAAATAAAAAAAAACCTACACCGAAAATAAATTAAAAATCATATTCAATATAATCTATAAGTAAACAATAAATTCGAAACAAATCGATAGATAACTCTGGTTTAAAACAAAAAACAAAAAAAGCAACCTGGTTTTTAATTAGGGAGCTTCTATTCATACCTCCAAAATTGGTATTTGTACCTCTCTCTTTTTCCAAATTATAGTTGACTTTGTCAACTCATGCCAAATTACAAATAAAGACACAAAAGAGAGAAAAAAAATTTATAAGTCTTTTAACCCCACCCCACTCCTCCCCTCCCATGATGTCAGTGAGGTCTGAAACTGTGACATCCATGATATTGGTTATCCTAGATAACCAACAGGTCACAGCTCATAGAAAAGAAAAAAAAAGTCTCTTCTTACCTTTAAAAACAGTATGTTTCAATGAGGCAATTCACTTCTAAGCTGTGCATTGCCTATTTTATTGCTGCTTGCGTTTTTTTTCCAACTCAAAACAATTAGTAAATATGTGTCTCTCTCCAAGCTAAGCAGCATTATGTTGGACCGACTTTGGAACACCATGACCACTTTCAGTACGGGCATCTGTACATAAATCATAATTAAGTGATGAAAACTTTGTATCCAAAAACTCAGTTTAATTAAAAAGTTTGAGAATTGGGAGTAATATCTAAACATCTCAGATAGCAGTATACCAACGTGCTTCTATATTCAATTAATTTAATGAAAAATACTGTATTGATTACCAACTGAAGATATATATATATATTTTTTTTTTGTGTGCAGATTAATTGTATGAAGTGTAAAATAGAATTGTGAAATCTTCAAAAATTGAACGAGATTCGACCACTGATTTTGGAGGTATGAATAGAACGTAAAAGAATAAGTTTTTATTGATTTTATTGGACGATGGACATTGTAGGAAAATTAGGGAGGTATAGATAGCAAATTTGTTATCTATAAAAGTAAGTTGGAGGTCTATTAAGTTAGGAGGTCCAAATGCCAATTTTGGAGGCATGAATAGAA